>NC_132928.1:23945000-24270288 GCF_047675955.1 Chlorocebus sabaeus | reverse complement strand
GTCTGGGAGCCCGATCGCGGGGGGTGCCTGCACCCCCGGCGATGGGGCTCCCAGACGCCAGGGGGGCGGGCCGGGGGTGGCGTCTGGGAGCCCGATCGCGGGGGGTGCCTGCACCCCCGGCGATGGGGCTCCCAGACGCCAGGGGGGCGGGCCGGGGGTGGCGTCTGGGAGCCCGATCGCGGGGGGTGCCTGCACCCCCGGCGATGGGGCTCCCAGACGCCAGGGGGGCGGGCCGGGGGTGGCGTCTGGGAGCCCGATCGCGGGGGGTGCCTGCACCCCCGGCGATGGGGCTCCCAGACGCCAGGGGGGCGGGCCGGGGGTGGCGTCTGGGAGCCCGATCGCGGGGGGTGCCTGCACCCCCGGCGATGGGGCTCCCAGACGCCAGGGGGGCGGGCCGGGGGTGGCGTCTGGGAGCCCGATCGCGGGGGGTGCCTGCACCCCCGGCGATGGGGCTCCCAGACGCCAGGGGGGCGGGCCGGGGGTGGCGTCTGGGAGCCCGATCGCGGGGGGTGCCTGCACCCCCGGCGATGGGGCTCCCAGACGCCAGGGGGGCGGGCCGGGGGTGGCGTCTGGGAGCCCGATCGCGGGGGGTGCCTGCACCCCCGGCGATGGGGCTCCCAGACGCCAGGGGGGCGGGCCGGGGGTGGCGTCTGGGAGCCCGATCGCGGGGGGTGCCTGCACCCCCGGCGATGGGGCTCCCAGACGCCAGGGGGGCGGGCCGGGGGGTGGCGTCTGGGAGCCCGATCGCGGGGGGTGCCTGCACCCCCGGCGATGGGGCTCCCAGACGCCAGGGGGGCGGGCCGGGGGTGGCGTCTGGGAGCCCGATCGGGGGGCGTGCCTGCACCCCCGGCGATGGGGCTCCCAGACGCCAGGGGGGCGGGCCGGGGGTGGCGTCTGGGAGCCCGATCGCGGGGGGTGCCTGCACCCCCGGCGATGGGGCTCCCAGTCGCCAGGGGGGCGGGCCGGGGGTGGCGTCTGGGAGCCCGATCGCCGGGGTATTTGGTAGAGTTTCACACGGGTTTTTACAGTGTGTGTGATACTGAGATTAATAACTGGGTGAATGTCCACCCTGTGCCACATGGCGAGTAATATCAGCCTGTCCCCTCCGTGGATATTAGAAGCAATATCCCAGACTGGGTGTACACGTCCTGCTGTACAGAGTGTAGTATCATCCTCTCCCTCCCAGGATAGTAATTACAATATCACTGGGCGAGAGCACACTGCCTGCTAATTATTACCATCCTCTCCCCCTCCGTAGACTAGGAACAATATCTCAGAAGAGCTGTACCCTCAGTGCCATATTCGGACTAATAGCATAGGCTTCTTCCGGGAATATTACGAGTAATATTACCGGATAGCTATCCATTCATTGTTATGTTTGGAGTCATGTGATACTCAACGCTCCTTTATATTAGGATCAGTGTCACGCGGTGAGTGTACACCTACTGCGATATTAAAACTAAAATCCTGCTTTCCGTCCATGGATATTAAGAACAGCATCACAAGTAGGTTTACACTTCCTGTGGTATTAGGAATAATAATATGATTATTAATCATCAATGATCGATTTCAATAATTATTAATGATACTAAAAATTCATAGGATGCCATTATTAATGATGGATAATGATTTTAAACACATGATTACGCGTGTTTTCAATTAATTATTAATATTAATATCATCCAATAATATTATTAGTTCCTAATACTAATTATTGTTTGATTCCCAGGATCACTGGGTACTGATTTAAGTCACATTAATTGCTAATATCATAATATTATTATTAATATTGATATTAATAATTATTATTATTACAAATCATTACCATTTTAAGCCAGTATTAATTTTGACTCTCTTTACTGTGATCATTAATATCAATAATAATAATTATTAATATAATTATTAATATTAATGATTAATAGACTCGTTCCTGATATCCACCGGGGAGAGGACGATGTTAGTTTCTATATCACAGACGGTGTACACCCCCCGTGATAGTGTTTCGAACTTCTGCTTGGGAGAGGAGGAGATGACAATCAGTATCACTGGAAGTAGAAACACCTGTGAGACACTGTTCTGAATATTCAGGGAGGAAGAGGCTGATATGACTCCTAATAGAGAGGGGGTTACTCCCTCTGAGGGTGTGCACACTGGGGGTGTACAATCGTCTGAGAAGGAGTCGAAAATTTTCAGATGGGGAAATGATATTACTCACAATATCAGAAAGAGGCTGTGAGTCCACAAGGCTCCCAGACGCCAGGGGGGCGGGCCGGGGGTGGCGTCTGGGAGCCCGATCGCGGGGGGTGCCTGCACCCCCGGCGATGGGGCTCCCAGACGCCAGGGGGGCGGGCCGGGGGTGGCGTCTGGGAGCCCGATCGCGGGGGGTGCCTGCACCCCCGGCGATGGGGCTCCCAGACGCCAGGGGGGCGGGCCGGGGGTGGCGTCTGGGAGCCCGATCGCGGGGGGTGCCTGCACCCCCGGCGATGGGGCTCCCAGACGCCAGGGGGGCGGGCCGGGGGTGGCGTCTGGGAGCCCGATCGCGGGGGGTGCCTGCACCCCCGGCGATGGGGCTCCCAGACGCCAGGGGGGCGGGCCGGGGGTGGCGTCTGGGAGCCCGATCGCGGGGGGTGCCTGCACCCCCGGCGATGGGGCTCCCAGACGCCAGGGGGGCGGGCCGGGGGGTGGCGTCTGGGAGCCCGATCGCGGGGGGTGCCTGCACCCCCGGCGATGGGGCTCCCAGACGCCAGGGGGGCGGGCCGGGGGTGGCGTCTGGGAGCCCGATCGGGGGGGGTGCCTGCACCCCCGGCGATGGGGCTCCCAGACGCCAGGGGGGCGGGCCGGGGGTGGCGTCTGGGAGCCCGATCGGGGGGCGTGCCTGCACCCCCGGCGATGGGGCTCCCAGACGCCAGGGGGGCGGGCCGGGGGTGGCGTCTGGGAGCCCGATCGCGGGGGGTGCCTGCACCCCCGGCGATGGGGCTCCCAGACGCCAGGGGGGCGGGCCGGGGGTGGCGTCTGGGAGCCCGATCGGGGGGCGTGCCTGCACCCCCGGCGATGGGGCTCCCAGACGCCAGGGGGGCGGGCCGGGGGGTGGCGTCTGGGAGCCCGATCGCCGGGGTATTTGGTAGAGTTTCACACGGGTTTTTACAGTGTGTGTGATACTGAGATTAATAACTGGGTGAATGTCCACCCTGTGCCACATGGCGAGTAATATCAGCCTGTCCCCTCCGTGGATATTAGAAGCAATATCCCAGACTGGGTGTACACCTCCTGCTGTACAGAGTGTAGTATCATCCTCTCCCTCCCAGGATAGTAATTACAATATCACTGGGCGAGAGCACACTGCCTGCTAATTATTACCATCCTCTCCCCCTCCGTAGACTAGGAACAATATCTCAGAAGAGCTGTACCCTCAGTGCCATATTCGGACTAATAGCATAGGCTTCTTCCGGGAATATTACGAGTAATATTACCGGATAGCTATCCATTCATTGTTATGTTTGGAGTCATGTGATACTCAACGCTCCTTTATATTAGGATCAGTGTCACGCGGTGAGTGTACACCTACTGCGATATTAAAACTAAAATCCTGCTTTCCGTCCATGGATATTAAGAACAGCATCACAAGTAGGTTTACACTTCCTGTGGTATTAGGAATAATAATATGATTATTAATCATCAATGATCGATTTCAATAATTATTAATGATACTAAAAATTCATAGGATGCCATTATTAATGATGGATAATGATTTTAAACACATGATTACGCATGTTTTCAATTAATTATTAATATTAATATCATCCAATAATATTATTAGTTCCTAATACTAATTATTGTTTGATTCCCAGGATCACTGGGTACTGATTTAAGTCACATTAATTGCTAATATCATAATATTATTATTAATATTGATATTAATAATTATTATTATTACAAATCATTACCATTTTAAGCCAGTATTAATTTTGACTCTCTTTACTGTGATCATTAATATCAATAATAATAATAATTATTAATATAATTATTAATATTAATGATTAATAGACTCGTTCCTGATATCCACCGGGGAGAGGACGATGTTAGTTTCTATATCACAGACGGTGTACACCCCCCGTGATAGTGTTTCGAACTTCTGCTTGGGAGAGGAGGAGATGACAATCAGTATCACTGGAAGTAGAAACACCTGTGAGACACTGTTCTGAATATTCAGGGAGGAAGAGGCTGATATGACTCCTAATAGAGAGGGGGTTACTCCCTCTGAGGGTGTGCACACTGGGGGTGTACAATCGTCTGAGAAGGAGTCGAAAATTTTCAGATGGGGAAATGATATTACTCACAATATCAGAAAGAGGCTGTGAGTCCACAAGGCTCCCAGACGCCAGGGGGGCGGGCCGGGGGTGGCGTCTGGGAGCCCGATCGCGGGGGGTGCCTGCACCCCCGGCGATGGGGCTCCCAGACGCCAGGGGGGCGGGCCGGGGGTGGCGTCTGGGAGCCCGATCGCGGGGGGTGCCTGCACCCCCGGCGATGGGGCTCCCAGACGCCAGGGGGGCGGGCCGGGGGTGGCGTCTGGGAGCCCGATCGCGGGGGGTGCCTGCACCCCCGGCGATGGGGCTCCCAGACGCCAGGGGGGCGGGCCGGGGGTGGCGTCTGGGAGCCCCATCGCGGGGGGTGCCTGCACCCCCGGCGATGGGGCTCCCAGACGCCAGGGGGGCGGGCCGGGGGTGGCGTCTGGGAGCCCGATCGCGGGGGGTGCCTGCACCCCCGGCGATGGGGCTCCCAGACGCCAGGGGGGCGGGCCGGGGGTGGCGGCTGGGAGCCCCACCGCCAGGGTTGCCTGCACCCCCGGCGATGGGGTTCCCAGAAGCCAGGGGGGCGGGCCCAGGGTGGCAGCTGGCGATGGGGCTCCCAGAAGCCCGGGGGGCGGGCCGGGGGTGGCGGCTGGGAGGCAGGGGGGCGGGCCGGGGGTGGCGGCTCTGTCTCAAAAAAAAAAAAAAAAAAAAAGAATATTTTATCCTTTTAACATTCATGATATAGATGAATGTGTGAAAATACCTCTTTTGGGGAGTCATCTTGATCCCTCACAGAGATCTCGCTCTCCTCAGGACCTTGGTACTTAATTAGCTCCCCTTGGAGTGTTGGCAGGCATTACCATTTCAATCTTGTGTTATTAATTGACATTTCATTTGTATCTCATCTCCCCAGCTGGACTTTAAGGCAGGACCAATGTCTTTTATTGTTGTATATCCCCCACAAGTGTATTATAAAGCCTTTGTACATGATATATTTCATAAATATATGTGAACGAATGTAGAGCTATTGAATTGCAGACTAATATTAATTAGAGTATTTCTTGCCATAAAGTGACTCAAAATTATAGTTGTGAAAAGGTGAGCTATTAGGCTTTTAGGCTTAGGGTAGGGGTGTCCAATCTTTTGGCTTCCCTAGGCTACACTGGAAGAAGAAGAGTTGTCTTGAGCCACAAATAAAATACACTAATGATAGCTGATAAGCTTTAAAAAAAAAGGAAAAATGTAATAGAGAAACATGTAATAATGTTGAAAATGCTTCTGAGTATGTGATGGGTTTTTTTTGTTGTTTTGTTTTTTGTTTTTGAGACAGAGTTTTGCTCTTGTTGCCCAGGCTGGAGCCAGGCCACATGATGTTTTAAGAAACATGAAGCCAGGCCACATGATGTTTTAAGAAAGTTTACAGGCCCGGCGCGGTGGCTCACGCCTGTAATCCTGGCACTTTGGGAGGCCAAGGCAGGCAGATCACCTGAGGTCGGAAGTTCGAGACCAGCCTGACCAACATGGAGAAACCCATCTCTACTAAAAATATGAAATTAGCCGGGCGTGATGGCATGTCCTGTAATCCCAGCTACCTGGGAGGCTGAAGTAGGAGGATCGCTTGAACCTGGGAGGCGGAGGTTGCAGTGAGCCGAGATTGCACCACTGTGCTCCAGCCTGGGCAACAAGAGCAAAACTCCGTCTCAAAAAAAAAAAAAAAAAAAGAAAGAAAGTTTACAAATTTGTGTTGTGCCTCATTCAAAGCCGTACTAGGCTGCGTGCGGTCCGTGGGTTGGGGGTTGAACACGCTTGCTTTAGAGTCAGACGGAGCTCAGTACAGATCTTGGACCTATTTGTAAGTGCTGCAACTTCTCTAAGCCTATTTCTTATTTGTAGAGTAGGAATAACACTTACTTTGTAGGGTTGTTTCAGGAGAGTGTTCACAAGGTTCCTAGCAAAACGTCAAACACCTGCGGTTCTCTTCAAATGGTGGAGACTTGCTCTTACTATTATATCTAAAAGTACCACATAGGATTATACATAGATATTTATTTTCAGATGTAAAATAATAAACAATCGATTCTCTCTGAGCAAAGCTGATATTTTCTCTTTCTTTTTAAGGTCTAGAATTTTCAGCTTTAAGTAACAGATTGTCCAGAGGTTTGTATGGATTCCCTATAGAGATGGGAAAGGGCACAAAGCAGCCGTTTTACCAGTCCCAGGCTTTCACACATAGTAGTACAATCAGGGTTTAAGTTTATGCTTCACAGTCCTCCTCTGTTCATTGCCATGATTATCATTTTTTCTCCCATTACAGAGAAGCAACCAGAATAAAGAATATGCATCCTACCTGAAATTAGAAGCAGGAACTTCCTGCTGTTTCATATTACAGATAGGAGATTCACCCACCCCAGGAATGAAACAGACATTGGAATTTCCTGTGTAAGTCTTAGGGATGCTGTGAGAGAAATGATCACAAGGTTAGTAATTTGGATTTGCTTACTCCTTTAAAACATTGCCAGTTTGGGCCAGGCATGGTGGCTCACGCCTGTAATCCCAGCACTTTGGGAGGCCGAGGCGGGCAGATCACCTGAGATCAGGTGTTCAAGACCAGCCTGGCCAACATGGAGAAACCCCGTCTCTACTAACAATGCAAAAAATTAGTCAGGCGTGGTGGCAGATGCCTGTAATCCCAGCTACTCGGGAGGCTGAGGCAGGAGAATCGCTTGAACCTGGGAGGCAGAGGTTGCAGTGAGCCAAGATCATGCCACTGCTCTCCAGCCTGGGCAACAGAGCGAGACTCCATCTCAAAAAAAAAAATAAAAATAAAAAAATAAAACCTTGCCAGTTTGGTATCAGAGATTCTGTGTTTTGAATGAAATAATGTATACAATTTCTGCATAAATATAGTAATGGCAGCTTTATTTCTAAAGGCAAAAAGTTATGTCAAAGAATAAGGTGGATAGTATGTTAAACCATGATATCTTCAGTTGACAGAACCAGAACATTAAGCAGTCATTTAAAATGTTTACTTAAGCCTTTTGCGGCCATCACCGAAGCAGGAGGGGCCAAAATGAAGTTTAATCCCTTTGTGACTTCCGACCGAAGCAAGAATCGCAAAAGGCATTTCAATGCACCTTCCCACATTCGCAGGAAGATATGTCTTCCCCACTTTCCAAAGAGCTGAGACAGAAGTACAACGTGCGATCCATGCCCATCCGAAAGGATGATGAAGTTCAGGTTGTACAAGGACACTATAAGGTCAGCAAATTGGCAAAGTAGTGCAGGTTTACAGGAAGAAATATGTTATCTACATTGAATGGGTGCAGCGGGAAAAGGCTAATGGCACAACTGTCCACGTAGGCATTCACCCCAGCAAGGTGGTTCTCACTAGGCTAAAACTGGACAAAGACCGCAAAAAGATCCTTGAACGGAAAGCCAAATCTCGCCAAGTAGGAAAGGAAAAGGGCAAATACGAGGAAGAAACAATTGAGAAGATGCAGGAATAAAGTAATCTTATGTAAAAGCTTTGATTAAAACTTGAAACAAAAAAAAGTTTACTTAAACATATGGAATATGGCTAATAATATATGGAATAATATGAGAAAAGGTAATAATGTCAGAAATGCTGCTGAGTACATTTCAAATAAAAAAAAATAGGATAAAATTTGGTTTAGGCAGAGTTTTCTCCAATCAGGAGTGATACAGAGCCTTCCTGGTCCTCCCTTCCTTTTACAATAGCCAATAAAAAGCCTGTACTTAGGTGGTGGGATTGTGACAACGTCAACAATCCAGGCAATCTTTCTAAGGATTATTTGCATAGTTTACTACTCCTAATCCAACAGAACTCAATTTCTTTTAAGGAGTGCATTGAGTGGAAGTGGTCATCTCCAACAAAAAGGGAAGAGAATTACATTAACAAATGAGTATGTGCAATGATATTGGTATCAAAATTCAGTGACCAAAATTGTTATATCTAGTCCCTCTAGAGAGTACTTTTACCTTTGAATCACTCTACTCCGTATGTTAAACCTTAAAATAGCACACTGACAACCATTTATCCATTTGATGTTTAAATGTTTTTTTAAGTATTGCTATGGAATAGGACATAGAATTGCCTTGGATAATCTGCAAGCTTCTTACTATTGGCAAAAAGAGAAGCCTTTTATTTTTCAGACCTAACTGCTTTTACAAAAAGAAGGAAAACAAAACAAAACCCTACTCTACACTTTGTTGATCTTGGCACCTTATCCTCTATAATGAAAGCTTCAACCATTTATCAAACTAAATGAACTGGGTGTTGACAAGAGAGCAGGATTCCATAATTCTGCCCTTTATACTTCTTGTTTATATACTTATTGGTTTAGCAAATTTGATACTACCAGAGTGTTCCCTTTCATTAGTTTAACTGGGATTTCTGTTCACAAAAACCATTCAGCTTAGTGGGATAATTCTTTCTCATATGGCATACGGAGGGCTTGACCAAGTTAATTATTTTTGTTTCACTTAGGTTTACTACACATATACCATGTGTCAAGCATTTTCACATGCATTATCTACCTTAATCTTCATAATAACCAGTGAAGATAGATAGTATTAGCCCCCGTTTATAGATGAGAAAACCGAGGGTGAAAGAGGTTAAGCTCACAAGAAGTAACTAAACTAGAATGCTTACATGAATTTTCTGACACCAAGACCAATATTCTTCCCACTAAATCATGCTATTTCCTTACAATTAACTAGGTGTGCCAAAACAGAATGGAAATGCTACTCCTACATAGAAAATGTAATCACTTGCATTGTGTATCTGCAAACTTTTGTCTTGTCTTGAATATCAAAACATAATTTGTGCCTATATTTTCCCAGAGAAACATAGAACGATAGAATAATCCAATGCTGTAAACGAAATTTCAACCAACCAAAGTACTTTCAAGTTCTGATTTTCTTAGGTGCTCAAGAATTTACGGCGACTAATGAAAAATTGCCATTGGCTTCAAATTGGTGGTTATAGGTCACTCAGGTCTCTACACAGACTTCTCATCCAAACTTATTTGGCAGTAGCATATTTATTCCATAATATGACACTCAGTGAAACTCAGAAATCAGTGGGACACATTTGAACTCCCGAAGATAGAAGCATTGGAGTGAAATGTGCAACGCTTTTGAAACTGGATGACGTGTGTGGTCAAAGCTATGGCCCTTCACTCTTTGCTAGGCAATGTCCAAGTGCTTTACATATATTACCCAACATCCTGTAGGGTAGGTACTGTCATTATCCCTACTTCCAAATAACTCGGAAACTGGAACATGAAGAGGTTAGATAACCTGTTCCCACTCACATGGTCAGTGAGGAGCAGAGCTAGGATTTGTCCCTAGTCTGGCCACAGAGCCTGAGCTCTTAACCATTATGCTATGCTACCTCTCCAAAATGGAATGTAAAGTATTAGCTGATTTTATGAAACACACCACAGACTTTTTTGCTGACCTGAATCATACCTTGCAAATATGACCGCAAGTAGAAAATGTGGCTGTCATGCTGTATGTATATAATACAAAAATCAAACTTAAGACCAACTTTTATCTAGTATAGAAACAAGGCATAATTCAAAATTATAATGCTCTCTGCTTCCTTAAACGAGACCAAATCCCTTCCTTAAACCAAATCCCTTCACTCTCCTTTGGCTTCAAGTTAGGTCATGAACATGTGTCAATGCATGCTCACCATTTGCTGGCCACCGCATGCCCCTCAAGACTTGCTCAGGGTCTTTGGGGCCTCTGCACTTACCTGGGCCAAGTCAGGCAGGGAGCAGTATATTCCTCTGCTTGAAACCTTGCACCATGGGAACCTGCCCCCTCCGGTTCTGTCTAGTCCTGCCCACGGTCTACACTGGCATCCTGCCATCCCCTCACCATTGAAAATGCTAAATAAAGGCTTATAGCTTTGTGTTTCCACATTGTGCTTGATTCTTTGTGGTAGATGTGGGGGGTGGTTCTACATTCCCAGCCCATCCTAAATTCCTATCTTCTATAAGTGGAGCTGCCTAGTTTAGAAAGTAGCTGCTTGGCTGAAGTAAATTCTTAACAAATTAGTCTCTTCTAGGATACACATTAAAATGAGTGGTTGGAATGGGAAGAAGACAGAACAGAGTCAAGAAATTCCGACTAGTGAGACTGAAGTGAGGCTACAATGTCATGATGGATGTGAAAGAGATTGGCAAACTGTAAAATCCTTTAAAGACCGTGTGGTCCCTTCACTGTCTAGGCCAGTGGTTCTCAAAGGGTAGCGTGTGTCAGAATTACCTGGAGGGCTTGTCAAAACACAGATTTCTTGGCTCACTACTTCTTATTCTGTAGGTCTGGCTGGTGGCCAAGAATTTGCATTTCTATCAAGTTCCCGGGTGATGCTGAAGCTGCTAGTCCAAGAACCACAATTTGAGAACCACTAGTTGCTGGATGAGTAAAATCCTTTGTGTCCACAGGAGGCATACAATAGATACTCAGATGGGGTTATTATTACTACTCTCCATATCTTGGTAACCCCAACGTTTGCTCTCTTCTGCTTCCAGATTACTCAGCAGTTTGGCTGAGATTTATGCAAAGAGAGACAGCATTCCTTTTCTACACTTCTATATGTAGCAACCTCTTGCCATTAATACCCTTTCTTATTTAAAAGCTGCTTCGCAGTTTGTATGGAACTCTCACATACGTCATTGTGTTTTTATATGAAATTCTTCCCAATTTCTGAGCATAAATTATGCCAAGTAAAGTCTCATTAAGAAATATGCACTTAAAGCGGGGGACGGGACGATGAGGAGAGAACACCCCCTCCCCTTAGCATTTGCAGCTCTGAATGTAGGCATAGGTTTAACTCAGACCAAGTATCCTAGAGGGGATAGGTGTCTCCCTTATGGATAGAAGGTGCAAAGTTAGAGCCCCAAAAAGCAGTGATAATAAACATCCCTCTTGTGCCCCTTCTCGCCAAATAAAGCGAATGGGTGGAGGAAATCCCGGGCAAGCCCTCCTCGGCAGGGTCCCTCAAGCTGGCGCCGAAACTGCGACTCCCACGCCCGCTGCCCTGGCCCCTGCGCAGCAGCCAGCTCTCTGCAATGCAAAAACGCAGCAGCATCGCCCTGCAGCCCTCTCCTGGGGGATCGCACGGTGCAACCAACCCTAAAAACGTGGCCGCGCGACGCCCCCTCAGCCCCGCCGGCTTCCCATTGGCCGGTTGCCGCTGTCACTCCCTCCTAGCCTCGCCTTCCCGCTCCCGGGCGGAGGCAGCCGGGCGGGGTAGGTTGCGCGCTCGCCGCGGGCTCGGGCCGCGGCCGCGGCTTTGCAGCAGGCAGCGCGTCGGGCGGGGAGCGGGGCGCGCGGGCCGGGGAGGGGGCCGGGCGCGCTGCGGCCTCCGCGGCCGGCCCATGCGGGGCAGGGGCCGGTTGCAGGGCCGGGAGCAGCAGCCGGCGCCGAGGGCGGCCGACTAGGACCTGCCCGGCCGGCTGCCCCGCGCCCCGCCTCGCCCCGCAGCCCGGCCGGCCGAGAGGGATGCGCTGTGCCGCCCAGCTCCTCTCCGTCCTCCCGGTGCCCTGAAGCAGAAAGTTTGGGGGCCAGGGGTTGTCTGCCTTCTCCCTCCTGCAATGACTGCCCAAGGACTCTTGCTGCCCAGCCTCGACTGTGACCTGTCTTCGCTCCCCAGGTCGAAATGAACTATTCCAAGCTGTAACCAAGGCTCCCCCTTCTCGCCCCTCCCTCACCCGCCTTTAAAAAATTTTTTTTTTTTTAATTCGAGAAATCGTGGTCTGCCATCTCCCCTCCTTGTTAATAATTTAGACCCCAGGCCTCATTTCTGAGTGTAAGAGGGGGTGCGGTCTTCCCTAAGACGGCGCGCTGAAAAGACAGATTCCCCTTGCCGACCCACATACAACATGAAGAGGTGCAGATCGGACGAGCTGCAGCAACAACAGGGCGAGGAGGATGGAGCTGGGCTGGAAGATGCCGCTTCCCACCTGCCGGGCGCGGACCTCCGGCCTGGGGAGACCACGGGTGCTAACTCTGCTGGCGGGCCAACTTCAGACGCTGGCGCTGCCGCGGCGCCCAACCCAGGTCCCCGAAGCAAGCCTCCTGATTTAAAGGTGAGCAGACCATCCCCCGGCAAGCCCAGCCAGCGACTTAGCTCTCGCCACTCCACGCAGAAGTGCTTTAACAGGATACAAGTGAGGGGGGAAGTCAGGCAAAGGTCAGAGAGGATGAGCGGATGCTTGGCTGGCACCCCAGGGGGGACGTCAGGTACCATTTGTGCCTCTGTCTTTCAGCTCCATTTCAGGCCTCTGTGTTTGTTCCCCATTATTCAGCAAACGTTTTAGTGACTCACCCATCCGAGATTGTTTGAATAATGTGTGAAGTGCTATTCGCAGACAAAGGGCTGGAGAAATCCAAGATGCTAACCAAAAAGTGGACAGCAGGTGACCATTAGTTTTCCTTGCTGAGTAAGTCTCTACCCATTGGGATCTTTTTTTTTTTCCTCGTGAGACGGAGTCTCGTTCTGTCGCCCAGGCTGGAGTGCAGTGGCGCGATCTGCAACCTCCGCCTCCTGAGTTCAAGCGATTCTCCTGTCTCAGCCTCCCGAGTAGCTGGGATTACAGGCACGTGCCACCACGCCCGGCCAATTTTTGTATTTTTAGTAGAGACGAGGTTTCACCATGTTGGCCAGGCTGGTCTTGAACCGACCTCGGGTGATCCACCCGCCTTGGTCTCCCAAAGTGCTGGGATTACAGGCGTGAGCCCGCCGCATCCGGATCTTTGAGCGCCTTCCTGGATGAAGCTCAGTTTGCCGGTCTGTGAACAGGGGGTGTGGATTTCCTGCCGTTAGGTGGAGCCAGAGGTTAAGATAGTGCTTAGAGATCTCTGCCTGCTGCTGAACCAACCCCCAGGGTGGAGAACTGACAGGTGGTGGAGCAGTGCTTGGGCTGGTTTGGGGCCTCAGTTCAAGTTGCATACATGCTGAGACGGCAGCTAGAACCAGAAGCCGAAAGAACTGTTCACATGGAGATGTTTATTTTCTGGCCTGAGGTTGCCGAGACAATTGGCGAGCTGTCTTGAATATATCTCTATCAATTAAAACAGCAGCTGAGATGAATAATGCACCTTTGCCGGAACTGCCACAGGGACTGCAGGCTCAGGCTTCTCAAGCCAGCTCACCGTCCGGCTGAGCGAGATGTCAGCCCAAGGAAGGAACTTAGATGCCTTGGAGATTGATGCCTCAGTTATTTTCTCCAGAGAAGGTGCGGGGTTTGGGCTAGGGGAACGGAAAGGACTCCGTTGCATTTAATAAAGCCTGTATCCTATGGCAGCAGCCACTAAGGAGCTCACCAGAATAAGCCAATGACATTCCTCATTTGGCCTGAGCGGCTCAGAGTCAGGAAGTCAGAGCGCAGGTGAGTGTGTGTGCTCTTACCTGTGTATGTTACCTGTCTGTGTGCCTTGGGGAGGAGTGAAAAGGGGGACGACTAGGTTATTGTTATGTGTATTTTTTAAATTTTGCAGTAATTATTCAAATCTGACCTCTGGTTCTGCCGCTGTCCTTTTCAGAGCTTCGTGGCTAGCCTTATGTCTAGAGGATCTCTGTGGGATAGGCTCTCTCTGCACAGGAAGCTTGAGCTTTTGCCAGACCCAGGGAGTCCTTGGTGTTTATCTCTGCTGTCACCCCCGAGTCCATCCCATGTGGTCAGGAGGTGTAGTTCCTGTTTTAAGTGAGATGGTGAAGGGGAAGGGGTCCCTTGAATGCTGTTGTAGGGAGGAGGCTAGCCTTCTGCTGCTGACTTCAGCCTCATTCTGAACCCGGTCCAGCAAACCCTGATTCTTTGACCAGATGAGACCCTCAGCTGAGTCTGTGAGAGGCGGTCTTGGAAATTCCCCACTCTCCAACTCAGGACAGCAGTGGAAACTGCTTTCGCCATTTATTCCCCCAGTTGCCTTCATGAGGAAGATGGGTTGGTCATGGCATGGGGGCTGCAGTGTCTCTGTAGGGGAACGCCTTAAGGGATGCCTTAAGCTTGTTCATTTCCACTCTCCTGTATCATCTTTCTTTTTTTTCTTTTTTGGCAATGCCCTCATTCTGGTCAGGGGCAGATGTAGTAACAACTATACATTTGGTATTAACTGCCAAACTGCCCTCAACCAGAATTGGAATCAGGTGCAAGAAATGGAGGTTCCCCCCCCCCACCCCTGATAAAACATACCACTGAACCCAGCAATGTGGACCCAGTAAGGAGCAGAAAACTCAGCGGCAGCCTGCTTGTGGGAGCTCAGGGAAACAGCAGGGCTTTTCCTGTTTACCTCTGTCTGCTTCATCACAACATGTTTACTACCGGGTGCAAGGGACTTCCAACCAGATGTGACTTGGGGACTTTCACAGTTTGATTTGCTGTGTGGTCTCAGGCAAATCACCCAACTTTTCTAAGCCTTTTTCTGGGGAAAGGGACTAAGAATATCGGAGTGTGTCCAAACTTGTTTATTTATTTATTTAGAGACAGGATCTTGCTCTGTCACTCAGGCTAGAGTGCAGTGGCATGACCACAACTCACTGCAGTCTCAAACTCCCGGGCTCAAGTGATTCCCCAACCTCAGCCTCCCAAAAAGCTGGGATTACAGGTGTGAGCCCACCGTGCCCAGCCCCTCCAAACTTTCTGGAAAAGTTGTTTTCCAATACTGTTACAGTTTTCCAATGATAGAAAAATTCCATTATTGGCTCTGGAACTGGGTAGAAGTTGACTGGTTTTAGATTTGTTGGTGGTACCACAGAAGGGTGTTTAATTTTTAATGTTCCCTACCTCATACCTGTGTTTGGTCAAGGCAGATAAGCAGTCTGGTTTGCTTTTGTTTTCATTTTAAACTTTGGAGATAATAACTTTTGGTACCTTAGTCCCACTTCTATTTTGTCATGACAGCTCCAGGCGCTGTGATGAATTAAGTGCATTGGAAGAAATCATCTTGGGGCAAACAAAAAAATAAGAGACACTGTATAAAGCACCTCCATAGAGGTTGGGGAGGTAGGGGAAGAGGAGAGAATTTTTATCTTTGCCAAAGAGATCTGAATGGTGTTTAGTGACAGTCCGTGGTTTCAGGGGCTCCTATGGTCTCCCTCTGGTCCTTTAGCACTGTGGACCATCTTACTGTGCACTGTGAATTTCTGCTACAGTGCCCTGGGATCTGTGATTATAGGGTGGGAAGGGCCAGTGAAAAGTAGTAGTTAAACAGCAATTTTAAAACTGTAATTAGGCTGGACGCGGTGGCTCAAGCCTGTAATCCCAGCACTTTGGGAGGCCGAGGTGGGTGGATCACGAGGTCAGGAGATCGAGACCATCCTGGCTAACACGGTGAAACCCCATCTCTACTAAAAATACAAAAAAATTAGTCGGGCGTGGTGGCAGGTGCCTGTAGTCCCAGCTGCTCGGGAGGCTGAGGCAGGAGAATGGCGTGAACCCAGGAGGCGGAGCTTGCAGTGAGCCGAGAGTGCCACTGCACTCCAGCCTGGGCGACAGAGCAAGACTCCGCCTCAAAAAAAAACAAAAAAAAACAAAAACAAACAAACAAAAAAAAAAATTTAAAAAATTTAAAACTGTAATTAAAAATAACCTAAAAATGGACACTGCCTCACAGGAGGCTCATGCAGATACATTGAGGGCTTCTCAACTGTTCCACACACCTGTGGGACCTTCGGGGAAAATCTCAGTAGACACTCCCACAACAGGAACGCAACAATTCAGTCCCATTCTTCAGCCACTTGCAGCTTGAATTCCTGTTGAACCACTCGAGTTCATGTTTCGATTCATTTGTCCTTATCGTCCAGTCTTTTGCTGCTAACAGATTCCCTGCTTGTTGGGAGGAGATACTGGGGTTGCTAAGCCATAGAGAGTGCTGGCTGACCAAAAGTACACCAGAATTCTACAGCAAGAAAACCCAGTTCCGTTGCATATGGGAGGAGACGGGGAGCTGAGGGGAATACTGCAGACAGGGAACACACATTCCTGTTAAAAATACAGCATACGGGCCAGGAGCGGTGGGTGGCTCATGCCAGTAATCCCAGCACTTTGGTAGACCGAGGTTGGTGGATCACTTGAGGCCGGGAGTTTGAGACCATCCTGGCCAACATGGTAAAATCCTGTCTCTACTAAAAATACAAAAATTAGCCAAGTGCAGTGGCACACACCTGTAGTCCCAGCTACTTGGGAGGCTGAGGTGGGAGGATTGCCTGAGCCCAGGAGGTTGAGGCTGAGGCTGCAGTGAGCCATGATCATGCCACTGCACTCCAGCCTAGGCTACAGAGCAAGAGCCTATCTCAAAACAAAAACAAAAACAAAAAAACTTGTGAATGTGTGGTAGATACTTCTGAGACCCAGGATGAGTGGCCAAGCTTAAGGGTGAGCTGGTTCTGTCCTGATATGTGATGGAAGCCGGAAGGCATGGGAGGAAGTTACCAACCTCCCCACCTCTCTCACCCCTTGTGCAGTGGGAAGAATTGACCCTTTCCTGAAAGGAGGTGTCTGGGGATGCTGGCCCGAGCTTTCCCCCTGGACTTCCCCTAAGGTTCTCTTTCCTCTCACAAAAGCCCCTGTAAGTAATTTCCCCGGAGATTTCTGAGCAGTATTAATATCTTTCCCTGAAGAAAAAGGGGGAGCTCCAAATTCCATCATTCTCCTCCTGATTTGAAGCACTTTTGACTCAAGACTCATTTGGGTTCCAGCTCATGTTCTAGCCACACCATACACTGGTCTTCCTGCCTACTTAGTGAAGAGCAGGAAAAATAATTTGAAGCCAGATATCTGAGAGAAAGTCACAGCTGAGTCCTGTGTGGTTCTCCCTGCTGGCTCTCCGCCTTTCCTGGTGGTCACAGGCAACTTCCTCCCACTGTGAGTGGCCTGTGTTCCTTCAGCGCTCCTGCGGACAGCCCACTAGAGAAGGGTTCATGCAGTCAGCAGATACTGACCACCTTCAGCAGGAAAGGTGCTGCTGAATTAAATTGTGAAACATGCTTATAAAAGTGCCTGAAAACATGTGTGCAGTTTAAATAACAGAAGCAAAACAGACACCTCGTCTACCCAAGTCAAGAAAAAAAAAAATGACATTCCCGAGAAGCCCCTGCTTGTTTTCTATTTGTTTATTTCTTATATATATATATTTTCAAGGCTCAGGGTTTTGATAAAATTTATAGGTCTCAGTTTCTCCTTTTTTTTTTTTTAAATGTTAGTCAAGCGAAGCAGTGGGAGTGGAGAGTTTCTTCATTTTTTAAATGAAGGAGAAGACAGACTACTTCATAAGAACGTGGGTGGGATGAAGATGTGTGCATTTCCTGGGGCTCTCCAGGAGCTTATAGTTGGGATGGCTCTCTGAGGGCCTGCTGCATCTTGAGGCCCCAGTAGATATGTTAAGGCTTGAAGATTCTTGCAATCTCAGGTGGGAGCCAGACGCCTGGGGTAAGTTTCATCAGAGGAGGTAGAATTGAGGTATGCCTAAAAACAAAGAAATGGGTAATTGGTTATTTGGCCTCACCTCCAGGTGAGCTTCTAGGTCAAATAGGATGAAATACTTGCAAGAAAACCATAGTGGAAATACACATAAGTTTAAGGGTGCTTAATGCATCATGCAGTGCAATCAGAAACTTATGGGGGTTTATCAGTAAAGTTGTTCTGCAAGAGGTGGCTTTAGAGCAAGATTTTTTTTTTTTTTTTTTTTTGAGATGGAGTCTCATTCTGTCTCGCTCAGGCTGGAGTGCAGTGGCGCAATATCGGCTCACTGCAGCCTCTGCCTCCCAGGTTCAAGCGATTCTCCTGTCTCAGCCTCCCGAGTAGCTGGGACTATAGGCATGCACCACCATACCCAGCTAATTTTGTATTTTGAGTAGAGATGGGGTTTCATCATGTTTGCCAGGCTGGTCTGAAACTCCTGACCTCAGGTGATCCACGCTCTTTGGCCTCCCAAAGTGCTGGGATTATAAGCATGAGCCACTGTGCACAGCCTAGGGCAGGATTTTAAAGAAGGGGTGGAACATTTATTACCAAACAAGAGAAGAGGGGCTTTCCAAATGGGGGGAGTGAGGTAGCAAGTGCTTTTGTAGGGTCTTTGCCCTGTTTGACTAGAATGGTCAGGAACAATGGAGGGTAGTGCAAATGCTGAAGTTACCTGTTTTGTCCCGCTTGTACCTTATGAGGCAGGCGGAGGGTTGGAAGGCCCAGGATTGCCCCATCCCCACCCCCTCCAACCTTCAGTAATATCCAGAGCAGCCCTGTATGTGGGCTCTGGGGGAACTGGTGACCGATGGGAAAGCATGTGGCAAACGAAGCTCCCTGTTCTCCTGCCACATATTGAGTTCTAGATTAATTCCCAGCTGCCCTAGTTGTTCTAGTGGGAACTGTCTGGCAGGCTCAGTATTTACAGAATGTGCTGCTTTTTGTGTATCTAATTGTGTCTTCACTGCCAATCCCATTAAGAATTTCCTTCAACAAGGAGTTGAAACATCTGATAGGACCTAAATTTTGGGTTGAAGTTTTAAAAGAGTATGGGGTTATCAGGAGCTGGGGAAAAGGGCTCAGGCAGCTTCTCAGTGGTGGTCTTAATGGCCAACTCAAAACTCATTTCTGTTTTCATCTCTCCCTTAGGAAATGGCATCTGCCTTTGAAATCCCCGTAGACTACTAGCATGGTACATTTTTGGAATGAGGCCATAACTGGACAGGGTCCACCTTTGTCAGCCAAACACTTAAGTCTCTCTTCATGTAAGAAGTTAGAACAAAGCTGTTGGGGATAACAGGTATTTTTGTGACTATGCTAGAAAAACAGTTATTTGGCTGAGCACAATGGTTCATGCCTGTAATCCCAGCACTTTGGGAGGCTGAGGCGGGGGGATCACGAGGTCAGCAGTTCGAGAGTAGCCTGGCCAGCATGGTGAAAACCCGTCTCTACTAAAAATACAAAAAATTAGCGAGGCATGGTGGTGTGCCCCTATAGTCCCAGCTGCTCGGGAGGCTAAGGCAGGAGATTTGCTTGAACCCAGCAGGCAGAGGTTGCAGTGAATCGAGATCACGCCATTGCACTCCAGCCTAGGCGACAGAGCAAGACTGTCTCAAAAAAAAAAAAAGAACAGTTATTTTCAAACCAAATGACTAAAGACTTCCTTATGCCAGCCAGGTTAACTGAGTGATATCCACCAGGGAAAACAAAGCTGGCTATAAGGACATGAGCCCCCCTACCCGAGCCCGCCCTAAGCCATTCTTGAAGACATCACACACATTCTGGCTCCTTGGCCTGTGTTCATCTCCTCCCAAGCCAACTCAATCTTGGCGGTTACTAAGATAATAGAGTGAGAAGAGGGTTTAAACTACAGCAGGAGAAATCTGAGTTAGACACAAGAAAAGGCTGTTGGAGCATTTGAAATATTTGTGAAAGGTTATGTCTTTGGAAAAGATAGCCATCTAAGGATTAAAATCACCTTTGTAAGATGGATTTGTAGGGACTTGGATAGTGGCTGCTCAAAAAATAAATGAACAAATGATTTACGTAGCAGTCTTACATGTTTGTGTTGAGGCCTCTGCCAGGTAATGTTAGGGACACAGATGTAGGTGCTGTAGCTCCTGCTGTCCAGTCACTCATATTGTCCTCAAAGGTTCCGTCCGTCAGCAGGTGAGAAGTTGGATAACAGTTGGAGAGAGCACTGGAAGCGATGTCACAAAGCAGTACACGATTAATTGCAAAATGAGTGGTGCAGATAATGAGCACTTATGTGTTCAGAGCAGGGTGAAATCGCTGCAGACTGGTGTGATCAGAGAGGTCTTTATGGAGTGGCGAGGTGGTGAAGGATGGGTAGGATGCAAAGAGGCAGAGAGAGGGCACACCATGCTGGGAACTTTAATAAAAGTCTTCTATGTTGGTGTGTGCTGAATCAGTTCTGCCTAAAGACATGGTGGATGAGGTGACCTTTTCCCACTTGCTTTGGCTCCAGGCAGAATTCTCTAAGCAATAAAGGAGAAAGGAATCAAAATAAAATTGAGAATGGGGGAATTATTTGCCCGTGTGACTATGAGTTGAGATTTTTTTTTTTAATGTCAGCTGTGAGGCTGAGAAAGAAATAAATGATTCCAAAAATCTTTCATCACTGGGTTTCCAATAGAAACTCCAAGTGGGCCTGAGCAGTTGCAGCTGCCTACTGTACACCACTGTGATCATCAGCGCCAAACCTGGGGTAATGGTTCCGCTCCTGCTCCCGCCCAGGCTCCCCACCCAGAGCTTCTTAAGGGCAATTGGAGACTTCTTCAATCCACTTTGGATCCTGAGAGTAGAACTCTGTGGGTTTTTACAGTGATTAGTTCTCTAATGCTGGCCCTGTTTCCATAGAGACCCTATAAATAGAGGAACGTTGGCGACCTAGGCTGGCAAAGGCTCAGGGTGACCCAGTCACCCCACTGAACCCTCACAGCCAAACTGTTGGTGGGGCGGAAGGAGTTTCAAACCCAGGTAGGAGGAAGGGCTATGCAGTCAGCTGCCAGGTGGGATAATTAGCTATAGATTAGTGTGACTTTAAGCTTTCCTGGGATTTGTTGAGAACACAGGGACCTGTAAAAATTAGAAACCACTTTTGGTCATTTTTAACCAGATGGTGCCAATGACACTGTACCCCGAGGCATTTTAGTTTTGGATTTATGCAGCTGTGTTTGCAGATTTTGGAGCAAACTTCCCCTTTGGGGGACCCACACCCAGGGAGAAAGACGGATGAAGCCCAACTGTTCAGAAACCACAGCCTTCTCAGGAAGGATCTTTCAGAAGCCATCTAGTCCTCCCTTTCTTCCTGAAAGGACAATGTCACCCAAGGAGATGGGGTCCTTCCTGCCCTTTCAGATAGTTCCAGGGGAGGGACAGCCAACTCCCCTCACTTCCTTCCCCAGGGCAACTCAACCTGGGAGGCTCTCCTTTCTGACTACCTTCTGGCCAATTCTGGGGACGGCACTTCTTGCTTCGGTCTTATGGATCATGAAAGCCCTGTTTGTGTCCCACCTCTCAGCTCTCTACTACATGGCTTCATCTGGCCACCAGAATGGTTTCTGGCAGCCAGGGAAAAGCAAAAGTCAATGTGGAAAAGCAAGTGACATTTTAGGAGCTGGAACCTGTTAGTCAGAGCAGGTGGTGCTTTCTGCTGCGTTGGCGGCTAAGTTCCCTTAAGCTAGTCACCATGGTTTTCCTCACTTCTGAAACTTGTAGCTGGTTATGTGTATGTGCTGAGTTTTTTTTTTTTTTTTAAACACTTACTGTGTTATGTCAAAACTCCTTAACCATCTCCTCCCTGACACCCACATACAGAAGTGGCCCAGCCCATGCGTCACTTTGCTGTTCCCGCCTCGCACCTTATAAGTGAGGAAAAACCCCTTCATTTGGAGCAATCTCCTCTCTCCGCACATTGTTCTTTAACTTCTTTTTTGTTCTTTCCCTCCTGCCTGCCACAGACTTTGATAGACTCCTTGGTCTGCTGGGGCAAAGGTCCTGGGGTCTCCTGGTCACTTCCTTAGATTTCCTTCACCTACAGGACAGCTCAGGGAGATGGGAAGTAAAGACTTTATAGTTGAGGGTCTTGTCCTATAACATGGGATGGGCAGATCACGACTGCAGTTCAGGGGACCTAACAACCCTTGACCCAGGCATTTTTGTTTTGCTCCTGCCTTTGATACTGTTCTGGGACGCATGCAAATACCCTATCTACTTTAGTCTTGAAATCAGTGTATGGGGCCGGGTGTGGTGGCTCATGCCTGTTATCTCAGCACTTTGGGAGGCTGAGGTGGGCGGATCACCTGAGGTCAGGAGTTTGAGGCCAGCCTGGCCAACATGGTGAAACCCCATCTCTACTAAAAGCACAAAAATTAGCCAGGTGTGGTGGTGCACGCCTGTAATCCCAGCTCCTCGGGAGGCTGAGGCAGGAGAAGTGCTTGAACCTGGGAGGTGGAGGTTGCAGTGAGCCAAGGTCACACCATTGCACTCCAGCCTGGGCAACAGAGCGAGACTCTGTCTCAAAAAAAAAAAGAAAAGGAAAAAAAAAAAGAAATCGGTGTATGGGCCCATGAAGGTAAATTCAGTTAGAAGTTGGGGATTTCTCTGTGTGGCTTGGATGAGCCACTTAGCTATGCTGTGCTTCCATTTCTTCATCTGTAAAATAGACTGATGCTATGATGTCTCACATTTCTAGCTCCTGAGATTAGGCTAGTGTCAGATTATAATGACAGTATAAATCAGAATGCACTTTGCAAAATGCTGTTGTATAAATTTTAAAAGCAAATTGACCAAAGATTTTAGGCTCCAAGGCAATATGGCAGACATTAGTGGCTGCCATAGCTCTCCCTGGCACCTCCACCGGCCTCCCAGGCATAGGGGAGAGGAAATGCCTCAGAACTCTAGGACCTCTGCTGAAGTCTTTAGAAGGGAAACTCTTTCTGCCTGAGTGGATCCTCAGTGTTGGAGAAGCCAGTTTCAGAATGGGAGGAGAAGAGGAAGAGACCTGGAATAGAATGCTAGAAAGACAATTTGTATTATGGAATGTGACGATTTGGCAGAGGGAGCTGGGCAAATGCCAGAGCCAGCTGGCCCCATCACAGTACCTGGAGGGAGGTCTCGCATCAGCTTGGGCCTAGGGAAGAGGGAGGTATCCTGGCGTGTCCCTGTTCTGGAGACTGCAGGATCTGGCCCATTCCAAGTCCATGGCAGAGTTGACATCTTGGTTCTTCCCAGCACAGATTCAGGTGAGCCTTGTGATCCTGCCTCAAGCTGGCCCCCAGGGGATGGTAACTCCTGTGGGAAAACCTGGCATTGTGTAACTTAGCATCTCAAGGGCTGCCCCAGAATTCAGTTCTTGAGAGGGAATCGTGGTATCCTTAATTTCCTCATCTCTAAAAGGAGATGTTCCAGTTGTTGGTTTTGTTACTATTTAGGAAAACCAGATGGGATAATGCAGGATACAAAGCTTCTTTAAAATGAAAAACCATTAGTTCGTGATGAGTTGTGATGATGTCATTTATCTGGTCTGTAAAATGGGTGATGTAAGGGCCTCACCTACTTGGAAGATTCTGGGGATGCTCAAATGAGGTGAAAAATGAAAATCCTAATATTTTACACAAATACATAATGGTGTGGTTATTTGTATCCAGCTGTAAGTGCAGCCATCTGCACAAACTCAAGGCTGAGTTGTAAAGTAACCTAAGAGTGGGGTCAGCTCATTCAGAGGATGTCAGGTTGCTTTTTCTTGGTTTCTATATGGTCTAGATTTTCTGCTCTGTAAGGTTGTTTCTAGGGGAAAAAAAAAAGAAAATCCAGTCTGTGTAATTTTTTGGAACATTTTTTAAATGATTGAGGCTGCCTGGTAAGATTGTAGGTTGTTCATCACAGGAAATCCTGCTATGGCTCATTGAGTCCCACATCGCTGGGTCCTGAGTTTTCCTCTAAGGAGCTGCAGAATGTGAGGTGTCTCCTGGTCCTCCAAGTCTCACCCCTCCTCCCAACGGCTCCAAAGCTCTCATAGAGGGCTCAGCCTGGCCAGATAAGCCGTCCCCTGACAGAAGCAGCTGTCTGGAATTATCCCACAGTTGCTCGCCCTGGCAGGCCATCCAGCTGCCCCTCTGGGAGCAGTCTTGCCGGAGGAGCAGCTGGAGAATCTCAGCGACAGGGCTGAGAGGAAAGGCTGTGGCCAGGGCAGCACCGGGTTGCAGGGCCTCTTTGGGTCTAAGGGGAAAGACACTCATTTGGATAGCTTGTTCCGATGTGTATGCTGAAGAATTGGGCACATTACTGACTATGTCACAAGGTTTGCTCATGGAAGTAAAGTTTATTTCATTGCCAACCGTATCAGGAATGAGATTGGCTGCAAATAACAGAAAATCATACTACAGTTGTGTAGACAAAGATGGGTTTATTTCATGCAACAAGAATCCCAGGATAGATGTTCACAACTGGTTTGGTGGCTCCATAGACTTTCAAGTTCCCAGGACTGTCCCTTGGGCTCCACCATCTGTGTGCAGGCCCTCATCATCAACCATGTCACCTTGTGGTTGCAGAATGGCCACTGCATCTCTAGGCACTGCATTCCCATTCCAGATGGGAAGATGTGGAAAGGACCAGTGCCTTTATCAGGAAAGCAAAAGTGTTCCCAGAAACTCACCTTGCTTTTTGTTGGCCCAAACTGTCATGTGGCTACTCCTAGCTGCAAGGGAGTCTGATGAAGCAGGAATTTTTAGCAAGGTGAGTTAAGTCCTTGCAGTTTGGTTGGTAAGAAAGAAAGAGAAATAGATATTGGGTAGGCAATTAGCAGTGTCTGCTACAACTGTGTAACCTGATTGTACGACCCTGATTTTCCTGGGGGAGTGTTGGAATTGGGCATCTTTGGAAATCAATGCTTGGTGGCCTGAAAGAGCTGGTACAGCTTGAAGGGATGTCTAACTTGGAAGGAGGGAAGGACTGGGGGTGGGGGTATCAATCTAGAGGGATACAACCCCATGAGCCAAGTGCTACCTATGTATGCCATTAAGCCTCAGACTGAAGCCCTGAGAGCATCATTCCTAGAAACTCTGAATCTACATTTTGATTGGGAATGTCCTGTGGAAAACCATGGGGGCACATCTCTTTGGGAATGAAAGGATGGGTCTGGGTTGCCACCTTTTCGCAAAGTGACCTTTTATGCACGACATACCATCTATAGAGATCTTCCAGGTTCAGATGGCTGCATTAGCTATGCCAGTCCACCAAGGACAGACCCTTCACCTTCACCCCACACTGACTAGGCAATCAAGAGCTTTCCACTCACCAGGGTTCTTCATCTCTCCCCCTTCAGAAAATCCAGCAGCTGTCAGAGGGCTCCATGTTTGGCCACGGTCTGAAGCACCTGTTCCACAGCCGCCGTCGGTCTCGGGAAAGGGAGCACCAGACGTCTCAGGATTCCCAGCAGCAGCAGCAGCAGCAGGGTATGTCCGACCATGACTCCCCAGATGAGAAGGAGCGCTCTCCGGAGATGCACCGCGTCTCCTACGCCATGTCCCTGCACGATCTGCCTGCCCGGCCCACTGCCTTCAACCGTGTGCTGCAGCAGATCCGGTCCCGGCCCTCCATCAAGCGGGGCGCCAGCCTGCACAGCAGCAGTGGGGGCGGCAGCAGCGGGAGCAGCAGCCGGCGCACCAAGAGTAGCTCCCTGGAGCCCCAGCGTGGCAGCCCTCACCTGCTGCGGAAGGCCCCCCAGGACAGCAGCCTGGCCGCCATCCTGCACCAGCACCAGTGCCGTCCCCGCTCTTCCTCCACCACCGACACTGCTCTGCTGCTGGCCGATGGCAGCAACGTGTACCTCCTGGCTGAGGAGGCCGAAGGCATCGGGGACAAGGTGAGGTGGGCCTTCTGGGGCAGTGGGAGACTCAAAGGCAAGGGCCATCTGCTGAGGGGCCTTGAGATCTGGGGAGCTGAACCGGGGGCCCTGCCTGGCAGATCTTGACACCCTGCCGCCTGCAGAGTTATCTGCCTTGGTTAAAGGAGTCAGATGTGACTAGGCCAAAAACAAAGAGATGATTCCCAGGATGGCTAATTTTTGTTTCCTCAGGGTTTTGTTTTTCAAAATTGTGTTTTTTTCATACTGGTATTAATGTTGACTTGTTTTCCTTAAATGGGCTATCAAGAAGCAATATGTATAGTAGTTTAAAGCATAGACTGGAAGCAACCCTGGTTCTGCCACTTACTCAGTTAACCTCTTTATGCTTGTGTCACCAGTTGAAAATGAGGATAATAATAGTACAGTTGTAGGACTAAATGAGTTAATATATATAACATACTTGGAATAGAGCCCAGAGTAGTATCATCTTTACTATTGGCACCAACCAAAGAAGATAGGGAATCCACGAAGGGTGATTTGGGAAGGAGAGAAGCTAGTTTGGCACTTCATGAATTTATATATTCGTTCTTTTATTCATGTAACAAGTATCTATTGAATTCTTATTTTGTGCTACGAGAATGAACAAGCCAGTGTTGCTGTCCTTGTGGAGCTCACTCTAGAGGGGGGACAAGTGGGTGAATGAACAGAGAGATGGGAGCTGCTGTGGGAGCTTCAAGGGAGAGGGGACTTGAGGAGAGAGTGAGGAGCTGGCAAAGACCTGTTTGAGGAAACCATTGAGCTGAATCTTAAATAATTTAGCCAAGCAAGAACTGGGAGAGGGGAAGGGGGAAGGGAGGGCATAGGATGTACAAAAGCACACAACCTGGTGCTGGGGGCTACTAGGGGTTCATTATGGCCAGAGCATCTAGCACTTTTGGGGATTGACAGGTAGGCAGAGGCCACATCACAAAAGGCCTTGCCATGTTGAGTCTGGGAATAGTATGAAGCTATCAAGGGGTGCTAGGCAGGAAACTGGCAGGACGAGGTCCCTCTAGGTCTCAATATAAAGAGTAGATTGGGGCAAGCACGTGATTCACACCTATAATCCCAGAACTTTGGGAGGCCGAGGTGGGCGGATCACTTGAGGCCAGGAGTTCAAGATCACTATGGCCAACATGGTGAAACCCGGTCTCTACTAAAAGTACAAAAATTAACCAGGCATGGTGGTGGGCGACTGTAATCCCAGCTACTCGGGAGGCTGAGGCAGGAGAATTGCGTGGACCTGGGAGGCGGAGGTTGCAGGGAGCCAAGATCAAGCCACTGCACTCCAGCCTGGGCGACAGAGCAAGACTCAGTCTCAAAAAAATAAATAAATAAAGAGAAATAAAAGAAATGGGGGAATTCTGTAGTTGAGGAATCACAGGAGAAGGAGCATGTTTTGAGGGGAAGGTGATGAGTTCAGTTTTGGACCTGTTGAGTTGCAGGTGCCTTTGGGAGCTGTCCAGCTAGGGAGGACCAGCTGGTAATTGGGTCTGTGGGGTAGGGTCCTGGGCCGGGGCCAGTGCTCTGGGAGCTGGCACTGAGGTTGAAATCATGGGTATGGGTGAGGTCTTCAAAGGAGGATGTGTCAAATGAGAAGGAGGCCGTGGACAGATCCAACTGACATATAAGTGACAGGCCAAGCACCAGGAGCCTAAGAGAGAGCAGTCAGATGGATAGAAGTAAACTTGCAGCAAAACAAAAGAAAAATGAGCTTGAAGGAGGAGGAAGTAATCAGAGTGAAATGCATAGAAGGGGCAGGTCACATCTGGGTTTGGAAATGTGCATAGGCAGTAGCAAGCAATGGCTGTCATTGGGAACCATGACCTGAAGCCAGCTTCTGTGGATTAAGGAGAGGGTGGAAGTGGAGGCAGGTGTGTAGTTTGGCTGGGAAGAAGGAGGGCATCAGGTGGAGGCAGTCTAGTTTTGTTGGTTTTTTTGAGTCAGGAAGCACCTGAGCCCACCTCCATGTTGACTGGAGAGGGCCCTATTAGGGAGAGACCGAAGATAGCAGTGAGGAAGGGGAATTCTCACTGGGGTGAGGTCAGTGAGTAGGTGAAAGGGTGTGAGATCCAGATGTCAGCATGGTCCTTGGTCACAAAGAGTCACCTTTGGGAGGCAGAAATGAATTCTTACTTTGTTTTTATTTTCTATGAGGGAAGAAACCAAAAGTGCAACTGTTTATTGTGAATAGTAGGGGTGGTGGGAAGGGCTGGCTTGAGAAGGGCTGTAAAGTTTTAGCTTGGGGCAGAGCAAGGCTCTGAGCAGGAACTCACGGGTGACCTGTCTGGTGTTGTAGAGGCTCGTAATTTGTGCTGGCAGCACCCTAGTGGTTGCACATTGTTTTCTCTGTAGTGGTCCTAGCCAGAGGGTAGGAACAGAGCTAAACGATTATCTGGCTAATCCAGGGTTGGGGGTTGCTGGGAGGGCATGTAAGGGTGACAGAGGAGTTGGGGGTTTGGGTCAGAGAATGCTTGAAATCTTGGCTAGCAGAGAAGGAGGTGGGGATAGGAGAAGGCTGATGAATGTGGAGAAAAGGAGGTGGGGGTACTGAAGGAGTGAGGGAGCAGGTATGTTAAGAATAAAGAGGAGTGAGAGATAGGAAAGGGCATTGGAGTTTACGATTTGGGGGATGGGATAGAGAAGACAAAGATCCGAGTATACTCATAGAGCATGGCAAACAAGGAATGAATGGAAAGATAATTTGCAGTGGCAAGAGCTGAGAGGCTAGGTTGTGGGATGGGCTGTCCACGACATGGAGATGCCCCCTAGGACAGTGGTCAGGAAGGAGGGCAGCAGGTAGCTTTGATGACTGGAGGGTGGGAGAGAAGAGTGCAATGGCAGGGACCTCAAAGAAGGCCGGGCTAAAGCAACACTGAGTACAGTAGAATGCTGGTCCCATCTCCAGAGGGCACAAAATGAGGGAGGAAGAGGAAGAAAAAAATCACTGCGATTAATGCGGGCTCCAGGGCAAGCGGAGCTGCAGTAAGAGTCTGCAGGGGCCCAAGTGCATGACTATGGGCCAGAGGCAGCTTGTTTGTTGTGGAAGGAGGAGTCTGGAAGGTCCAGTGGGAGGGCAGATGAAAGAGAAGACAGCTCAAGTGGAAGTGAGAGAAGGAGACATGATGGAAGACCAAACAATTCTACATTTGGGGCATGTGAGGCCCCGTGGGTTTTCCAGCATCAAAGTTCCAAGGGAAACTCTGATGTAAAGTTGTTTTTACCTTAGATGATCACCAGAGCAGATCCATCTCCACATATAGTTTTAAATTGTCCTCTCATCAACACAGACTGTTTCTCAAGTTCTTATGCATGTTGACATTTGAAAATGTTTGGATGTTCATTCATTCAACAAGCATTTGTGTATATGCTGTGTGCCTGGCACTGTATAGCAGCTCGAGTTTGGTTTTGTACTTTTCCGACGTAGAAAGTGCTTTTGTAGACATTGTTTCATGAATTCATTAAAGCAATCCTGTGAGACAGCTAAGCCAGGTGAAGATATCCCAATTTTTTTTTTTTTTTTTTTTTTTGAGACAGAGTCTTGCTTTGTCACCCATCTCTGCTCACTGCAACCTCCGCCTCCTGGGTTCAAGTGATTCTCCTGCCTCAGCCTCCTGAGTAGCTGGGATTATAGACGCCCACCACCTCGCCTCCCTAATTTTTGTATTTTTAGTAGAGATGGGGTTTTACCATGTTGGCCAGGCTGGTCTCAAACTCCTGACCTCAGGTGATCCGGCTTTCCTCAGCCTCCCAAAGTGCTGTGAACTGGGTGTGAGCAGGGCATCTGGTTCAGAAGCTGTCCAACTACTCTGGGGGTGGGGCAGAGTAGCTGGATTCTGGATTGGTTTCAAAGATCAAGCCACAAAGGTTTCTGATGATTCTATGTGGCATGACAGAAAGAGAGAAGTCAAATGTGGTTCACAGATTTGCGGCCTGGCAGCCAGAAAGAAGAAATAGCCAATAACTGAGTCAAGGAAGATGGCAAATGGAATGAGTACCTGGCAAGGGGTGTGAGATGGGGAGGCAGAAATCAGAGCTACGTTTGGGGTACCTTCAGTTTGAAGTGGCTATTAAACGTCCACGTGGAAATGCCAAATAAGCAGTCAGCTGTACGAGTCTGGAGTTCTGGGGAGAGATCCAAGCTAGAGGCATAAATTTGGGAGTTGTCAGCATATAGATAGTATTTAAAATGATGGGACTGAACCATTTGCAAGCCTAGCCTCCAGTGGGGAGAAGTCTGTTCTCAGAGTGAGGAGCTCTGCACGCGTTGGCTAAAAGGGTGGCGTGGCTTTGTGAAATTGAGAGCTGGAGGAGCCCAGCAGAATGAACCAGGTTGTTCAGCCCTTAATGAGCAGACACTCTGCGTGTAGAGGCAGCCAGGCCCACCTCTCATGGGTGAGTCAATGAATACATTTTAAAAATCAAATTAGAAAAATCCTGTCAAGCAGGAGTCTCCGGTATGCAGCTATTTTATGAGGAGGGAAACCGTGAACCTTGCTGTCTTTGGTTGCCTAGGGCTCCCATGAAGACCTCCTGAGCAGGGGGAAGATGGTGGGGTGGCCAGTGGGCACTGACAGAAGCTGGTGAAAGACTGGATGTTTGCAGGGGCTTGGGGGAAGCAGGACCTGGGGGAAGCATTAGCTGGGGAGCTTCTCTGTGAGGCTCTGCCATGTGGCTCACCATGCCTGAGATATCCAGATGGGAGGGAGGAACTCTTTTTTTGCTGCTTATGGAAGACGAGACCCAGAGACTTTGGGTGACCTGATGAGGGGACAGTTCTCTGGGTTCAGGGTGATAATGGGGGAAATGGTTGTTCCTGTGACTATTTTATATCCTTCTTTATAACCCTCAGCTTTGTTAGGTATATGACCTGGTTGATCTTTATAACATACCTGTGAAGTTGGCAGAGCAGGTGTTATCTCCATTTTACAGATGAATAGACTAAGGCCTAGGGGAATCAAGAGACTGCTTGTCTATGGCACCCAGCTAGGTCTTGGCAGGGAGACAAGGGATCCTAGTCTGTACCCGAGACTCATCTGAGAGGTGACATCACTGAACCCAGCTGGGGACCATTTTATGCAAAGTTTATGGAGAGCAGGTTTGCCTCAGCCTGAGGGCGATGATTTTATCTCTTGGGTGCCGTTTCCCCTTGAGTTACCTAGATTTCCTGACCTGGAGCTATCCTTCCAGGAATGGGCGTGGCCCTGGGGATGTGAGGAGAGAAAGGTGCTTCCCTGTCACAGAGGAAAAGGGTCTTCCAGCCATCAGTAAACCCTGCTCTGTCAGCTGACTCCCCCACACCCAGAGGCCCTGGGCTGGTGTGAGAAGCAGTAGTGGTTCTGCCCGGATCTCTGGGCATGAATAGGAGGTATTCTTCTCTCCCTAGTAAACACAGCCCCACATGCTCTCTGCAAGATCCCTGGCGGTTACTAGCATCTATTTTTAATTCATAAGCCTCCCCCTCTCCGCACACCCCCTGCCATTGTTTAGAACTCACCAGCTGGCTTTCGGACCAGAGCAGCCCTGTTGGGGTTGAGTTACCGAAACACCCTAGAGGCAGCTAAAGTTCCTCAGCTGTCCTGGAGAGGCTCACCCCAGCCCCACCCCAAGAAAGTAGGGGACCTCAAGCCCCAAGGGGAGCAGGGTGTGATGGGGGACAGATAGGGGCTCACGGTCCAGGGAAGCAGCTCAGCCTTGGTGATGGTAATTTGGCTGTTGGTTGTTCCTGCTAGATCCACTTAGTTGTCTTTGAGGTTGTGCCTTCAGTTACTTCTCTGTTTAAAAACAAAAACAAAATATTGTTGGCTGGGTGCGTGGCTCCTGCCTGTAATCCTGGCACTTTGGGAGGCCGAGATGAGTGGATCACTTGAGCCCAGGAATTTGAGACCAGCCTGGGCAACATAGTCAGACCCCATCTCTACAAAAAGAATTTAAAAATTAGCCGGGTGTGGTAGCGTGCACCTGTAGTCCCAGCTGCTTGGGAGGCTGAGGTGGAAGGATCACTTGAGCCCGCGAGGTTGAAGCTGCAGTCAGGCACGACTGTACCACTGCACTCCAGCCTGGGTGACAGATTGAGACCCTATCTCCATTTTAAAAAAAATCGTCATCTCAGCTTTGCCATTCTGCTTTCTAGTATGTATGTGACACAGAAAAGTAACGGCTGTCTCTGTCTTAGATTTGTAAAGTGGGGGAAAAAATGTCATCAATTGTGGGTGCACTTGGGCATTGGCAGGTGATTAGAGAGTGCAGGTTTTCCATCGTGTGTTGCCTTAACCTCTGGGAGGCACATGCCTTGGAGACTAGAGAGGGAACTACTGGTTATACATCCGGTGGAGATGGAGTTGAGCCATCTGGCTCCTCAGAAAATAGATGAGGTCCCCACCCTCTTCTCCCTCTTCTTCTTCTTTTTTTTCTTTTTTTTTTTAACAGCAGTTCCTGGAAAATGTAGTGTCAGAGGGTTGTATTCCCTTTCTGTCATCTCTCCCAGGCCTGGTTAGGCATCAGTGCCCTCTCGCCTTGTTCAGAACCTCTCCCCAGCTGACCCCTGGGCTTGTGCATGGAGTGTCAGGAAGGGGATGCAGCGCAGGAGTGCTGGGTTTACAGCCAGCCAGCCCCTGACTGTGTCCTGCTCACCCCTTCGCCTCCTGCAGTGTGGCTGAGAAGCAGCATGGGGCAGAGCTGGGAGGGCTTCTGGACAGCTTAGGAGACTGTGGAGGTGCTGGGGACAGGACTTTATGACAGGCCCTGCTTTGAGAGCAGGCAGGAAGGAAGAGAAGGCCAAGATCTCCCCACTCATGCTGCAGGTGAAGTGAGGAGGGTGGAGAGATGACAATGTCCTGACTGGATGCTTCCCTGTGGCCTCATGGAGGTGTTATCTCCAGGCTCCAGACGGGGAAACCAGTGGAGTTCAGCCCATCACCTAAGCCAGAGCAGACTCTGAATGCCCTATGCTCTCCGTTCACTCCCACACCAGATTTATCCAACAAGATTTCTTCTCTGCCCCAGCATAAATAAGCACCCCTGTTTACTCTGAAGGATGGTGAGTGAGGGGCCCCCCCAATGCCTGGCTCTTGCCAAGAAGACAGATCTTGGCAGCTGCCCAGGGGCCTTGGTTTGTTTATGTCTGGGAGTCTGCTGGTTCAGAGGTGGGTGGGGCGGGCTCTGCTGAGAGAGGTTTCCAAACATGACCGCTCAGCCAGCTGGCCATGCGGGTGCCCGATGTATCTGAACTTGTAGGCCAGGTTGCATGGGAGGCTGAAGGGGCCCAGACGGGCCACACTCTGCATGTTCACACGAATGCATCCACTTTCTGAGTCACACCACCATGCAGGTACATGCGCCAGCCTTTGCTGGCCTGCCCTCCCTCACACCCAGGAGTGGTGGAGGGCAACTGCCTCCTCTGTTCCCCTCGCCCATCCCATCTCATCTCTTCTGCCCTTCTTTCTTCCTCTCTGCATGGAAAGGTCCTTTGGGCAGTGGGAGAGCCAGAGGCAGCCAGACCAGCAGTCTCAGAGGAGCCTTTCAAGGCCGTGCCTGTGCTGCCAGTGGCTTGCCAGGCCAAGGCAGGGCAGCTGTGTGATTTGCCATGAATTGCTGCTCCCTGTCTCAGTGACTCAAAGCCCCTATTCCCCAGAGGCCTTGGGGTCCCAGCACAGCTGTATATCCTCTTGTGCCTGGAGATCCGAGAAGTTTCTTCCTTTAGTCTGATTTGAATTCCTCATGTTCAGGTGAAGCCCCTTGCCTTGTAGGGGTCCTGTCCAATTAGGAGAGGGGCCCAAAGTGAGGACTCTGTGTCTGACCTAAAGCTCTGACACCAGACGTCATAAGCTGCAGCATCCTCTTGACTTTTCAGACAGAATCAGACAGCAAGTAACTGGCCTCCAGAATTAGCCTTTATGCATCTTTTCCCCACTAACACCCACTGACCTTTTTTTTTTTTTTTTTTTTTTTTTTTTGAGACGGAGTCTCGCTCTGTCGCCCAGGCTGGAGTGCAGTGGCCGGATCTCAGCTCACTGCAAGCTCCGCCTCCCGGGTTTATGCCGTTCTCCTGCCTCAGCCTCCTGAGTAGCTGGGACTACAGGCGCCCGCCACCTCGCCTGGCCAGTTTTTTGTATTTTTTAGTAGAGAGGGGGTTTCACCGGGTTAGCCAGGATGTTCTCGAACTCCTGACCTCGTGATCCGCCCGTCTCGGCCTCCCAAAGTGCTGGGATTACAGGCTTGAGCCACCGCGCCCGGCTGACTTTCTTTCTAGATTGAAAATATCGGCCGGGCACAGTGGCTCATGCCTGTAATCCCAGCACTTTGGGAGGCCAAGGCGGGCGTATCACCTGAGGTCAGGTGTTCGAGACCACCCTGGCCAACATGTGGAAACCCCGTCTCTACTAAAAATACAAAAATTAGCCAGGTGTGGTGGTGGCATCTGTAATCCAAGCTACTCAGGAGCCTGAGGCAGGAGGATTGCTTGAACCCGGAAGGTAGAGATTGCAGTGAACCCAGATCGCGCCATTATACTCCAGATTGGGCAACAAGAGCGAAACTCAGTCTCGGAAAAAGAAAAGAAAAAAAAAGAAAATATCCAGTATTCTCCAGATTAGCTCTGGCATCTGGGAGTACAGAAATTGCCAGGATACAGGGGGCAAAATTAGATAACTTCCAAGTTACCTAGCCAAGATGTGAGGTCATGCCTTGTTGACGCCTTTGTCCCCAAGCTCAGGTGAAAACTTGGTGAGAAATAAGCTGTCTGTCTGTAGACACCGGTGGGAGAGGCCAGCCAGGTATCTGCCTGGGCTCTCCAAGGCTGCCCAAGGGGAAGGTGTGCTCACGGTTCAGGTGTCAGACCCCTCTGCCAGAGCTGGTAGCAGTCAGCAAGAGTAGCTGTCATCGAGTTCCAGACGGTGAGGAGCCGGCGCTTATGATGTGGGCTGGGTCATGGGAGTTGGCTCAGGTCTCCCCGGCTACCCAGCACATTCTTCCCTGGATCTGCCACATCCCTGAGATGAGAAACGTGACCCCAGTCCCCTCTGGTGCCAGATGAGGCAATGGAAATACAGTATCATTAACCTGATCCCTGCTTCTGCCTGTCCTTTTCATAGGCACATTTTGGGCTTTCTCTTTATACACCACAGAGCAGAGGGCTCTGAAATAGAAGCAAAAATGAATGTACATACCCCATTGCATTTCTTCTAGGCTCCTAGGGAATCAGAAGCTCCCCTGAGCTGCAGTAGGGAGTTGGGGGAAGTGAGTGTCGTTTCTGGGGACAGTAGCCTTTTCCTACCTCTCTTCTCGGTCCGGGGACAGGCTCTTGGACCCTTAGCCCATTTCCCAAGTCTTCCAGATGCCAACCTAGAGGCCTCCTGCCTCCTGCTGCTTTTGTCCTCTTTGATCCCCCTCCAGATCTGATTCTGGGAGTTCTCACTCTTCCTTTCCCTTTCCTCTTCCTTACAGTTCTCCAGATACCCCACCACTGGGACCCTAGAGCTGGGCTAGTGTCCATAGCTAGTGAATAATTCAGCAGGCTCAGCAGGAGCTAAATCAGACCCAAGGTGATACTGTGACCAGGAGGCCTCCTCTGGGCAGCTGGAAAGACGAATCCTGCCCTGGAAAGACAAGTGCTCTGTAACATTAACTTCATTATATAAAGTTTCTTCATTGCCTGAGAAGGTAGCTTCAGATCCAAATATAATCTGGGCCCCATGCCTGTCCACTGACTTCTCAGGGCCTCAATGGCTTATGGGCATGCCCCCCAAGAGGTGCCACTCCTGTCCTTTTGAAAGCCTTCCAGGCATCAACAGTCAGCTGAACAGCAAGCTACAGTTTGCAGAATGCGTTCACACACATTTCTCATTTAGTCACATCAGCTCATGGTATGCTCTGAGCCCTTGAGTCAGCAGGAGCACACTAGAATTCAGTGTTTCAATCCTCTGCTTTTAGAAAGGAATGATTCCAAATTATTCCTGGCAAGCAGGATGGGGTCGAGGGTGCTCTGCTTCCTAAAAGTTGCCCAAAAAGGAAATGTGGTTTCCTCTCCGGGTCACTTTCTCTCGGGCCTGTTGCCAGTAAAGCCTCCTCCAGGGCAAGTGACTGCAAAGGCAAGAAATCATCCGTCTTTCCTACCTGCCTGGTACAGATTTTGATTTGCCTAAAAGTGACTTAGGTAAGTGGTTCTGTTCACTGCCCAACATCTGGGCTCATGTCTGTGCCCAAGAAGGACTACCTAAACAGGAGTGTCTGTGGCATTAGACGGGCAGAGGACTAGCAGGAGAGATGGCATGCTCCCTCCCTGGAAGCAGCTGAAAGGGGCCCTGGTGTGTGCATGTGGGTGCTGCCCTGCATCTTCCTCCACTCTGACCTATCTGTCTGCTTTCCCAGCTCACACAGCTGTGCCTATCCACGTACTCCTAGGAAGCCTGCCCACCTTGGTTGCTGCCGTTCACGCTGAAGAATATTATCCTTCCTCTCGCATTTCCCTGGGGGTTAGCAGAGCTCTTTGGTCATGTGTGTTTCTAAGAAGATGCACCTTCTGGCTGGGCTGAAAGTGAATACTTGGGGAGAGAACCTCTGAATAATGACCACTTTGCAAACCTCCATTTCCAAGCAGGCTTGGTAAGCATAAAAGAAGCTGCCAGCCTTTCAAAGAAGAATCCTCACTGGGAGATTTTCACCACACATTTGGGGCCTGAGGTTTTTTTAAGGCCTCACCTTGTATTCTAAGCTACTAAATGTAGCTGCTTTTCAGCATGGTTCTTTGCTCCTAAAGCCTATGACTTCTCCAGTTTCCCACCCTTCAAAATGTGTGGTTTGTGATTTTTTTTTTTAAGAGAAAGAAAAGTAGGCCAGGTGCAGTGGCTCATGCCTGTAATCCCAGTGATTTGGGAGGCCGAGGCAGGAGGATCACTTGAGGACAGAAGTTTGAGGCCAGCCTGGGCAACATAGTAAGACCTTGTCTCTCTTAAAAAATAATAATAATAAAAAAATAACTAGCTGAGTGTGGTGACATGCACATGTAGTCCCAGCTGCTTGGGAAGCTGAGGCAGAGGATCGCTTGAGCCCCCAGAGTTTGAGGCTGCAGTGAACCATGGTCACACTACTGCACTCCAGCTTAGGGGAAAGAATGAAACCCTGTCTCTAAAAGAAAAAGCAAGAAAAATAAGATGATTTTAAGAGGGCAGCAGAGACAGAATAACAACAAGGCAAAGGAAGAGAAAATAAAAAATTTAAGATTTAAAGAGTACTAAAGAAAGAAGAGGCATGGCATAAAAATTAAGGGAAGAGGAGGATATAGAAGAAAAAACTAAACTAAGGGGAACCCAGTAAAAGGGCTGAGACCTTCCAGACGTGCAGAGAGAAGAGCCTGTGCCCAGGACCTGGGCTTCCTTCCAGTCCACCCTTCTAAGATGACAAGAGCCCATCTGTCACCCCTGCCTCAGGCTTAACTTGGATGGGTGGAAAGAGTGAAGCCAGAGACCCCCTGCCACAGCTCAGCTGCCCATCCTGTGAATTGATAGTGACCACTCTGTGTCACTGAGATGTGGCCTCCATCTCTGCCAGGCCAGAGAGGAGGCAGCCCAGGGGTGTCCAAGACTGATCAGGAAGTGCAGGGGATGCGGCTTACTCCACAGCTCCTTTTCTTTGCAAAAGAAGAGCTGCTTTGCGACTGGTGTCCTTTCAGAGCCCGCTGCTTTAGTGCCCTTGGCAGCTTTTCCCAGGTGTGCCTGCCACTCTCTTAACTTTGCTCCTGATGGCAGCTACTTCTTTGACTTTTTCTGTTTCAGACCAAGTCTTCCAGGTACTATCTGGAATACTGTGGTTTGTGTATGCATGTGTACATATACCCATGGTGAGGGAGCTTCAGGACAAGTCACCGATTTCAATAAAACTTAGAAAGTGTCATGCGTTTGCACAAGGGTCCTGGGAGATAATGGTCCTGTGTACCATTTGCAGCTAGGAGAAGTGAGACTCAGTTGCACAGAGTCTCCAAGCTTGGCTTATTCACCCTCTCCTCCATCTCCTGATGCCACTGGTCTCACTCTGTAAGGCCGCCTCACCCAGGCTGCTGCTTTGTAGTTGCTCCTGCCTCCTTGCAGTTGTGAAGTGGCATGGACAGAACGTGGAAGCTGCATAGCTAGCGAGTGGCAGGGTAAGGATTTAGACCAGGTCTTCTGACTGCCAAGCACTCTGTGGCCACTGAAAAGCTCATCCAGTGCCCAGTGAGCCCAGCTCTGGCACATCTTCCTGCCAGACACATTCACCTTAATCCCCTCTCTTTACACCATCTTCCCATCACATTTGTGGAAACCGTCTCAGCGCCTATAGTGACTTGACCAAGGCCACTTAGAAAGCATGGAAGTGAGTCTCGCACCCAGGGCTCTACAGGGCATTTCCCACCATGCCACCATGCTTTGGGCTGTCTGTTCCCCACCCCCACCACAGGAAGCTCTGTGTCCTTGGCAGATTTGGGAACACGTCTCATGTATAAAGACGAGAGCAGGCTCAGAAAAGCATTGCTCTCCTGCTAACTTGCCTGGCAGGCATCCCCCTGGTTCCTGTTTGCTACTTTTCTCCTAGCAGACTATTGGTTCCCTCCTGACCCCGTTTCCTGCTGTTCAGTTATTGTGCTGATGTGTAAGCCGCTCTTGGATTGGAGCTAAAACCTCCCGTTAGGGAACTACGAGGTGCCTGTGTTGGGGGCACCTATCCCCAGTTCATTTTGGTGGTGCAACGTGGCCTTGCAGGAAACTCTTTCTGTTGCTTCTGAGCCCTCCTGATCCCAGGAAGCACAGAGAGACCTACCATGCAGAGTGAACCCCAGGGCTCTCAGCTCACTCGGCCCCTCCCCACCTGTCTCCTGCTGCCACTGCCTTCTCTTCCTTTTCCTCTGCTTAATAAGAAGAAGTTAAAAATCTTAGCTTGGGCTGGTCATGGGCTTACATGGGCTCACACCTGTAATCCCAGCACTTTGGGAGGCCAAGGCAGGCAGATCACGAGGTCAAGAGATCGAGACCATCCTGGCCAACATGGTGAAACCCCTTCTCTCTACTAAAAATACAAAAATTAGCTGGGCATGGTGGTGCGCGCCTGTGGTCCCAGCTACTCGGGAGACTGAGGCAGGAGAATCGGTTGAACCCAGGAGGTGGAGGTTGCAGTGAGCCGTGATCGCGTCAATGCACTCCAGCCAGGTGACAGAGCAAAACTCCATCTCAAAAAGTAAAAAAAAAAAAAAAAAAAAAAAGAAGGGGTATCTTGAGTATGAGAAGACCAAGCTGTCTTTGTTGCTACCTGAGACAGAACTGCAGTGGCCAGACTGCCTTTCATGGCAGCTAAATGAGATAGATCATTTCATCATTCTACCATGTCAGTGTTGAGGGAGGATCAGTCTTATGCTAGGCACAGCGAAGGGTCCAGATGAACATCAGATCTGATCCCTGCCTTATCATTTAATAGGGGCATAAGACCTATTTACAAATAACCCTTATACAAGAACAGTGCTTGGTGCCCAAATATAAAGTCAAGATCCAGTACCATAAGAGGGGGATCGTTTACAGAAGTAGGAGAACTGCCAGAAGTGTTCCCTGGCCCTACAGGTCAGAGCTGGCCTCAGAAATTGGGACCTATGTAATATGCTTTGCCAGGCTTCTGTGCTCACAAACCCCAAGTCATCAGCCAACCACAAATGTTTGTATAGTTTCCATGAGCCCAGGGTATGAGGACTCCTGATCTTGGTGATTTTGGCTGCAAGCCCTGGCACTGGCTCCCAGAGATAGCACTGGGCCCTTATCTCTTTACACCTTCTTGAATTTGGGACTACCCAATCAACGTGACGTGTGTTAACCATCATTATTTAAGCCCGGAGTCTCTCGCCAGGCTCAAGTGGGTGCAGAATCCACGTCTTTCTGAGCAGTTCTGCTATGGGAAGCTGCCATTAGAGAGATCCAGCAGGCCCCAGGACTCAGCGGGCCACTCACTTACACTGCTCACTGCTCATTGTCCTCAACTGTGGACCTCTGTCCCCCTCTGCTGGCCACTCACAGAATTTCCTGCTGGGACTGTCGAGATGAAGTCCAAGGAGGAAGAAACTGCCGTGAGTTTGCCATCTGTGTTTTATCTTGGGTGTTTTTGCCAGGGCAATGCTGGGGGAGACTGGGAAGCAGAAGCTAGTGCAGAAGTGGCCATTGGTGTCCAGGGCAGAGACTGGATTTCTGGGACAGGATCTCAGGGCAGAAGAATTTCCCTGGTGAGGCTGGCTGCTGTCAGCTTCCTCCAGGTGGTTATTGGAGTAGAGAAACTGCCTTGGAAGTGATCGTGCCTTAAGCCAACGGGCAGGGCAGCAGGGAGAGGAGGAGAGGACTCTGGCTGGAGCTGGCTGTGTTAGGATCTGCTGGGGAGCCCCCCTCCAGGCTCCAGTCTTTTTGGCTTTGGAGAGCTCTTCCCTATCCTGGAAGGCTGGCTGGGAGGCTCACTTCCATTCCAAATCCATGAGACTGCTCTGTTTGTGAGAGGAGCTTCTGATCATGGGAGGCATTTCTGTGAGATGGGAGGGCAAGGTGGAGTGCCTGTCTTCTGGGTGGTTGAAGGATGCAAGTGCATCCTGACATGTGTCCTTGTGCACATCCCTTTCAACCTCCCTTGCCCCCCCGCCACCCCTCCTCATTGGTGTCTGTCATACCTGGGCATCCTATGCACATAACTCACAGTGGAACAGCTGGACCTGGGGAGGGGCATCTCATCAGAGCTTGGTCCTCTCGGTGATCCTCCATGTCTCCTGCCAGTTGGGAAGGAGCAGCCCGTGAGCCCCAGGGGAGGGGGAAATCTCCCAGAGCAATCCGCCCCTAATCCCCAGGCTGTGCCTCAGTCTGGAGATGGCGACTGCAGAGCCTGGGAGCTCAGGCACACCTGCTCGCAGGCCCCGGCTTCCTGGAGCAAGCCCAGTGCTGCCCAGGGTCTGTGACCCCGGGGGCCCGACGCCCTCCACAGACAGCTGGGGCCTCAGAGCTCCGGGCACCTTGTCGCCAGCGCGGCTTCGGGAAACAGTGCTCACACAGGTGAGGCCACTGGTGGGTGGAAGGAGAGAATTTCACTGGGTGGGGTGGAGTTGGGGGATGGAGAAAGGCCTGTTCTGCAGTTAGTCAGGTGGGCTCTGCTTACACTCCAGTCTCTCAGGGAGCTCTCCTCCAGGTGTAGAGAACTGTTTGTGGGTAGGAGAAAGGAGGAGCCTTAGGCTGCCAAATGCTGGGAGAGCCCCTGGGGCTGGGTGTGGGCACCCTGTGCAGGAGGGCAGGTGAACCCTGGCAGAGATGCCTCCAGAAACCGTGGCTATGTGGCACTTCAGCTGGGGCCCAGGCACCTTATTAAGTGGAGGGGTGTTCGTGGTTGTGGTCACTTCTGTCTATGGAGAAACAGTGACAGGGATGGGGATTGTGAAGGTCCAGTGAGCACTGACCCCAGGGAGACAGTGGGGGAGGCCATAAGGAGTAAAATGTTTGGGGACTGAGAGTTTTTAGGGAATTCAGAGGGTGGAGAATGGAGAAAACCTGAATATGAGAGGGTAGCTCAGGGCCCCAACTGGGATCTGTGGGTGTGAGGAGACGAGGAGGGTGCAGGACATTTACTGGACAAAAGTGCTTTGTTCTCCACAGGGCAGATGCTGAGTGGAGGATGTAGTTTTCATCAGAACTGAGGGGTGGCCCTAATGGAAGGGGCTAGAAGCCAAGGGTTAGATGAGAGGGGTATCTCCACCAGGACAAGAGAGTAGCCCTTAGGGTCAGGGCAGAAGGAAGAACTTGCTGGCTGCAGGAGGTGGCAGGTGGAAGCCTCTACCTGGTGTCAGCTGATAATAGGCAGCTGGCTCTACGCGGCCTGGAGATGAGCAGGTGCTGCCTGAAAGGATGAGTGAGTGACTTTGCTGTCTCTCGGTAGTTTGCACCTGAAATCCCCTTGTAGTAGAGCGAGATGCCTTTTAAAGCTACTGAGGGCATGCTCTGCCCCTCGAATCCCCCATGTGGTAGCTGGGGCCTTGCTACGGGGATTTTGTCACCCCGCTGTGCCCCTGGCGAAGTGACTCAGGTCCGTACTGCCCCACATGTGCCCCATTCAGTATCTAAGCACGTGGTGCCTGCCCGCTTGAGAAAAGCCGCTTAGGCTCCCAGGCACCAATTAAACCGATAGGTAGGCTCTTTCTCCACCCCCACCCCTTCGCCCACCTGGGAGCACCCGGGTCAGCTGTGATCACACATCAGAGCTGGAGTGAGCAGCTTCCTGTGCCCACATATCCTCACCAGGAAGGCAGAGAGCCACCAGCCCCACGGGGCTATTCCTGCTGAGTTGAGAAAATGGAATGGGGGAAGCCTGCGACCTCAGGACCAAGGGTTGGAATAATTTTTCCAGCCTGCTCTTGCTGGAATGTTGGGTTGGTACGGGAAATGACAGGTTCCTTCTCTCCCAGCTTTACTGTAAGGTCACATGACCTCTTCAGGTTGAAGGATTTTAGCTAGCCATAGGCTTTCCTCTCCATCCTAGTCCGGTTGACCTCCCCTTCCATCCGGGAATGAGTAGAAAAAGGGAATCTGAGCGTTCTTTATCCCGAGAGGGCCACTGAAATCAGAGTCACGGGGCAGCAGTCAGCAGACTGAAGCATCTCCGCTGAGTCACCCAGGCCTGCCAGCCCTGGGGCCACACTCGCCTGCTGGGCTCTGACCCACTGGAAACCCAGACCTTGCTCCCAGGAGCCGTGTTCTGCATGGGCCTCGGCCTGCTTGTCTAGACCCATAGACAAGCCAGGGTTGACACCTGACTCCATTGTCAGGATGACTGGGCTGCCCTGCTTTCCTAAAGGGAAGCATAGGAACCCTCAAAACTTTTTCTTTGTGTTTTTTTTTCCATCTAAGAGTGACCTTATATTGTCTTTCCAAATCCTGAGCAGATGGTAACAAGAGAAGGCTCCTTCCTCCCTGTCAGCCTGCTGTGGGGACCCTAATAGGTGTTCTTTGTGAGTCTGGGAAGGGGCTGCCCGCCTCAGAAGGAGGGTCAGAGGCACAGATCTCTTGTGCAACTGGGAGCACAGGTATAGAGCACATGTTCCTTGCAAGTGGCAGCTGTTTCTGTGGTCCATCTTGAAAACTGCTTAATGCATTTACATTATGAAGAAAGAGAACCACGATTCACATTTCCCAATTTACATAGCTAGTGCCCTTCCCCTCCCTCCACAGAGCTTCACTTAAGCCTGGATACTTTCTGTCCCAACTGTGTCTACTGTGTGCCTCCCGGATCTCAGGGATCCAGGCTGCTGGGCTAGTGTGTGAGAGGAAGCACCGGTGTCCCATGTCCAGGTCCGGGTTGACACGAGGACACTGAGTTCAGGCCCTGGGAGGAGGTGGGAGCCCCAGGAAGGCCATGGGAGCCAGGGCTGGGAAGCCCTGATCCGGCAGCTCCTTATAATCTGGCAGAGAGCCTAATCCAGCTTAATTTAGTGTTGTGAAAGGGGCCAGGGAGGTGAGTCCAGAGTGCCACCAACGCCATGTGGAGGGGAGCCCCTAGGTGTGCATGGGCTGAGGGTAGGTCTCACTGGAGCAGGAAGAGGAATAGGGAAAGTTGGGTCTTGGACACTTGAGAGAACATCCCAGCTGTGGCTCATCCAGACATTCATCAGCACTTCTTAGCCCCCAGCCTTTGTGTGGAGCAAGATGTATGGCCCTGATTGGTAGGGTCCCTGAGCAGGGGGCATTCTGGTGTGGAGTTGGATCATGGAAGAAGCATGACTCTCACTCCACAGTTCTCCTCTTAGAGCTTGCCCAGCCCATTCACAGGGATTAATCTGGAGTCAGGTACCTGTGGAGTGGCCAGCCTGTCTCAGGCAGGAGGGGGTGGGGTGAGGAGGTCATGGCATGGGGGCCACAACTCCAGGTGTGGTGCTGGTGGCTGGGCATGGATAGAGAGCTGGGTAGCATGGACCAAACAGGACTCTGATGGCTTGGAGAGAGGAGCAGTGGTGCCTGTGTAGCCCACCTGTGTCCTGCTTTGGGCTGGGGAACCTTGGGCATTTCTGCCTACTGGTGACTGGGGGTTGAGTAATCTGTCCTGGTCTTCTTTTTAGTCAACCAGCTGCACGACAGGGGGATTAGGAGTGTGTCAGGAAGAGCTGCTGCTCTACTAAACCTGACACGGTGAGCTGAAGGACCCAGAGATCCTCCTGCAGACCCACTCTGTAATGGGACAACGGTGGGAGCTGCGGCCCAGGCCAGTGGAGGACCCCGGCCTTCCCCATCCAGTTGTTGAAACATCACTTCCATCTAGTTCCTAAACATTTTCAGCACCCCCAAGGAAACCCTGTACCCATTAATCTGTCACTCCCCATTCCTTCCCCCACGCTCACCCCAACCCCCTGGCAACCACTAATCAGCTTTCTGTCTCTGTGGATTTAACTATTCCAGATATTTCATATAATGGAATCATTCATTATATGGCCTTTCTTGTCTGGTTTCTTTCACTTAGCCTAATGTTTTTGAGGTTCACCCATGTTGGAGCATTATCAGCACTTTGTTTCTTTTTTTTTTTTTTTGAGACTGAGTTTCGCTCTTCTTGCCCAGGCTGGAGTACAATGGCACGATCTCGGCTTACCACAACCTCCGCCTCCCAGGTTCAAGCGATTCTCCTGCCTCAGCCTCCTGAGTAGCTGAGATTACAGGCATGCACCACCATGCCCGGCTAATTTTTTTGTGTGTTTTTAGTAGAGATGGGGTTTCTCCACATTGGTCAGGCTGGTCTTGAACTCCTGACCTCAGGTGATCTGCCCGCCTCAGCCTCCCAAAGTGCTGGGATTATAGGAGTGAGCCACCAGGCCCAGCCCCGGCACTTTGTTTCTTTTATGGCTGAATAGTATTTCATGACAAGACATACCACATTTTTGTTGACCCATTAATCAGTTAATGGACATCTGAGTTATGTCCTCCTTTTGGCTATTGTGAATATTGCTGCTGTGAGCATGTGTGTACAGATCAGTGTTGAATACTCATTTTCAATTCTTTCGGGAATTGAAAATATCTAGGAGTGGAATTGCTGGGTCATAAAGTAATTCTATGTTAATTTTTCGAGGAACTCCCAAACTATTTTCCATATCAGCTGTGCCATTTTAGGTACATTGCACAAAGCTTCCAATTTCTGCATATGTTCACCAACACTTATTCCTTTTTTTTTTTTTTGAAGCAGGGTCTCACTCTGTTGCCCAGGCTGGAGTGCGGTGGTGTGTGTGTTCATAACCCACTGCAGCCTCGAACTCCTGGACTCAAGCCATCCTCCTGCCTCAGCTTCCTGAGTAGCTGGGACTATAGGCACACACCACCACACCTGGCTCTTTTTATTTTTTGTATACAGGTCTTGCTGTGTTGCCCAGGCTGGTCTTAAACTCCTGGGCTCAAGCAATTTTCCCATTTTGGCCTCCAAAAGTGCTGGGACCACAGGTGTGAGCCGCTGTGTGCAGTCCACTTACTTCCTTTTTAAAAATTACTAGGGTCTGGGCTCGGTGACTCATGCCTGTGGTCCCAGGTACTTAGGAGGCTGAGGTGGGAGGATTGCTTAAGCCTGGGACGTCCAGGCTACAATGAGCCATGATCATGCCATTGCACTCCAGCCCAGGCCACAGAGTGAGAACCTGTCTCAAAAAAAAAAAAAAAAAAAATTACTATAGTCATTCTAAGGGTGTGAAGTGTCTCTTAATTTGTTCGTATTTGTTTCTAAGCACCTGCTTTATGCCCTTTACTCAGTGTTTCCTCTCCTCATTGTGATAGCTCTCAGCTGGTAAGTGACAGAGCCAGGATCTAAATCAGTGCCCAACTCCAACTTTAAAGCCCTTTCCTTTACATTCCGCAGGCCCTGTATCCTGTCTCATCGCTGGTCTTTTTGGCAAATCTTTTTCGTTTTCTCACCCTCTGACCTGTTCCAGCACTCTGAACAGCTTTCTCATCTTTTTCTTGTTCACTAATTTTCTTTCCTTTGTTAAAGCATAATCCCTCTTTGTACCTCTCCCTGTCTGCCAGTTTCTTGGCTCTGTTTACCTTGGTTGCCCTCTCTCCATCAAGTCCTGAAAGGCAGCTGTCACCCTGGGTATGTGTGCCGCGGAAGGCAGGGCATGGAGAGCTCCCCGCCTTCCTCAGACACGCCAGCTCCCTCCACGAGGAAGGAGAGCAAAGTAATGTTTTGTGATTGGAGACTCAACAGCAGATCCCAGGCGTTGTAAACCTCTGTGAAGGGTAGGAAAAAGCTGGTGTCCTGCTGCAGGACTCCCAGGCTGGAATCTTGACCCAGGGGTAGAGAAGAAGGACTGGCAAGAGGATCAGGATCTCAGCTCAAGGCCACTCCACACACCAGGCCCAGGAGTGTCTCTTCTCTCCTTCGTGGGGATTTCCCAGCCAGCTCCAACTCTGCTTCTCAGAGTTGTAACTAGACAGCACAGCCTCTCCGGGATTTGGAGGTCTTGGGTTCCCTCCATGGATGGGGTAGAGACTAAAGATCCTTGAGGGGAAGGATGGGGGGATGTCTGCTATTTCCTGTTAGCATGCAGGATGTTTCCCTTGTTCTCCAAACTGAAATAACCTTTCCTGGGTTTGGTCAGTCTGTGTGAGAAGAGGGCAGATCCGAGTGAGATAAATGTGAGGTTTGCCCCAGAGGGAGGCTACCCCTTGCTTGATTTGAGGAGTGTCTCAGTGCAGTCTGGGGCTCCAGGCAAACTGCCTACCTCCCTGTGTCCTTCTTTGCATCCCTGATGGGCGGGGTGGGGACTGCGGGATCTAAGGAGGAGGCTGGTGTTGGGGAGAAGCTCTTAGATGCTTTCCTGAGGTTGAGCTCCAGGCTACAAGCAGGGATGAGCTCAGTCTCAATTAGGATCTCGTGGTGAGTCCATAGTAAAAGTCTCCGGTTGGCAGGGGGAGTCATTGAAGGAAGTTAATTCAGATGGAAGTGGTTGCCAAGGTGTTCCAGCCTTAAAAGCAAAAACCACAAACAGGATCTTGGTATCTCCCACAGAGTGTTCCCTCAAGCACCTCCCACCACCTTCCACAACACACACAAACCTCTTCTCTCTCTTGTTCTCAGGTTTGCACACATGCATGCAGGTACACGCACATACCCCTAAGCATGAGAGGGGGCTGGGTGGGCAAGGGAAGTCTGCATGGAGACCAGTAAGATTAAGGGTTACCTCCAGTGAGGAAGGCTGGAGATGTCACTGTGATAAGTCTTCAGAGGTGATTTTAAATGCTGTGGCCAATATTTGGACATTTCTAAGGATTTGCACGCCCTCAGATGTGGAGAAGGCAGGATGGGGCTGGGGAGAACTCCTTTGTTTTTCCTTGCTCTCTCGGGGTGTAAAAGCCAACAGTCTGGCCAAGTGCAGCATGGCTCAGGCCTGTAATCCCAGCAATTTAGGAGGCCAAGGCAAGAGGATCGCTTAAGCCCAGAAGTTTGAGACCAGCCTGGACAACATGGCAAAACGCTGTCTCTACAAAAAAATAACACAAATTAGCCAAGTGTGGTGGCATGTACCTGTAGTCCTTGCTGCTAGGGAGGCTGAGATGGGAGGAGCACTTGAGCCTAGGGAGGTCAAGGCTGCAGTGAACTGTGATTTCCTTACTGCACTCCAGCACTCCAGCCTGGACAACAGAGTGATTCTGTCTCACCAAAAAACAAAAAAAGCCTGCAGTCTTAGCTGTATGAAATTCCAATTTCATTGCTGTGGAGTGAGGCTAGGCTGTGGTTGACAACCACTGATTAGACTCTCTTGCTTCCTGAAAAGGTGGCAGAGGGCCAGCTCTCCTAGCCAAAGGTATCTTAAGCTGTGGGTCTGTCAGAGCTACCCAGCCCTCCAAGGTGAGGTTAGGCCCTGAGTTTTGGAGCCAGACAGGATTTATATTCTAGGTTCTTCACTTACTAGTTGTGTAGTCCTGGGCAAGTTATATCTGTAGGCCTTGGTTTTCTCTCCTGTAAAATGGAAATAATAGTGCCACCCATCTTGTGAGGTTAATACTGGGATTAAATGAATTAATAGGTGTAAACACTTAGAGACAAGTCTGACGTATGTCAAGAAATGTTAGTGTCTGAAGGAGATTGGTTCCAAGACCCCCTGCAGATACCAAAACTCCAGATTGCTTAAGTCTCATACAGTAAATGGTGTAGTATTTGCATAGAACCTACACACATCCTTCCTTTAAGTCATCTCTAGATTACTTACAATACCTAGTACAATGTAAATACTATGAAAATAGAAAATAGTTGTTACACTGTTTTTTTGTGTTTTTTTTGTTGTTGTTTGTTTTTGAGACAGAGTCTCTGTCACCCAGGCTGGAGTGCAGTGGTGCAATCTTGGCTCACTGCAACTTCCACCTCCCAGGTTCAAGTGCTTCTTCTGCCTCAGCCTCCCGAGTAGCTGGAACAACGGGAACACACCACCACACCCAGCTAATTTTTTTTTTCTTTGAGATGGAGTCTCACTCTGTCGCCCGGGCTGGAGTGCAGTGGCACGATCTCGGTTCACTGCAAGCTCTGCCTCCTGGGTTCACGCCATTCTCCCGCCTCAGCCTCCCAAGTAGCTGGGACTACAGGCGCCCGCCACCACATCCCACACCCAGCTAATTTTTGTATTGTTAGTAGAGACAGGGTTTTGCCACGTTGGCCAGGCTGGTCTCGAACTCCTAACCTCAGGTGATCTGCCTGCCTTGGCCTTCCAAAGTGCTGGCAGGTGTGAGCCACTGCGCCTGGCCCCTGTATTTTAAAATTTGTATTATTATTATTTTAATCCATGGTTGGTTGAATCCATGGATGTGGAATTCTCAGATATAGAAGGCCAACTATAATTGTTATCCTTATCCTTTTCCAAAACATTTGGAATTTGAGAAAAAGAGAAGAGCCCAGAGGCCATAGGGAAAATATGCCACCTTTCTGGAAGCCAGTGGAGCTGAGTCCTCCACAGGGAAGAGAATAAAATGGGGATATGTTCTGTGACTGGAGACTGACCCGCTCAATCCAGGCATTGCAGACCTTCGTGTCACCAAGGAGGTGTCCAGGCCTCCATGGAGGGACAGAAGGAGCTGGTGTCCTGCTGCAGGACTGTTAGACTCAAGTCTGGGTCCTAGGGTAGAGAAGAGGGGTGGGCGAGGGAGCCAGGGCTTCAGCCCAGGCCTCTGCACCCACCATCAGGCCCCAGCTGTTTTTCCCAGGAGTGTCTCTTCTCCTCTCATTAATGGGGATTTCACAGCCAGCTTGAACTCTGGTTTTCCATTTGTAAGCCAGAAAGATGCCAAATCAAGGGAGTAGAGGGCCAAGCTGCCAGGAAGGAGCCACGGCAGGGGGAGACTTTGCTATTTTACACTCCCGTATAGTCCTAAAGCACTTTTGCTTTTCACAGCATTTCACATCCATTGTTTATTAGCTCCTCCCACTCTCCCCCTAAGTAGGTGGGACAGACTCTCTCCCTGTTACAAAGATGAGCAAATGGCAGTGATGCAGCCAGACTCAGAACCCATTTTCTAGATATTCTTTCTCCCAGGAAGAGAGTGATAGAGAGCTGGGCATCTGTGGAAAGGGCAGCAGCTTTATAAGAGAGCCAGATTCTGTAACATCAAAGGCCGTGTGTTGCCTATAAAACTTAATTTGGGGCCGGGCGCGGTGACTCAGGCCTGTAATCTCAGCACTTTGGGAGGCCGAGGCGGGCGGATCCCCTGAGATAAGGAGTTCAAGAGCAGCCTGGGCAACATGGCGAAACCCCATTTCTATAAAAAATAGCTGGGCGTGGTGGCACATGCCTGTAATCCCAGCTACTTGGGAGGCTGAGGCAGGAGAATCACTTGAACCCAGGAGGCAGAGGTTGCAGTGAGCCGAGATCACACCATTGCACTCCATCCTGGGCCAGCTTGATTGCAGGCATTTTTTCTCCCAGGGGAAAAAAGGGATTACGCTGCCCAGAATCAGACTCAGCATTTAGTGAGTACCTTCTGTATGCTTCGCACTATGCCAAGTGCTTGCCAGACATCATCTTGTATAGCCCTCACAAAAGGCCTGAGAGTAGCTATGATTACCCCCCTTTTGTCAGCGCGGACACTGAAGGTCAGGAAAATGGAGAGATGGGCTTTTTGCTGTCACTGCAGGGAACAAGGCAGGAGGAAGCAGCCTCATTGCAGGGTAGGGTTTTAAGTCAGGCTACAGTGACAGTTTGACCTTGGAGCAGATCACTTAAGGGAGACTGTGGGTATGAAAGGTCAGAAATTCTGAGAAGCAGAGTCCTGAAGGTATGAGCACCTGCTGGGAGGGCAAGAGGGGATGAGGGGAGACCCAAAGCAAACATAAGAGGGAAGTCCTGACTTCAGGAGAGATTAGGGACGGGGTTGTGGTTGTCCCCAGCATCCCCGGGGGAAGTGTAACCTGGAAAAGCCCCAGTGGAAGCCCACAGAGGAGCCGCCCTCCCCTGGCTCCTGAGTTTGGCAGGGCTATTGTTTTCAATCATGTTTCCCAATAACTTTGCACCTTGGCAGAATCAAGCCAAGTGACTTATGCCTGTTGTTGGCAGGGACTGTTTCCAGTTCCGGTGCATGTTAGACTGGGCCACTTTCTTTGTGTTTAACCCCTTCCCCCACATATATCTGACCACACCCCTGCCCCCTCCCATACATACTAAGGGCGAATGATCTGACCCAGCCTTGCTTGGGGTGTGCTATGTGTAAAAATACATGGGGTTGAGCCATTTCCTGCTGCTTCCGTTGTTGCATGGCGATAAGACACTGGGGACTCAGCTGTGGACAGAAAGATCCTCCAACAGGCTGAGGGGAACCAGGAGCCAGGGGAGCGGGGCTCAGGCCTCCCTGCTTTCAGCCCACCTTACATTTCCCATCTTTCCTATCTCCTGCGACCTTTTCCTTCCTTTCTCTCCCTCCGCCTCATCCTTTCTTAGTCTCTCTTCTCCTTTCCTTGTCTCTCCAACTTTGGTGCCACCCTGATGCACTCAGGAAGCCTGCCCGCCTGGTGGGGAGTAAAGGGGGCTGTCATTTCCTTCCTACGCATTCACCCTCTGCAAAGCTGGGCGGCTGGTAGCCTCAGGCCCCCGAACTGGTCCCCGCTTCCCTTGGCCTGTGAGTTCCTTCTGGGGCTTTAGTCCTCGGGACCTGGCCAGCAGGGTGGGGGTGGGGCATGCTCCTTTCTCAATTCTCAGAGACTAGGAAGGACTGGGGGCTCCTACCATTATGAAGCGGAAAAGGTTACCAATGACTCTGGAGAGCCATAAGGTAATGGAGGGCCCGGGAGAGCTGTCAGCAGAGGCAGGGTGGCCCACCGAGCTGTGTTAGTGAAGATGGGGTGGTGAGGGCAGGCAGGCAGGACACCAAGTGTAGGCTTTGGTCAGCCCTGAGGGAGAGGCCTGGGAGAGGCCTTATGAGGCGGTTGAGTCCAGAGAGAAAAATTGTCTCATTCCTCAGAAATCTAACCCCGTGACTCCAATGAGGCCTCAGACCTGCCCTGTCCATGTACTGGAGCTTTAAGAGTTCTGGGCTGGGGCTAGGCGCAGTGGTTCACACCTGTAATCCCAGCACTTTGGGAGGCCAAGGTAGGCAGATCACTTGAGGTCAGGAGTTCGAGACCAGCCTGGCCAACACGGTGAAACCCCATCTCTACTAGAAATACAAAAATTAGCCAGGCATGGTGGTGGGCGCCTGTAATACCAGCTTCTCAGGAGGCTGAGGCGGGAGAATCCCTTGAACCAGGGAGGTGGAGGGTGCAGTGAGCTGAGATCATGCTACTGCAGTCCAGCCGGGGCAACAGAGCGAGACTCTGTCTCAAATAAATAGATGAACAAACGAATAAATAAAAGAGTTCTGGGCTGGAAGTTCTGTCCTTTCCTGGCCGTGTGTCCCTGAACAACTTGCTTGACCTTCCTGGACCAAAAGAGGAGCAGCTCTGCCTAGACTGCATTTCAGGGATGCTGTGGGGACTGGGTAGAGTGCAGGTGTGAGAGCCCTGTGTAAGTGGCTGTCAGGGAATACTGTTCTCGTGGTGGCTGTCTTCTTTTGGACTCCTGCATCCATTTTCCAGCTAGAAAAACCAAGTCCAGAGGCATCCAGGGGCACTCCTGTGGTCTCAGGGTTTACCCATGCTTCCTCTGCCTGCCTCTTTCCGCAGGTCGACAAGGGAGACTTGGTGGCCCTGAGCCTCCCCGCCGGCCATGGTGACACTGACGGCCCCATCAGCCTGGATGTGCCCGACGGGGCACCGGACCCCCAGCGGACCAAGGCCGCCATTGACCACCTGCACCAGAAGATCCTGAAGATCACCGAGCAGATCAAGATCGAGCAGGAGGCTCGCGACGACAACGTGGCAGAGTACCTGAAACTGGCCAACAACGCAGACAAGCAGCAGGTGTCGCGCATCAAGCAGGTGTTCGAGAAGAAGAACCAGAAGTCAGCCCAGACCATCGCCCAGCTGCACAAGAAGCTGGAGCACTACCGCCGGCGCCTGAAGGAGATTGAGCAGAACGGGCCCTCGCGGCAGCCCAAGGACGTGCTGCGGGACATGCAGCAGGGGCTGAAGGACGTGGGCGCCAACGTGCGCGCAGGCATCAGTGGCTTTGGGGGCGGCGTGGTGGAGGGCGTCAAGGGCAGCCTCTCCGGTCTCTCGCAGGCCACCCACACCGCCGTGGTGTCCAAGCCTCGGGAGTTTGCCAGCCTCATCCGCAACAAGTTTGGCAGTGCTGACAACATCGCTCACCTGAAGGACCCCCTGGAAGATGGGCCTCCCGAGGAGGCAGCCCGGGCACTGAGCGGCAGTGCCACACTCGTCTCCAGCCCCAAGTATGGCAGCGATGACGAGTGCTCCAGTGCCAGTGCCAGCTCAGCTGGGGCAGGCAGCAACTCGGGGGCTGGGCCCAGCGGAGCACTGGGGAGCCCTAAGTCCAGTGCACTGTATGGTGCTGCTGGAAACCTGGATGCTCTGCTGGAAGAGCTACGGGAGATCAAGGAAGGACAGTCTCACCTGGAGGACTCCATGGAAGACCTGAAGACTCAGCTGCAGAGGGACTACACCTACATGACCCAGTGCCTGCAGGAGGAGCGCTACAGGTAGGTGCCTGCCCAGCCCCTCCTGCAGTCCAGCCGGACCTGAGATGAGGCAAGGAGCACTGGGTTTCAGACCCAGGGTGTGGAGGCAGTCAGAGGAGCATCTGCAGCGTCCTGGCGGCTGGAAGGGGCCAGCATGAGGCCCTAAGGAGACTTCTTTTTTTTCTTCTTTTTTTTTTTTTTGGAGACAGAGTCTGTCTGTTGCCCAGGCTGGAGTGCAGTGGCACGATCTCAGCTCACTGTAACCTCCGCCTCCTGGGTTCAAGCGATTCTCCTGCCTCAGCCTCCTGAGTAGCTGGGATTACAGGCCCGCACCACCACACCTGGCTAATTTTTTTGTATTTTTAGTAGAGACAGGGTTTCACCATGTGGGTCAGGCTGGTCTCGATCTCCTGACCTCAAGTCAGGGATGACATTAATCCCTTCTTCATAGGGTCGTAAAGATATAATGAGTCCAGACCTGTAAAGTTGAAGCATGTGACTGTGTAACTTGGGAAACTTGAACCTCCAGTCGGAGCTCCTGGGGCCAGCCTGCAACGGAGCTGGCGTCTCTCGGCCTCTCCTTCTGTGTCTCCCTTCGGCCCTGTGCTGCCCTTTGCTGCCCTTTGCTGTGTGCCTCTGCAGTACTTGCTCCTCGCTCCCTGGGCTCACGGGGGCATCTTCTCCTTAGCTAGCACTTTCTCTTTTTCTTCTCCATATATATGAAGGTGTGGAAGATTGAAGGGGAGCCCCACCTAAAAACTATCCACTCCTCACATAATATTCATCTTACACTATTTTGTGCCTTCAGAGTGGGGATTGTGTCCTCCACACCCATGTGTCCCTGGTACGCAGAGAGCATCTGAGCCCAGGGCTTAAGAGCCCAGGTTGAAGTCAGCCAATCCTTAACTCCTCCCTTCATGAGCTGTGTGATCCTAGGCAGCTCCTCAGCCTCCACGCCTCAGTCTTCTCCTCTGTAAAATGGAGATGACACTGACATCTATCTCACGGGATTGTGGGGAGGATCCTATGAGGTCATGTAGGTAAGACACTTAGCACCGTGCCTGCACCTAAGTGCTGTGTAAAGAGTAGCTTCATTGTTGTTGTTAAAATTAGAACAGAGCAGAGCTGGACACGTGGGGTGGGCTGAGTCATTGTTTATTGAGAGAATGAATGAATCAACCATGGGAGAGAAGGGAGGCTCGGGGAGCCAGGACTGGTGTCACTCTCTCTCCCTCCGCCAGGTATGAGCGGCTGGAGGAGCAGCTCAACGACCTGACTGAGCTGCACCAGAATGAGATGACGAACCTGAAGCAGGAGCTGGCCAGCATGGAGGAGAAGGTGGCCTACCAGTCCTATGAGAGGGCGCGGGACATCCAGGTATGGCCAGGGCAACCGTGGGAGGCCCCACATGTGCTGGGAGAGCTAGCAGCAGCCAGAGGTTTAGGATTCTTGTCTCGTGGGGCATGATAGACACAGACTGGCCTGTTGGCCGGGGCAGATAGGCACGTGGACGAAGAGGGCAGCATAGCGGGGGCCGAGTGTAGATGAGCAAGACAGGCCTGAAGCTGAGAGCATGCACTGTGCAGAGGCAAGCCCACAGGGCAAGGGCCGCCAGGCCCCTACCTCTTTGATGGCAGCCTTGCAAATGAGTAAGTGGAGTTCCCAGCCTCCAGCCTGCCTCAAGAGGGAGCTAGCTGGGATTGGGCCAGCTCCTCTCCATCCCTAGTAATCAAGACTCTCATTTCCTAGCATCTTCCCCAAAGAGTCATCCTTAAAGGGCTCTGACCCGAGTTACAGCTAGTCAACCTCCACTCCTCCTGGCCTTTGGAGAGGAGGCTTCGTTATAGGCACCTTCCCAGTGGGGTAGGTAGGTTTTCAGGCTAGGGGTCCTGCCCATCCTGAGCGCCCACATGCCAGCCCCTCTGCCCCCACAGGAGGCCGTGGAGTCCTGCCTGACCCGGGTCACCAAGCTGGAGCTGCAGCAGCAACAGCAGCAGGTGGTGCAGCTGGAGGGCGTGGAGAATGCCAACGCGCGAGCGCTGCTGGGCAAGTTCATCAACGTGATCCTGGCGCTCATGGCCGTGCTGCTGGTGTTCGTGTCCACCGTCGCCAACTTCATCACGCCCCTCATGAAGACACGCCTGCGCATCACCAGCACTGCCCTCCTGGTCCTCGTCCTGTTCCTCCTCTGGAAGCACTGGGACTCCCTCACCTACCTCCTGGAGCACGTGTTGCTGCCCAGCTGAGTGGCCAGCCATGCCGACCGTGTGCTCTCCGGCCCCCAGCTGGCCACTCTGCTCCAGGAGGGACCCTTGGACTTCTTCATGTGTCCAGTTTGGCCTCCTGCCCAAACTGTCCATTCCAGCAGCTCCTGCCCCCTTCTCTGTACTTGCTTCTGTCTGACACCTCCCTGTTGGCCTGAAGGGAGCTTAGAATGCAGCCCTGGCTGGATGTAGTGGGGGCACCTGTGGCCAAGTGGAGCAGAGGTGGACACGGGATTGGATTGTTTTGACTTCTCCCAGCTGACCCTCAGGATGCCCCGGGTCAGGAAGGCCATTAAGAATAAGAGGAGAGGGCTCTGCCTCAACTTGCCTAGGAAAGAGCCCACCTCAGAGATAGCTACGGTTTCCTCTGGTGGAGATGGTGAGGATGAAGGCTGGAGAGTGAGGGAGGAGGCTCTGCTGGCCTCAGAGAACACAGGGATGAGAGGGTCCCTAGCCTTCGGGCATCTCTAGGGCCAGAGAGCAGGCTCAGAGCAGCTAGTGTGGAGCTCAGCATCCCCCACCCCACCCCTCCTCCCTGTAGAGCTGATTTGTGGCCTCCTTCTGGGGCTGGGCTCTGCAGGCCAGGTGGGTGTGGCTTGTGTTTTCCCTGCTGTCCTTTCTGCCTGTACTGGATCTGCTATTTTCAGGGAAAAAGGCCCCAGGGCCCCCCTGAGCCTCACCCTAAGCCCTTAGGCCTCTGGGAGTGCTGTTGGGTTCTATTTATTTATTTATTTGTTCTTTTGTTCCCTACCCATGCTCCCAGCGTCTTCCCTGCTGAGCACCGGGAGAGGTCCTACCCCGTCCTCTCTCTGAGGCCAGGGCCCTTCCATTCCATTTAGCCTCTGGATCATCCTGGCTGGGAGAAGTGGGACCGAGCCACCCAGCCCGTCTCTCCCCAAGCAGCCCTACAGCCAGGATGGGAGGCGCGTGGCCTCTCTTTTATCTGTCTATTTATTTTGTAAGTGTGTATTCATGTGGAGGAGGTCGTTGCTTTATTTTTTTAAGGCTCTGGAGTGTTGTGTATGGTTTCTTTTCACATCCCAGCCTCCCATGGGCACTTCCAAGAAGAGAGGGGATTTCTTGGAAAAGGAGAGAGGAATCCCCTAGAGCAGGGAAAGCAGTGCCTGCCAGCTGTTGTGCACCTTCCTGAGAAATAAATATCCTCTAAATTTTCAAACCATCCTGTCTGGTGTTGGTTGATTAGGTTGTGTCTGTGGGAACCACCAGGTGTCTCCCCACACCCAAGCATTCTGGGTAACAGGCTGGGCGTCATCTGTTGACCTGAGGCCCTCTTCCTCCAGGATCCAACAAGGAACAAGGCATGGCCTAAGTGGTGTGATAGGAGGAATGATATACACCCCATCCAGGCCTTTTGGAGTCCATGGGAGGGCAATTAGGAGAGAGATTTCCATAGCTCAGAGCAGTTGAGCTGCCAGCAGCCTGAATGACAAGCAGCAATGCCCAAGTGGGGCCACGAGAGGGCAGCAGAGTCCTTACTCTAACCCTTTCTCCCGGTGCAGCCCCAAAGAAGGCAGCTGCTGGAGTTAGTTTGGTTTTCTCAGCAGTCAGCCAGAGCACAGAGCACCTGCTCTCCAGGTGCTGGAGCGTGGGCTTGAGTGTAGTGACCAGGCCCTCTGTGGCTGCAGTGCCCACTCCCGGCAGTTCACACAGATGGGCACCCCAGAGGACACTGCACTCCCAGCAGTAATCCTGTGGGAGTTTTGGAGAGGCCACCTGAATCTCCCTGCTGGGATGAAAAGGACATGCTGACTTCCAGCATCGGGAACAGGAGAGATGGTGGGAAATGCACCCATGCCAGAGACCTGGGTCCTGGCCCATAGTGAGTAGATGGCAGCCAACTCACATCTGTCTGCACCTCGGTCTCCACATCAGTGATAGAGGATGTGCGGCAGCTCACTTCGAAGGGCTTGGCCTTTCTGCAGTTCTGTGGGTCTGACAAATCAAAAGTTGCCGCTGTACTTGTAGCCTCCAGCTTGAGGAGACACCAAGAGTCAGGGACAGTGCCATCACCAGATTGGAGAGAAGGCTGTGCTGGTGCCACGGGGGTGGGCATTGGTGGCTCATCCTCACCCTCTGTACAATGTAGGAGTTTCACTAGGTGACCTTGCCAGTGTCTTCCAACAGTGTCATTCCTGGACCCTGCACTCGCCTCCCTTGAGGGCTGCAGGTGGCCTAGAGCCCACATTCCTGGGCTCCAGGTGGGGGGTGACTGCCCCAGTCTGCAGACATTTCCCACATTCCTCCCCAAGGTCAGGTGCCTTCCCTGAATTAAATGTCACTGCCAACCACAGCCCACACTGAAAGGGAGGAGGAAAAGGGGAGAGAGGGTGGCGGGCATGCTCAGCTGCTCCTGAGACTGACAGCGAACAGAGGAGGTAGGGGAAGACCAGCCCCAGCTACACAGGGTCATCTGCAAAAAGGACAGAACACCAGCCTGTGTTTGCCTTATCATGACAACGTGTCTAATAAAGCCCTGCCCATCCGGAACGCTGATGGTCACTGATGCTTCCTTGTTTGTGTTTGAGCCTTCTTGCCCTTTGGAAAAAAGGGAGTGCAGCCCAGCATAGTGGGTTACTCCTGTAATCCCAGCACTTTGGGAGACCGAGGTGGGTGGATCACTTGAGGTCAGGAGTTTGAGACCAGCCTGACCAACATGGTGAAACCCCATCTCTACTAAAAATACAAAATTAGCTGGGCACGGTGGCACATGCCTATAATCCCAGCTACTTGGGGAGGCTGAGGCAGGAGAATCATTTGAACCTGGGAGGCAGAGGTTGCAGTGAGCCAAGGTTGTGCCATTGCACTCCAGCCTGGGCAACAAGAGTGAAACTCTGTCTCAAATTTAAAAAAAAAGAAAGAAAAAGGGAGTACATTGTCCCCACTTCAACCTGGCCTCCTTCACTGGGATTGCCTCCTCTGTTGGGGACCATTCTCCTTCAGAATGCAGGGCCAGCAGGCGGATCCTTTCCAGAGCATCTGTCATGCAGGCCCCAGCCCCTCACCTGAGGGTCTGGAGGTCTCAGCCAGGCTGGTATGCCCCCCTCAGCCTGGGTCCACTAGGGAGGGAGTAGCTAAGAATTCGTGCTGGAATTGGCACATTACTGCTCTGGCAGCACTGAGCAGGCAGGTGGCATGTTTACCATGCCCGTACGAGCTGGCACTCCCTGCCAACCTCATCAAAACTGTAGGGCTACAACAGGTGCAGCCCTGGCAAACAGCAAAGCAGGCAGACAGCACAGGCCAGCAGGAGGTGACTTAACCCTTGCCAGCCCAGGTTACTCTGGAATGGTTCTGAGCTATGGAGGGAGGGAAGGGAGGAGGAAAGACTTGGGGCCACAGGGTGGGAGAGGAGGGGAGCTGTAGCCAGGGCACCTGGAGGGATCTTCGTGGCAGGCTCAATTTCCCCTTCAAAGCCAGGGCCCTTAAGTCAAGTCTGGATCCCAATATTAAGGAGCCAGCAGACCTAGGCTCAAACCCTACTGCTGCTACTCACCTTGGACAGGGTTCCAGCTGTTCTCAGCCCAATATCCTCATCTTCCAGGAGGAATGGAGGTGACATGAAACTGGTTCACAGGCTTGAGTGCAGGAGACTTGACATTCTGCAGATCAAGACTTAAGCACAAGGCCTAGAACATAATGGATTAACCCGAGATTTATTACTGTTCCTCATTCCTGACCCTGTGAGATGTTAAGGTGCAGGAGAACTGTTTAGAGAAGTCTAAAGCCGACCCCACAGGAACATACAAGACCAAGGGTGGCTAAGTGAGCCTCAGCCTCTGACACTGGAAGGCCTAATAGAGGTCCTCAGGGTTCCTCTTCCCTGGGAACCCAGAACCTGCTTATTCCCAGCAACCTCTCCCCTCCCTCGGTCTGGTAGACAAAGCTGGTCCAGTCCCAAGAGGCCAAGCCCCAGCTTGAGAGAGGACTGGATTCGGCCTATTTGACCCAAGATGGCTGCCTCCACCCCAACTCCACAAGTGTATCAGTCTGTGGTTCCCTCCCGCCTCCAGCCCGTGGTCCTGGGTGTGGGGTCTAGGAAGGAGAGCAGGAATCAAGAGGCCTGCTTTTGAGTTGAGACTGTGGAGGTTGTGGGTCTCAGTTTCTCCAACGGAAACATAGGGATAATCATATCCGTGCTGCCCAACTGTTAGGACACCAGTGAGGCTCGTAGGTGTCAAGTATGAGTGCCTGCCCCACGGCACCCCAGGATCTCACCCTAGGGGAATGACCTGTTAGAATGCTGCCAGTCACCTGGGGCCCCAGGGAGGGCTCTGATCTGCCCAGGGACAGGGCTGGGCAGGGCTTGGGGAAGCAGCCAGCAGTGGCCCACGGGCCTGACAGCTTGCAGCCAACCTCCAGATGCAGATGGAAGGGGGAAGCTTAGTCCCCACTAGGCCGCGGGGAGGCATGTGGGGAAGGAGGGGAGGCTGAGACTTGTCCCAGCACATTCGGGCCTGCTGGCAGGTCCTGAGTCACCCAGGCAGCCAGAACAGCAGTCGGGGTGGTGACAGCCGTGCTGCCTCCCAGACACAGGGCCTCCCAGGAGAGCACTCCTGCCTTGGTCCCCCCATACCCCAAGGCCGACTGTCCAGATGAAGTATCCCAGGCCCAGCGGTGCCACCTCAGCCATGCGCCTGCCTCCAGGCAACCATCCACAAAGCTGGCTCTGATAACAAAAGCACCAGAGGTGATTCTGAGAGGTCTGGGTGCCCAGTCTCTGCTCCCTGCCAGCCTCAGCCTGAGCTTCTCTTGTTGCCTTTACTTTGTTTTTTTTGTTTTGTTTTATTTTTAAGTGAAACAAATTATTTCAGTTTAATTTTCTCAGCATGTATCTGGCATTAAGTAGTTTTTATAATTTTTATTCCCATAGGTTATTGGGGAACAGGTGGTGTTTGGTTACATGAGTAAGTTCTTTAGTGGTGATTTGTGAGATTTTGGTACATCCGTCACCCAAGCAGTGTACACTGTACCCTATTTGTAGTCTTTTATCCATCTCTTGTTGCCTTACTTTGATTATTCTTGTTTTTTTTTTTTTTTTTTGAGACAAAGTCTTGCTCTGTCACCCAGGCTGGAGGGCAATGGCACAATCTCGGCTCACTGCAACCTCCACCTCCTGGGTTCAAGCGACTCTTCTACCTCAGCCTCCTGAGCAGCTGGGACTACAGGTGTGTGCCACCATACCCAGCTAATTTGGGTTTTTTTGCTTGTTTTGTTTTTTGAGACGGAGTTCTGCTCTTGTTGCCCAGGCTGGAGTGAAATGGAATGATCTTGGCTCACCGCAACCTCCACCTCCCAGGTTCAAGTGATTCTCCTGCCTCAGCCTCCCAAGTAGCTGGGATTACAGGCGTGAGCCACCACACCCGGCTAATTTGGTATTTTTAGTAGAGTTTCTCCATGGGGTTTCTCCATGTCGGTCAGGCTGGTCTCGAACTCCCTACCTCAGGTGATCTGACCACCTCAGCCTCCCAAAGTGCTGGGATTACAGGCTCGAGCCACTGTGCCCAGCTTAATTTTTGTATTTTTAGTAGAGACTGGATTTTACCATGTTTTCCAGGCTGGTCTCGAACTCCTGACCTCAGGTGATCCACCTGCCTCAGCCTCCCAAAGTGCTGGGATTACAGGCATGAGCCTGTGTGCCTGGCCACTTTGGTTTTACTTACTGTAATCTCAGCTCTCTGAAGATAAGTCTCAAGTAAACACTTTAGAAAGATCTAAGTGTCTCTCTGGCTGGTCTGGAGTTCTGTTCCTTGCTCTCCTGTAGGAAGATTGAGTCCTCTCCATACCACCCTAGGTAAGAGACCATCCACTCCTACCTGGCGCTATCTCCAGCTATTACTTAATTGGGGTCCCTCTGTCCTTTTTCTAGTTTGGGTCAGCCCCAGTCACCCATACTGAGGGTGGAGATGGAGAAGAGAGGATTTCCCATGAAATTGGTCATTAAGTGAACTCATGCAAGAGACAAGTCACCAACACAGACCTGATGTCTCTCTGACCAGCCTCCTCCACTTTAGCTTCTCAGCCAAGTGTGGCCCAGCCAGGCCAAGGGTGGGAAGACCTGAGAGATGGGAATCCGGCTGCTGAGGAGGAAGGGGCCAAGGAGGGGTTCCCTTCCTTCTTCTTCATTTTCTCCTCTGTTGGTCTTGAAGCTCTTATCATGGTTTGGTAGCCATGGAGTCCAGGTTTGTGACCCCCAAACCACCCAGCTTTAGGTTCAATTAAATTCAAGAAACTTGGTCTTGAGCTCCGGCTCTGTGACAGGCAGTGGAGACACAGAGGAGCAAGACGTGGTTTCTGCTGTCATGGAGCTCACGAGCTAGTGGGGACAGACAGACAGACAGACAGACACACCCACCCACCCACACACACACACACCCACCCCCCCCCCCACATCAGTACAGAGGCAGGCAGAGATCAATACTGCCATACGGGGAGGTTTCAAGATGTAGAGCTTCCTTCTGATGGGAGCTAGGGGAGGTTTCTCCAAGCATTGGAGGAAGCATAAGAGGCAAAAAGGGACCGTGTTCTCTAGCAGGATGGCTTTGGTCATGTCCTGGGGTTGGAGCGGGAGAGAGGGTATCCATGGTGTGAGTAGCTATGCAGTGATTTCAGGCATCAGCACTGCCTGGCCCATAACCCAGAGGGCAAGACACCTAAGGAAGGGGCTTCTCAGTCTGTGGCAGTGAGAAGGAGAAGAATGAGGATGGCTTTCAGAGCGGGAAGGAGACTCCACCCCAGAACTCTGGGGCTTGGGGGCTTCAAAGGGCTTGTCCATGCTTGAAAGCCAACGGCGGCTGGGTGCAGTGGCTCGCGCCTGTAATCTCAGCACTTTGGAAGGTCGAGGCAGGTGGATCATGAGGTCAGGAGTTCAAGACCAGCCTGGCCAACATAGTGAAACCCTGTCTCTACTAAAAATACAAAAATTAGCGGGGCATGGTGGCGCACGCCTGTAGTCCCAGCTACTCGGGACACTGAGGCAGGAAAATTGCTTGAACCCTGGAGGCAGAGGTTGCAGTGAGCCAAGATTGCACCACTGTACTCCAGCCTGGGAGACAGAGTAATACTTTATTTTAAAAAAGAAAAAAAAGCAGGCCGGGGAAGCCAAAGGGAAGGGAAACACACAACAACAACAAAACCATAAAATGCGGGTGCCCCTGGGGTGGGAACAACCCACTGAAATCAAAAGGGAAGCCAGAGGGAAGCTTTGAGAAAGAAGGGAAAGAAAAAGCATTCCCGTGAGGAAGAGCTGGAGCCGTCTGGCATTCTGGGGATTTGGGAACTGATGCTCAGATGTGCTGTGTGACACTGAGCTGGTAACATCACCTCTCTGGTCCTGGTGTTCCCATATCTACACAAATAAAGAACTTAGGATGGAGAGACTGACATGGCTAATAAGTGACCAGGCCCTGGGGGTTGTGGGAATACCTAAGATGGTGTCTGCGTGCAAAGCCGACTCAAGGGCAGGCTCCCAGCTTGGTAGAGGGGAGGCTTATGGAATCAGGGTGGTGGGGAGTAAAGACAGGTCCGGGGCTGGGCGCAGTGGCTCACGCCTGTAATCCCAGCACGTTGGGAGACCGAGGAGGGCGGATCACCTGAGGTCAGGAGTTCAGGACCAGCCTGGCCAACACGGCGAAACCCCATCTCTACTAAAAATACAAAAATTAGCTAGGCGTGGTGGTGCGTGCCTTTAGTCTCAGCTACTGTGGAGACTGAGGCAGGAGAATCACTTGAACCTTGGAGGTGCAGGTTGCAGTGAGTTGAGATTGCACCACTGCACTCCAGCCTGGCGACAGAGCAAGGCTGTCTCAAAAAAAAAAAAAAAAAAAAAAAAAAGAAAGGAAAGACAGATCTGGGACCTGTGTTCTGACCACCGGAGGGGTCCTCAGTACTGGATAGTCAGGCCAGTGAGAAGTTCCAGGTTAGGAGAGGAGCAAGATTTGGGCTCCACTGGGCTTCCCTGGCCTCTCTGTCACCCTCCCCCAGGGGTGAGGCTAAAGATGAAAGCGATACCAGGGCTACCCTCTCTGCTTGTCAGCTGTAAGATTAAAAAGGAGGTGGCTTCCACACACAGCCACTGTCATCGACTCTGGTATGATTAGAGGGTGTGGGAAGGCCCCACCCTGGCCCAAAGTCATGGCAATATGAACCCTTTTTCTGTTCAGGCCCTTACAGCTCACAGATGCTTCTTGTGTGCTGGACTGAATCATTGTATCCTCACAGCAACCTGGAGAACGGCCAGAGAGGTGTCACTGGACTCCATTTTACAGATGAGCAAGCTGAGGCTCAGAAGGATAAAGGGAACTCACTCATGGACACACAGTTAGTGACCAGCAGACCCAGGATGAACCCAGGTCGGACGACAATGCTCCTGCCTGTAACTGAAGTGTGACAAGCCACATTCAGGTTAGGCATTACTTCTTCATGTAACATGCAGGTGTGGCTGGGTGCAGTGGCTCATGCCTGTAGTTCCACCACAGGAGGCCGAGGCAAGAAGATCACTTGAGGTCAGGAGTTTGAGACCAGCCTGGGCTACATAGTGAGAACCTGTTTCTCCAAAAAAATTAAAAAGTTAGCTGAGCATGGTGGCTCACACCTGTAGTCGTAGCTACTCAGGAGTCTGAGGTTGGAGGCTTGCTTGAGGTGGGAGGTGGAAGTTGAGGCTGCAGTGAGCTGTGATTGTGCGCCACCACACCACACTCCAATCTGGGTGACAGAGCAAGACCATGTCTCAGAAAAAAAAAAAAAAGAAAAGAAAAAGAAAAAGAAAAGAAAACAAAACCAAAGAAATGGTCTGGGCGTGGTGGCTCACACCTGTAATCCCAGCACCTTGGGAGGCCAAGGTGAGTGGATTGCTTCAGCTCAGGAGTTTGAGACCAGCCTGGGCAACATGGTGAAACCCTGTCTCTACAAAAAATACAAAAGATTAGCAGAGCAGGGTGGCGCGTAATTGTAGTCCCAGGTACTTGGGAGGCAGAGGTGGTGGATCACTAGAGCGCAGGAGGCAGCGGTTGCAGTGAGCCGAGATTGTGCCACTGCACTCCAGCCTGGGCAACAGGGGAGGTTCTGTCTCAAAACAAACAAACAAACAACAACAAAAATGTAGGTGCCCCCGGTGTGGGGGACAGCCCACTGAACACTCTCCTGCTTTTCAGGAGAAAGGGAAGGTTGGAGTTTGAGAAGTTGAGGGAAAAAGTCACTTTCAAAGAGGCAGAAAGCAAGACAAAATGTCTCCAAATTCTGTTGACTTTGTATTTTTTCTCAAGTCTGGGTCCTTTAGCCATAGAGCTTAACTCTAACCCCAAAGGGGAAAAGCCAGGGAGAGGTTGCAAAGGAACTGTTCATGCTTCTGTTCTTCAAACCTGTAGAAACATTATCTGGGGCCGGGCATGGTGGCTCACACCTGTAATCCCAGCACTTTAAGAGGCTGAGGTGGCTGGATCACTCTAGGTCAGGAGTTCAAGACCAGCCTGGCCAACTGGTGAAACCCCATCTCTACTAAAAATACAAAAATTAGCCAGGCGTGGCAGCGCTGGCCTATAATCCCAGTTACATGGGGGACTGAGGCAGGAGAATCACTTGGATCTGGGAGGCTGAGGTTGTGGTGAGCCGAGGTCGCACCACTGCACTCCAGCCTGGGAGACAGAGTGAGACTCCATCTCAAAAAAAAGAAAGAAAAAGAAACATCTGGGCCAGGCAAAATGGCTCACACCTGTAATCCCAGCAGGTTGGGAGGCCACGGTGGGTGGGTCACCTGAGGTCAGGAGTTCCAGACCAGCCTGGCCAACATGGCGAAACCAAAATTTAGCTGAGTGTGGTGGCACGCACCTGAAATCTCAGCTACTCAGAAGGCTGAGGTAGGAGAATCACTTGAACCTGGGAGGTGGAGGCTGCAGTGAGCCAAGAATGGAACACTGCACTCCAGCCTGGGCAACACAGTGAGACTGTCTCAAAAAATAAAAAAAGAAACATTTGCTTCACGTAGGAGCTGGGGTATCCAGAGGTGAGCTCGGCAGACTCTTTCTCTGTGAACATCTTGAAATCTATGGGAAAGACAGAGATAAAAATAGGTCAGTGACAACAGAGATTGGTAAGTGTCAAAATAAAGTCAGGATCTGAGTAAGAGTACAGAGCAACGAACTGCCAGAGGCAAGCTGGATCAACAGGCAGAGAGCTCTCTTGGCCCGATGACACACCCATCATCACACACTTCACCCATCCCAGCGCCTTGTTAGTCTTCCAGCCAGAAAGTCCTTTTTTTTTTTTTTTTTTTGAGGCGGAGTCTCGCTCTGTCACCCAGGCTAAAGTGCAGTGGTGCGATCTCGGCTCACTGCAAGCTCCGCCTCCCGGGTTCACACCATTCTTCTGCCTCAGCCTCCCGAGTAGCTGGGACTACAGGCGCCCACCACCGCGCCCGGCTCATTTTTTGTATTTTTAGTAGAGATAGGGTTTCAACGTGTTAGCCAGGATGGTCTTGATCTCCTGACCTTGTGATCAGCCCACCTAGGCCTCCCAAAGTGCTGGGATTACAGACGTGAGCCACCGTGCCCGGCCTTTTTTTTTTTTTTTTTTGAGATAAAGTCTCATTGCAGTGCAGTGGAACGATCTTAGCTAACTGTGAGCTTGAGTTCCTGGGCTCAAGCCATCCTCCCACCTCAGCCTCCTGAGTAGCTGGTGGGACCACACCCACCACTGTGCCTGGCTAATTGTTTTTTTATTGCAGAGATGAAGTCTCACTATGTTGTAGAGATGAAGTCTCACTATATTGCCCAGGCTGGTCTTGAACTCCTGGGCTCAAGCAATCTTCCCACCTCGGCCTCCCAAAGCAGAAAGTCCTTTCTGTTACCTCATTTAAGTGTCCCTTGCCCAGCAGTGCCCAGTATACCTGACCATGGCCAAGGACCTCAACCAGTGATCTCAGCAATTAGAAGACAAAGGGCCATGAGGCCGGGCACGGTGGCTCAGCCTGGAATCCCAGCACTGTGGGAGGCTGAGACGGGCGGATCACGAGGTCAGGAGATCGAGACCATCCTGGCTAACACGGTGAAACCCTGTCTCTACTAAAATACAAAAACTTAGCCAGGCGTGGTGGCGGGCGCCTGTAGTCCCAGCTACTCGGAAGGCTGAGGCAGGAGAACGGCGTGAACCCGGGAGGCGGAGCTTGCAGTGAGCTGAGATTGTGCCACTGCATCCCAGCCTGGGTGACAGAGCGAGACTCCATCCCAAAAAAAAAAAAAAAAGAAGAAGACAAAGGGCCATGGGGCCCTTATGGAATCTCTGGCCAATACCCTCATTATACAGATGAAGAAACTGAGGCCCAGAAAGGGGAGGTGACTTGCCCAAGATCCCCACAGCAAGGTGGTGCTGAACCTGGGCTCTCACCTACAGGAGATACCCCCACCATGACACACACACACCTGGAGGGGTTTGACCGAGGAACCCCTGTCCTCTGTACATGTTGGAGAAGGAACCTGAGGCAGGAGGGACCCTGCACAGAGGATGCTCTGAAGCCTGGGAGGAGAGAAAGGATAGGGGAGAAAGCACCCATCAGGAGGGGCTCAGATGGTGATAAGGCAGGAAACTCACTCCTAAGACCCAGCATCGCCCTGTCACCCTCACAGTCTGTCCTATTTGATGCTCTCAAGACAGAGCTATTTAATTTTTTTGTTTTGTTTTGTTTTTTTGAGACAGGATCTCACTCTGTCACCCAGGTTGGAGTGCAGTGGTACAATTTCGGCTCACTGCAGCCTCCACCTCCCAGGTTCAAGCAGCTCCTGTGCCTCACCCTCCTGAATAGCTGGGACTACAGGTGCCCGCCACCATGCCCGGCTAATTTTTGTTTTTTTTTTTTTGGTAGAAACAGGGTTTCACCATGTTGGCTAGGCTGGTCTCGAACTCCTGAACTCAGGTGATCCTCCTGCCTCAGTCACCTAAAGCACTAGGATTATATGCGTGAGCCACTGTGCCTGGCCTAAATTTTTTTTTCTTTTTTTTGAGACGGAGTCTAGCTCTGTCGCCCAGGCTGGAGTGCAGTGGCCGGATCTCAGCTCACTGCAAGCTCCGCCTCCTGGGTTTACACCATTCTCCTGCCTCAACCTCCTGAGTAGCTGGGACTACAGGTGGCTGCCACCACACCCAGCTAGTTTTTTTGTATTTTTTTTTTTAGTAGAGACGGGGTTTCACCATGTTAGCCAGGATGGTCTCGATCTCCTGACCTCGTGATCCGCCCGTCTCGGCCTCCCAAAGTGCTGGGATTACAGGCTTGAGCCACCGCGCCCGGCCTGGCCTAAATTTAACATCGTCAAAATTAAATAAATTAAAAATCCAGTTCCTGAGCTGCACTAGCCACATGTCAAGAGCCCACATCTATAGTGGCTTCAGTGCCTCCAGTCTCAGACAGTGCAGATAGAAAACTTCCCAGGATGGCAGGTGTTCTGTTCCAACAGCGCCCCTACTCTGAACAATTTACATATGTAATCTCATTTTAAAATATTTTTCTAGTTTCACTGATACATGTTTGTTGCAGAAAATTCAACTGGGAAACTCAAATGCCAAGTCGTTCCCCCCCACCCACTATTAGCATGACATAGGCCCTTCTGGTCTTTATTCTTCCTTTAAAAGAAATTCGACTGGGTGCGGGGCTCATGTCTGTAATCTCAACACTGTGGGAGACCAAGGCGGGTGGATCACCTGAGGTCAGGAGTTCAAGACCAGCCTGACCAACATGGAGAAACCCCATCTCTACTGAAAATACATAATTAGCCAGGCATGGTGGCGCATGCCTGTAATCTCAGTCCCTCGTGAGGATGAGACAGGAGAATCGCTTGAATCTGGGAGGCAGAGGTTGCAGCGAGCCAAGATCGCGCCACTGTACTCCAACCTGGGCAAGAAAAGCAAAACTCTGTCTCAAAAAAAAAGGCTGGGCGTGGTGGCTCATGCCTGTAATCCCAGCACTTTGGGAGGCCGAGGTGGGCGGATCACAAGGTCAGGAATTTGAGACCAGCCTGACCAACATGGTGAAACTCTGTCTCTCCTAAAAATACAAAAATTAGCCAGGAGTGGTGGCGCATGCCTGTAATCCCAGCTACTCAGGAGGCTGAGGCAGAAGAATTGCTTGAACCCAGGAGGTAGAGGTTGCAGTGAGCCGAGATCACGCCATTGCACTCCAGTCCAGGTGACAGAGTGAGACTCCATCTCAAAAAAAAAAAAAAAAAGAAAAGAAGAAAAGAAAAGAAAGAAAATTCAAATATGGCACAATCATTGTAAAAACAAACAAGCAAAAAACAAAAAACAAACAAACAAACAAAAAAGCAAACATGGCTCATGTCTGTAATCTCAGCACTTTGGGAAGCAGAAGCAGCAGGATTGTTTGAGGCCAGGAGTTCAAAACCAGCCTGGCTAACATAGCAAGTCCTTGTCTCTACAAAAGAAAAGTTTAAAAAAAAAATTAGCCAAGGGTGGTGACCCTTGGCTGCAGTCCCAGCTACTTGGGACACTGAGGCAGAGGATTACTTGCTCCCAGAAGGTTGAGGGTGCAGTGAGCCGTGATCATGCCACTGCTCTCCAGCCTAGGTGACAGAGCAAGGCCTGGTCTCAAAAAAAAAAAAAAAAAAGCAAACACTGTGAAGGCATAGAGAGTAACAATGTCCCTCAGCCCCTCTCCCCAGAGGAAAGCACTGTCAGCAGCTTGGCATGTACTCATTCTGAGTCCGAGCCCTCAGCCCTCATCCCATGGGCACTGAGGAGCCCCTTTAACCACAGAACCTCCATTATATGAACTCTTGGCCACCTGCTGTTCAAGACTTCCAGTCCCTCCTCTACCGCTAGCCCAAAGCTCCCCCAGGCACAGTTGAAAGCCCTGGACTGTGTCCCTGGACTCAGGGCAACCCTCTCGGCCTCCTCTCCTTTGGACATCAGTAGCACCCTCTGCCTGAGAAGCCCCTCTCTCCACTGCCCTGCTCTGGGAAGAGCACTGTGACCTTTTATCTCACTCACCTCTTCCATGTCTCAGATCCATCCTGAGCCAGCAGCAGTCTAGAAGAGCCATCAAGAGTAGGGCCTCGGCCAGGCTCGGTGGCTCAAGCCTGTAATCCCAGCACTTTCGGAGGCCGAGGTGGGTGGATCACGAGGTCAGGAGATGGAGACCATCCTGGCTAAATGGTGAAACCCTGTCTCTACTAAAAATACAAAAAAAACTAGCCGGGCGTGGTGGCGGGTGCCTGTAGTCCCAGCTACTCGGAGGCTGAGGCGGGAGAATGGCGTGAACCCGGGAGGCGGAGCTTGCAGTGAGCTGAGATCACGCCACTGCGCTCCAGCCTGGGCGACAGAGTGAGACTCCGTCTCAAAAAAAAAAAAAAAAAGAGTAGGGCCTCGAGAGGCCAGGCTCACGCCTGTAATCCCAGCACTTTGGGAGGCCAAGGCGGGTGGATCACCTGAGGTCAGGAGTTCGAGACCAGTCCGGGCAACCCCATCTCTACTAAAAATACAAAATTAGCCAGGTACAGTGGCATGCACCTGTAATCCCAGCTACTGGGGAGGCTGAGGCAGAAGAATCACTTGAACCTGGGAAGCAGAGGTTGCCATGCCACTGCACTCCAGCCTGAGCGACAGAGTGAGACTGAGTTTCAAAAAAACAATAGGTCTTTGGCTGAGTGCAGTGGCTCACACCTGTAATTCCAGCACTTTGGGAGGCCAAGGCCAGAAGATTGTTTGAGCCCAGGAGTTTGAGACCAGCCTGGGCAACATTGTGAAACACCTCTATAAAACATGTAAAAATGAGCCAGGTATAGTGGTGCATACCTGTAGTTCCAGTTATTCAGGAGGCTGAGGTGGGAGGATCACTTGAGCCCCAGGAGGTCAAGGCTGTAGTGAGCCATGATCATGCTACTGCACTCCAGCCTGGGCAACAGAGCAAAACCCTGTCTTAAAAAAAAAAAAAAAAAAAAAACAGAGAAGGCCCTCAAATCACAGTCCCAGTCACAACCCAGCTCCACAGTTTTCTCCTCATGGGATCCAGCACATGTGTTTAACCTCTCCAAGTTTCAATTTTCTCTTCTGAAGAATGGGGATAATATTGACCTCAGCGTTGTTGCGAGAGTTCCAGGGGAGGCAAAACTTCACCTCCGTCCTCCAAGGGTCTTCAGCGGGGCCTCAGAATTAAGTTGACATAAGACAGATTTTCAGGAGAAACACATTCAGATTTTATTTCACCTGTACACAGAGGTTCCCCCAAAGACGAGGGGGATCTAAAGAAGTTGCAAAACCAAGATGATCACAGAAAGAGTGGCAACTGTGGGCCTGGCGCAGTGGCTCATGCCTGTAATCCCAGCACTTTGGGAGGCCAAGGTGGGTGGATCATGAGGTCAGGAGATCGACACCATCCTGGCCAACATGGTGAAACCCCATGTCTACTAAAAACACAAAAATTAGCCAGGCGTGGTGGCGGGCGCCTGTAATCCCAGCTACTCAAGAGGCTGAGGCAGGAGAATGGCATGAACCTGGGAGGTGGAAGTTGCAGTGAGCTGAGATCGCGCCACTGCACTCCAACTTGGGCAACAAAGCGGGACTCTGTCTCAAAAAAAAAAAAAAAAAAAAAAGAAAGAATGGCGACTGTGGAAAAGGATGATTAGGGAAGCTAAGGAAGGTAAGAGGTATTTTATCCCTTTGTGCACATTTGCCTCAGCCTCAACTCCTCATCTCTGGTGACAAAAACGTTCCTTTCCCCTGGGGACAAGGAGAAAAGGGAAGAAGTCAGAGTGTGCCTTTTGCATCAGCCATTTTTCTAATGACAGTAACCCTTATGCTGAAGTTGTATATTTTGGTGTGGCATGTTCTGTTCCTCTTCAAAGATACATGAGACAATATATGCAAAGCATTTTGCATTGTGAGATGCTTATTACTGTCATTTCACAGATGGGAAATGAGATCTAGGCACCTCTCAGGGTCCCGCCGGCAGAAGGTTGAGGAATGCGGGCTCTAACCTACGTCTGTCGACTCCAAAGTCACATGGCCACCCACACAAGGCAGCTCCTTACTTCACCTCACCCCCTGAGCTCTGGAACACCTTTGTTCCACCCAAATGAGAATGAAGCAGCAAAGGAGGCAGCGGCAGGGGAACTGTAAGGTGGCCCTAAACCTCAGACTGTCCCCAACTCGGAGGCCTGCCAGGGCCTGGAGGCACAGCTGTCCCCCGCCAGGGAGTCTTCCCTCCTCCACCTGCCCACTGCAGACTGGGCACCCCTGCTGCATGTGTCTGACCTCTGTGAATCTCAGTTTCCCCAAATGTACAATAACCCTGACAGTCTGTCATTCTGTGCTTCTGTGATGTCAGCCTTAGGAGTTATCAGGGACCCAAACTTGGGCTTGACAGGGGGCAGGATGGAGGCCCTGACACTCGGACCAGACCAGGTTGTGGTGAGGGGCAAGGGTGGTGCCTCCAGGCACCGACCCAGAGTGACCTCGCTCTCTGCAGGCTCCCCCTGGGGCCCTGAGGGAGGGTGGGGTGCTGGACAGGCCTGCTAGATGGGAGCAGGTTTGGAAGGAGGCTTAGGAAGGGTGCGGTGGGGAGGGTGTGCCGCTCAGGTTCAGTGTGATCACCAGAGAGGGGCACGCCTGCCTGCTTCCTCTGCCGTGCCAGACAGGGCAGGACAGCTTCTCCCCAAGCCTGGGCTTTTAGGATCCACTGACCATCCTGAGCCCCTTAGCAAGGTGTGAGCGGGGTTGGACACCCTCCCTTCAACATCCATCCAATGCCAGCCACCAGCCCTGCCTTGTTGCATGATGGGCAATCAGGGTAAGGGAGCCAAACCCCAGTTGCTTTCAGAGCTGTGAGGACAAGGGTGGAAAACCTGCCCTCACAGGCCCAGCTGGCCAGAGGGCTTGTCTCTTTCAGTCACCCTCCCCCAGAGGGAGCAGGAGCAGACAATGGCCACCGTGACTCACCAGTGAGCCATCTTCCCCTCCCCACCCCTCCAGCCTGGCCCACGACAGCCTAGCTTGTCCTCCAAGGGAGCTGCAGTCCAGCCTCCCAGGGCCGCCAGCTTCCTCTCTCTTCACCCAACCTGGCTCCCCCCGCTGCTTGTGCAACACCACATCAGTGGGTTGTGAAGTGGAGAGGGAGGAGTTTGACCGCGCAGACCCAGGCAGACAGAGTAGACTCCTTTGTGACGGAGACAGAGGCTGCAAGGGCCCAAGTCCAGCCTGTACTCCCCTGCCTGACCCACAAGGCATCACTCAGTCTCCCAAACCCTAGGGAAGTGGCCATTGTCATCTATTTGTTCCCTTGTTAGATAGAGCTTGGATCCTGTCTGCAATGTATTCCATCCTGCGAAACCAAGTATGTGAGGCAGAGGGAAGTCCTATTCCACTCCAGGAGGGACAGGGCTCCCCGCTGGAAAGTATTTCCTTTTGCTAAGTTTCTGTCCGCCTCCCAGTAGAATTCACTAGGCGGCATTTCAAGAAGTTACTGCCCACTTCCAATCCCCATCTAACCTATATTCTTTGCTGCAAGCCAAATACCCTTAGTTCTTTCAGTCATTTCTCCCAAGACATGGGCGTAAGACCTTTTGACAGCTTGGCCTTTTCCCTCTGGAAACATTTCCATTTACCCAAGTTCTTAAAACATGATATCTTTGTCCAGGTGCAGTGGCTCACGCCTGTAATCTCAAAGTGGAGGCTAAGGGAGGAGCAACACTTGGGTCCAGGAGTTTGAGAACAGCCTGGGCAAGAAGACAAGACCTCATCTCTACATAAAAAAAAAAAAAAAAAAAGAAAAGAAAAAAGAAAAAAAATTAGTCAGGCATGAAGACATGGGCCACCTACTTGGGAGGCTGAGGTAGGAAGATCACTTGAACCTGGAAGATCAAGGCTGCAGTGAGCTGTGATCACGCCACTGTACTCTAACCTACGCGACAGAGTGAGACTCCATCTCAAAAAAAACGAAACCAACCAACCAAAAAAAAAAAAAAAAAACCCGCAAAAAGCATGTTGTTTTGAACAGAGCACAGTGCTCCAGCTAAGGTCAGGCCAGCACAGAGGGTGGTAATGAAATTCACCTCGCAGGCTCTGGCACTGTGGTTCTCATGAGCTCTGTTAGCTTGCTGGCCTGCACTTGGTATTTTCAGACCCACATAGGCATGTCCTTGTTGAGCGGGTCACATTGGTTCGTGAATACTGCCACCAAGGATTTGAGGCCCCTCTGCCTGCCCCCCATGGAGGGAGCCCTAAGGCTCAGATGGTGGCTCTTAACAGGTTTTCATCAGACTCTTGAGGGTCTGATGAAAACTCTGCATCCTCTTCCAAGAAAAATGCATCTACTCAAAAATTCTATATATGACACCAGGACTCCCTGCAGACCATCCTCAGACCCCAGGTTAGGAATCTCCATCTGGAAGCTGATACCCAAAAATAAATTCTGAGGCAGCCTCCCTACCCAAACTGTGGGGCTCAGGGCAAATTCAAAGTAATAAAGTAATAACCTCTCACATGAGTGCTGTGCTCGACAACTCACGGTGCACGTTCACATACATTGCTGGGATAGACCCTAGGGTCTGGATTAGAATTGAATAAAGGAGGTCAAGGCCCAGAGAGATCCAGTGACTTGCTCAAGGTCACACAGTCAGTCTGGGCAAAGTCACTCCAGACTCTCTTACCTTTATGGGGCCTCACAGAAGCCCAACACAGTTTGCCCACCAGTGGGGAAGATGCAGTGGAGAACAGGTTGCATTTGGCCCCTGGGGAAACTGGTCCTGGCTGTGTTCAGCCGGCTCCTGCTGCTGCTCCACAGAGGCACACCCAGCTTGGCCTCTGTGGTGAGCTGTGGTTTGAGCAGCCTCCCTCCTCACGAAGGCAGAGAGAGGGCCAGGTTGCCAGGCTGTGGCTTGTGAGAAGGAGGGAACCAGAGGAGGGGCAATGGCAGAAACCAGACCTGTAGCCTGAACTCCAGGAACCCAGGGGACAAAGACTCCCTGACCACCACTTGTCCCAAGAGTGCAGACACCTCACTGGCCAGGAGCACACACCCAGGAGTATAAAATGTGGCAGTGGGGCACAGGAGTCAGGATACAGAGCCATGTTCCATGTGTATAATGTTCACACACAGGCACCAGACTCGACCATGGGAGACCAGTTTTTAAGTTTCCAAGGAATTCTTGCTCCCTAAACACGTACTTGACCCAGAAAATTATTCAGCCTGCAAGACCCAGCTCCCTCCATGAAGCATCTGATGACTAAGGGGCCTGCTCCCTCCTCACGGCCCTGGATTCAGATCCTGCTTAGGCACTGCCTGGTCATTATCTGACTCCTCTAAAGACTGTGCCTCTAGTAGGCTGGAGCCCTGGACTCAACTCAATATTTCACCCCTGCCCCTGGCAATAGGGGGTCAATGGACATTTGTTCAATAAGCTCTAGATACCAGAAAAGGGTGAACTGTCTTTCAGCTTCACTTGTTCTGTGACTTCAGGCTAAATCCAAAACCTCTGCTGTCAAAGAAGGCCATTGCCACCCCTCCCCACCCTGTTCCCTCTTAGGTGGAAGGCAATTGTGGCCCTTAGAAACCCTCTGAAGAAGCATCTAACAGCTTTTCTCAGGCTGAAATGGGAGAGGGTGAAGGTTTTGGAAAGAAAACTGTCATTCTTATGTCTTTCCCCAAACCAGATTATTTCCCTTTGCTCCAAACAGTTGGCAAAGACGTCTGGGCAGAGAAAGGGTCCTGGCTTGATGCACGGCTCTGCAGGCAGCTGGGTGACTCCGGCCTCTGTTGGTTTGCAGCCTGGACCAGGGCTGGGGAGAGTTGCTGAGGGGCGGGCTCAGGCTCACAGTAGGTCGGCTGCTGCTTGGGCTTTCAACTATTCCCTCTGATCACAATGAGTTCATGAATTTATATTAGTTTTATGCCTATCTCTTCCCCTGGACTTCCAAGCTCTGGAGCACAGGAACCACATTGTATTTAATTCAGGAGCCTCAGGGCCTGGCACAATGCCAAGCACACAGTAAGTGCTCAATAAATGCTAAAGACAAAAACGCACTGTAACCTCCCTGCCAGCCTGATTTCTGGAGCACCCCTGTCTCTCTTAATGGAAAGAGCTTCTTAGAGCTTCCCATGCTGACCAAAGGAGGAACTGCCATGGTCACGGGCCCCTCTTCCCTCTTACAGTTAGTTCTCTTAGCTGGAGGGCAGGGCCCTTCTCCTCTGAGCTGCTTCTGAGGCTACTTATTTGTTTATTTCCAAACCCAAAAATGCTTCTTAGGTTTTCCTGCTACCTGGTTTGAAGCTCCGACCACCCCAGCACCACTTCTGCTCTGCCCCATCTAGACCTCAAGCAAGAGTCATTCCCCCAGCCTCAGACAACCCGCACCCCTATCACAACCATAACTATTTTTAGCAGAGCAGGAGGGAGGGGCTGCTGAATGACCTCATTACCTCTAGAAAATTCGGTCCCCTGCCTCCACCCACCCTTCACTCACCCGTCGCACTTCCCCCTTTTAATAACAACAACACTGACACCAAGTTTCACTTCCACCACTTCCTGTGGGTTTTGTTCATCCTCAGCTGCTGAGGTTTCTTGAGGGTGGGGGAGTCTCTGGCACAGCTGCGGGAAGGTCCCTCTGACTATAAACTCTACCCCTAAGCATTTAGAGGCTTGCCCTTCAGGTCCTCGGACACACTAACCTTTCTTTTTTTTTTTTGTTTTTTTGTTTTTTTGTTTGTTTGTTTGTTTTTGAGATGGAGTCTCACTCTGTCACCCAGGCTGGAGTGCAGTGGCACAGTCTTGGCTCACTGCAACCTCCGCCTCCCAGGTTCAAGTGATTCTCCTGTCTCAGCCTCCTGAGTAGCTGGGATTACAGGTGTGTGCCACCATACCTGGCTAATTTTTGTATTTTTAATAGAGGCGGGGTTTCTTCATGTTGGCCAGGCTGGTCTTGAACTCCTGACTTCAGGTGACCTGCCTGCCTCAGCCTCCCAAAGTGCTGGGATTACAGGTGTGAGCCACCACACCTGACCACATTCTCCTCTTTTTTTTTTTTTGACGGAGTTTTGCTCTTGTTGCCCAGGCTGGAGTATAATAGTGCGATCTCGGCTCACCGCAATCTCCACCCCCTGGGTTCAAGCAATTCTCCTGCCTCAGTCTCCCAAGTAACTGGGATTACAGGCATGTGCCACCACGCCTGCCTAATTTTGTATTTTTAGTAGAGACGGGGTTTCTCCATGTTGGTCAGGCTGGTCTTGAACTGCTGACCTCAGGTGATCCTCCTGCCTTGGCCTCCCAAAGTGCTGGGATTACAGGCGTGAGCCACCGCACCTGGCCCACATTCTCATTTTTTAAAGCTGTCCAGAATAGGGGATTCTCCATCCTTCCCTGGGTCAGAATCCCAATATATGATCCAAGTTCATCCTGTTGTCTAACCCAAATCTCTCCTGCTGTTAGGGTTGCCATATTTTGCAAGTAAAAATACAGAACACAGAAAACCCATTTAAATTTGAATTTCAGACAAACAATGAATAACTTTTTAGTTAAGCATGTCCTATGTAATATTATACTAAAAAAATTACTCATTGTTTATCAGAAATTCAAATGTAACTGGACATTCTTTATTTTATCTGGCAACTCCCTACCTGCTGTATTCCTTCTCTTTTTGTTTGGAGACAGTCTTACTCTGTCACCCAGGCTAGCGCACAGTAGTGCAATCTCAACTCACTGCAGCCTCAATATCCTAGGTTCAAGGGATCCTTCCACCTCAGCCTCCCAGATAGCTGGAATTACAGGCACATACCACCGTGCCCAGCTAATTTTTGCATTTTTAGTAGAGATGGGGTTTTGCCATGTAGCGCAGGGTGGTCTTGAACTCCTGGCTTCAAGTGATCCACTCACCTCAGCCTACCAAAGTCCTGGGATTAGAGGAGTGAGTCGCTGCACCGAACCTTGTATTCCTTCGCACGAAAGCAGCAGTTCTCAACCATTTTGATCTCAGGATCTCTTTATACTCTTAGAAATTATTGAGAACACCCAAAGAACTTTTGTTTATGTGGATGAATGATAGCTACTGATATTTACCGTATTAGAAATGAAAACAGAAATTTTAAAAGTAGTAATTAAGGCCAGGCACAGTGGCTCACACATGTAATCCCAGGACTTTGGGAGGCCGAGGCAGGTGGATCACCTGAGGTCGGGAGTTCGAGAAGAGCATGACCAACATGGAGAAACCCCCCCTCTACTAAACATACAAAAATCAGCTGGGTGTGGTGGCAGATGCCTGTAATCCCAGCTTCTTGGGAGGCTGAGGCAAGAGAATTGCTTGATCATGGCTGCAGTGAGCCATGATCACACTGCGGCTCTCCAGCCTGGGTGACAGAGCGAGACCCTGCCTCAAAACACCACCACCACCATCAACAACAACAAACCCCACTTCTGACTGTGTGTACCTTCTGAAAAGATTTGGGGAGCCCCCAGGGGTTCCTGGACCACACTTAGAGAACCAGTGCTCTAGCACAATGCCAGAGACTTCAGTGGTGATCGACATCTACTCCTTTGCCCTGCAAGTTAATTTGGGATGGGGATGGTGTGACACCATGCACATAATTTAATGTAATTCCAAGCCGGTTCTTTTTTCTGAGATGAGTGCAGATGTGGGGAACCTTGGATCCAGATAGACTGCCCCAAAAGGCCTGGGTATGGGACTCAGTTGTGAGGTGGACCAAGCTCATTTAGCTGTGAAAGAGAGAACTGCAGTTCTGTGTTCCCAGAGCCTTTAAGAGGTATCTAAAGAAAGTCAACCCTGCTAGGCAGGGAGACAGAATGGGTGAGCCTGGTGGGAGGCCAGGGTCAAGGAGCCAGCTGTGTGCTGCTCACCCCACCCCCAACCATGACTGGTGAGGGAGGGAGTTGACCAACTCCACCCCTCACCCCTACCTGGCATCTGTCTGCCTGTTCTTTTTTTTCCCCCCTCTTTTTGTGGAGAATGGGGTCTTGCGATGTTGACCAGGCAGGGTTTGAACTCCTGGGCTCAAGCTATCCTTCCGCCTCTGGCTCCCTAAGTGCTGGGATTACAGATGTGAACCACTACGCCCAGCCTGTCTGCCCATTCTGACCCTCGTGGGCATCTCCAGCAAGGGCTGGGACAGCAAGGCTAACATTGCTTACGAGGAACGACTTGGGCTCTCAAATCTCCGCTCCAGTAACTCTGCCCCTGGGCCCAGGCGTGCAGAGCCCCACAGCTGGGGGGCTTATTCCTTGACTGACCAATCCAGTGACGCAAGAGTGGGGACTGAAAACAGCCAGTTTTCAGTCTAACCATGTCAACATAAGCAGTCACATGACAACCAGCTCCAATGGAACTGGGGAGTCTTACTACACACACCCTTAGCACATTCACCTCTGTGCTTTTTTTTTTTTTTTTTTTTTTTTGAGACGGAGTTTTGCTCTTGTTGCCCACGCTGGAGTGCAATGGTGCAATCTTGGCTCACCGCAACCTCCACCTCCCAGTTCAAGCGATTCTCCTGCCTCAGCCTCCCAAGTAGCTGGGATTACAGGCATGTGCCCGGCTAATTTTGTATTTTTAGTAGAGGTGGGGTTTCTCCATGTTGGTCAGGTTGGTCTTGAACTCTCGACCTCAGGTGATCCACCCGCCTCAGCCTCCCAAAGTGCTAGGATTACAGGCCTGAGCCACCAGCCTCCCACCTCTGTGCTGTTAATGACCATCCTGTAGCTGTTAGTTTATGGCCCCAAGTTTATTATATGTAAATTCCTTGAAGGAGGGGACGTGCCTCAATTGCTTCTGTTCTGTATTTTACGTGGCACCTAGAACAATAGTAAGGTCTTAATAAATGTTGGTGTGTTTATTAGGGAATGGGTTTTCACTTGATTTAACTATCAGATTCCCCTTCATAAGGGGCTGGGGCCAGGAAAGCGGGTGGAGGCCCTTTATTAAACATTTATTGAGTACCTGTTCTCACTCCTTAGGTTTTCTCCGGTGATGTATTGCTTACAAAGCATGTTCATGTGTTGTCTCATTTAATCCTTGCAGTAATGTGATGGGTGTGAGCTGACTGTGAAAGTGACTCTCTAAGTCATTGCAGTGCACTCTGTGGGAAGAATGTGCTAGCCCAGCAAGGCTGTCTTTGGGATGTCCAATGTGTGTGTGTGTGGGGAGGCACTCCCAAGAGCTGCGCTGGGGCGGGGTGTCCTGAACGGGGTTACCAAATGTATCTTGACAAAGAGGTTGGCACCACCATGAAGACCAATTCAACCAGCTCTCCTAGCCCAGCTTCCATGCTCTTCAAGAAATCTTCCCACTGAACTTCAGAATACCCTTGTGTGAAATTGCCACAGGCAGTGAATGTGCTCATCAGCAAACCCAAGTATCTGGTTGGTTTGACAGGGGTTTTGTTATTCATTAGAAATGAATGAATTGGCATGTTGGCTGAATCCATTCCTCTCCTAGAGCTCAGTGATTCTGCTCCTGAGCCTCTTAGCCTGTTGATAAGCAAGGTTTCTGAGCAGCAAAGTGAGGCTCTGAATGGCAAACAGGTCTTCAGGTGAGCCTGGCCACCATGTGAGGCCCTGTTGGCAGGCCAGGCTCTCCCCAGGCCCCACTCAGCCTCACCAATGGCTCTTGGATTCACAGAGGACTGTACATTGGACTGGGAGACAGGGCAAGCCAGGGGTCCCTTAGCAGAGGAGGGATCCCTGCCAGTAGCTAGCCTGCTGTGAGTATGAAGTTGTCACTTACCAAGGACCCTCTGGATGGACACAACAAAGGTGATGGGTGATTGCTGCCAGGGGTCATAAAGAGGCGATTCGGAATCTAGCTGGAAGAACTTTGAAGGGTCATTGCACCTTAACCCTAGCTTCCAGGAGGGGACATGTGGTGAGTTCTGCTGCAATAGCTGGGTGCCCTCACAGGCCAGAGCTCAGGTTAATGCAGCTCGGAGCTCGAATTCTGATCATGGAAAGAGAATGGTGAGGAGGATGGAGGCAGTGGTGCTGGCTGGGCCCAGAACTCCAAAGGCAGAGCTGAATACTTCCACTGGGAAGTGGGGGTTTTGGCCTCTTGGGCTGGGAAAATCCTGGCCGGCAGTGTCTGTTTATCAGGGAAGCTGAGTCACACTGAAACCTATCTCCTAAAAAGCTCTGCTATTTCTAGGATTCCATCCGGTCAAAGCCAGCCCCAGACTCTTTCCTCTTCTTCCCTGGGGAATTCCTTTGGGGGTGGAGAGATAGAGGGGACAGACTGGCCTTTTCCTAGACACAGAAACCTGAAATCTGAGTTTTTGCCCATTTATGGACCTGAAATCCCCTCCCCCAACTAGGATGACTCATCCCCTAGCTTGACCCAACTGCCCCTAGAGAGGGGAAAGGGTGAAACTGAGACGGTGGGATTAGCTCAGGGAGGGGGTTGGAGGCTGGAGAGAGAAAGGAAAAGACAACTGAAAAGGATGGGGAATTCCTTTGCAAAGAGATGGTTAGGAGAGGATTTCAGAGCCAAAAAGAGGTAGAATGAGAAAGAGAGAAAGATTTTCATCCCAGAGGGAAGCTGCATGCCTGGCAGAGTAAAAACATTCCAGGTTAAGGTAGGTTCAGGCCCTCACCTTGAGTAAATTCTGGAACTTTAGTGTGATCAGAGTCACTTGCCGTGCTTGTGAAAATGCAGAGATTGCCGTGCCCTCACTGGGCTGCGCTCTGATTCCAGGCTCCTTCAGGGATCTGAAGTAGACAGTTCTGAAACACAGAAAGAATATTGAGTGGGAATCCTTCTCCCAGCCTGGGGCCTCTGCTGTATAAAGCGACTCACAACCCCTCTGTAGGGGCCAATGTCAGAGGCAGAGCTCTGGTCTAAGGGTGACTTCTCTAACCTTCTTATAAAAATCTGTGAAAGACTTTGGCCAGGCCCAGTAGCTCAAGCCTGTGATCCCAGCACTTTGGGAGGCCGAGGCAGGTGGATCCTTGAGGTGAGGAGTTCGAGACCAACCTGGCCAACCTGGCAAAACCCTGTCTCTACCAAAAATACAAAAAAATTAGCTGGGCGTGGTGGTGTGCACCTGTAGTCCCAGCTACTGGAGGAGCAGGGGGTGCTGAGGTGGGAGGATCGCTTGCCCTCAGGAGGTCGAGCTGAGATTGCACCACTGCACTCTAGCCTGGGCCACAGAGTGAGACCCTCTGTCAAAAAAAAAAAAAAAAAAAAGACTTTATCGGGTGGAGAAAGCCAGTCCCCACCAGGCAAAACATGCCTCCTCATCACAGCACTGCCCACCTCCTCACATAATCATATCAGACAAGCTTTGGAAAGAACTGCTTTCTGCTTTCCTAGTCAATACAATCCTAGAATCTTTACAGATGGAAGGGACTTCTTCAGGTGTCATCTGGCTGGATTTTCCACCTGAAGCAGAAATTCCTTCTAGCAACAGCTCCCACATCTCTATCTCCAACCCAAATCTCTCAGACTCCAGGCTCCTCATACCACTTATCTTTGCCTGCAGGCCTAAGTGCCTCTGACTTCACCTCACACCTCCTCCATCTGCAGGCCTTCCCCAACCCAGCTAATGGACACTCCACCCTCCAAGTTTCTCATGCCAAAGGCCGTGGAGTGATTTTTGGTTTCCCTCTTTCTTTCATATCCTACATCTCATCTATCAGGAAAGCCTGTTGGCTCTAGCTTCAGAATACGTCAGAAATCTGACAACTTGTCATTTCTTTGCTACAGACTCCAGTCCAAGCCCCTTTCCAGAATTGGACAACCTCTTTCCAGAATTGGACAACATCGACCCTCCCATGGCTACTCTCAGCAAGTAGAAGAATTTTTTTTAAAATTCTATCTTAAAAAAAATGTCATTCCTTTGCTCAGAACTTCTTGGTGGTTTGCCATTTCATTCTGAATAAAAGCTGGAGCTCATATAATGGTTCACAAGGCCCTGTGTAATCTACCTTCCCCACCCTCGTTACCTCTCCTGACACGTCTTCTGCTGCTCTCTCATTTACTCTGCTCCAGCCTCACTGGCTGTTCTAGAACTTGTAACCTGCTATTGCTTTAAGGTCTTTGCATTGGTTGTTCCTTCCACCCTGAACACTGTTCCCCCAGATAGCCACATAGCTAGTTCCACCTGCACCCCCTGCCACCAGGTCTTTGTTCAAATGCCACCTTCTCAGGAAGGCCTTCTCTGATCACCCTTATTTAAAATTTCATTTCTGTCTCCTCTCCATCCCCGTACCCCACCCTAATTATTAGTATTTTCCGAATTCTCATCATGACTAAGTATTTATTTTTTGAGATGGAGTCTTGCTCTGTCACTCAGGCTGGAGTGCAGTGGCACCATTTTGGCTCACTGCAACCTCTGCCTCCTGGGTTCAAGCGATTCTCCTGCCTCGGCCTCCTGAGTAGCTGGGATTATGGGCATCCGCCACCATGCCAGGCATGGTGGAGCATGTTTGTAGTCTCAGCTACTCGGGAGCCTGAGGCAGGAGAATCACTTGAACCCAGGAGGTGGAGGTTGCAGTGAGCCTAGATTGCGCCACTGCACTCCAGCCTGGGTGACAGAGTGAGATTCGATTTCGGAAAAAAAAACAAAAAGAGAGAGAGTGAGTGGGAGAAGCTGAAGGGTGAGAGACAGGACTAGAATGGGAGGGGATGGAGGAGAGGAGGACACAGTGGAGGGACAGCCTGTACCTAAGGGAAGCACAGGGTGTGGAATGGGGAGGGAGGGAGAGGACACAGCCCTTTCCGCCGGTGCTGTCTCAGCAGAGACTGGGGGATGTGGACTTTCAGGAAAGGAGAGTCCTAACATCTGTGTCCGCCTGCATCTGCTTATGTAACCTCTTCTAAGTCAGGTGGAGGAAAGGGTGGGCAAGGTGAGGGGGTGGTGGATGTGGGGGAAGCCTTCTGGGGAAAGAAAATCTGAGCTGAAAGAGAGTATCCATTTTATTGGTTCCAAAGAGACCTAGATGAGGGGCTGTGGATCCGGCCCTGCACAGCCCTTCCCCTCACCTGCCTGGACGCTTCATACCAAAAACATTCCAGAAACCAGGCTCACAGCGATGATGCAGGCCCCCAAGGGAGAAGGCTGGAGCTGTAGGAATATTTAGTGCCACATCAGTGCTTCCGGAATGTGAAGAACCCAGACGATGACGAGGGTTGGAGGAGGTGGGAAAGCAGTTTTAAGAGACAGGAAAGGGCCTTCTGCAACCAGGACCATGAAATCCTGGTAGGAATCCTCTCCCCGTCCTCAGCCCTTTCCCGGGGCAAGTCCAGGCAGTCCTCTGTGTGGAGGGAGGGAAACTGCAGTGGCATGTTAGTCCCCACCATCAAGATGACCCCTTCACCTCTCCCCCTGCCCCATCCCATCAGCTGCCGTGGACCCTCCTTGGGCAGATAAAGTGAAAGGGGAGATAGTGATCCAGAGCTCTGGATCACTGTCTGGAAGCAACAGTCCCCTGCAAAGCACAATGCCCACACTCCAGTAGAGCTTCTAGAGGCGGACTTCAGCTCTTCGAGTTAGAATCTGAAGCCTGCGGACTGATAGCCCATACGTCTTGAGGACAAGGATGGACCTAGGACAAAGGAAGAGTCCTGGGTCTTAGCTGAAGAGCCTGGGCACTTCTAAAGTAGGGGAAGGGGAGCGGGTGGGAATCACATAATAGACAACAGGGTTGATTTTTTGGAAAAGAGAATAGATGTACAGGACATGGCTCAGAGAGCAGGACCAGGACCATTGAGTGGGGGCTACTGAGACACTAGATTCAGCTTGATAAGGCAACCACCTACATAGGCCGTTCATTCAGGCTGGGCGTGGTGGCTCACGCCTGTAATCCCAGCACTTTGGGTGGCTGAGGCGGGCGGGTCACTTGAGGTCAGGAGTTCGAGACCAGCCTGGCCAACATGATGAAACCCAGTCTCTACTAAAATTACAAAAATTGGCTGGGTGTGGTGGCGTGTGCCTGTAATCCCAGCCACGCAGGAGGCTGAGGCAAGAGAGATGTGGAGATTGCAGTGAGCCGAGATCGAGCCACTGCACTCCAGCCTGGCGGGGACAGAGCAAGACTCTGTTTCAAAAGAAAAAAAAGTATGATGTTCATTCGGTCATTCAGTCATTCATTCAGTATTTACTGAGAGCCAACAGTGTATACTGCTCCAGGCTCTGGAGATACATCTATGAACAAAACTGAGATTTTTGTCTTATGGGGCATCTATTCTAGTGGAGAAAGACAGACAAGTATAGTAAATAAGTAAATGATATAGTATATTAAACGGCCATGGCCAGGCACAGTGGCTCAAGCCTGTAGTCCCAGCACTCTGGGAGGTCAAGGTGGGCAGGTCACTCGAGTCCAGGGGTTCCAGACCAGCCTGGGCAATATGGCGAAACCCTGTCTCTACAAAAAAATACAAAAGTTAGACGGGTGTGGTGGTTCACATCTGTAGTCTCAGCTACTCGGGAGGCTGAGGTGGGAGGATTGCTTGAGCCTGGGAGGTCAAGGCTGCAATAAGCCAAGATTGTACCACTGTACTCCAGCCTGGGCAACAGAGTGAGAACCTGTCTCAAAAAAGAAAGAAGAAAAATTAGTCAGGAATGGTAGCACACACCTGTAGTACCAGCTACTTGGGAGGCTGAGGTGGGAGGATTGCTTGAGCCCGGGAGGCAGAGGCGTGCAGTGAGCAGAGATTGCACCACTGTATTCCAGGCTGAGCAACAGAGTGAGATGCTGTCTCATAAGTAAATAAATAGACCTGGCATGGTGGCTCATGCCTGTAATCCCAGCACTTTGGGAGGCAGAAGCAGGCAGGATCACCTGAGGTCAGGAGTTTGAGACCAGCCTGGCCAACATGGTGAAACCCTGTCTCTACTAAAAATACAAAAATTAGCTGGCCATTAATTTTTTTTAATTTTTTATTAAAAAAAATTTAAAAAAATTTTTTTTAGTAGAGACGGGGTTTCACCATGTTGGTCAGGCTGATCTCGAACTCCTGACCTCAGGTGATCCACCCACCTTGGCCTCCCAAAGTGCTGGGATTACTGGCATGAGCCACCACGCCCGGCCTCACTCTCTTCTTTCTTAGCTTTCTCTCAGGGCTTGTGGAGACTAGGAAAGGGCACCTCGGAAATTGGCATATTCCTTGTGCCTGCAAAAGAACCTGGCATATAATGGATGCTCATATAATAAATATGGCAGATAATAAATATTTATAAATAAACCTGGCATATAAATTTATAGTTCCTACACTTAAACATTCTTTTATCCAATTCTCCAAACCCCATGCAGTTCACATGAGTCTGTGGGATGTCACACCTGGGTTTGAGGTCTGATTTCCCCATTTGCTATCAAGTTCTTTTTTTTGAGACAGAATCTTGTTCTGTCGCCCAGGCTGGAGTACAGTGGCACAATCTCGGCTCACTGCAACTTCCACCTCCCAGGTTCAAGGATTTTTCCTGCCACAGCCTCCCAAGTAGCTGGGCCTAGAGGTGTGAGCCACCATGTGTGGCTAATTTTTTGTATTTTTAGTAAAGTCAGGATTTCACTGTGTTGGCCAGGCTGGTCTCGAGCTCCTGACAAGCGATGCTTCTGTCTCGGCCTCCCAAAGTGCTGGGATTACAGATGTGAGCCACTGTGCCTGGCTTACTTGATGTTTTTGAGTCTCCATTTCTTTTATAAAATGAGAATGATAAAAATAGTACTGAACTAACAAGGCTATCGTGAGCGTTACGTGAGGTAAGACACCTAAAGGGCTTGACCCATAGCACTTCGTGAATGGTAGCGCCTATTATTATCTCCCAAGATGCAATGCTTTCCATCATCCAAACTCCTTTTCAACAGGATCTGAACCAGTAACCATTTCTGATTGAATTTATTGCATGCTACCTTACCCCTAGTCTGTAACCTCCTTGAGGCTAAGATCTCTTTTTCTTTTTGTTTTTGTTTTTTCGATGTTTTGTTTTTTGCACCAGGGATACAGCAATTACCTCTGTCTTCTACTAAGCTTAGCACACAAAAGGGCTTGATTCATGAGAGGAATGAATAAAGGAGCACTGCTAACCCCACAGCTGAACTCTAAGCTTCTGGAGATAAACCCGCCCCCTGGACTTTTTCCAAGTTTACCGAGTCTAGCCCAGAGTTTCAGCACTGAGTAGGACCTCAGAGACTTAAGACCTAAGTACTCCAGTGTCGCCTAAGCAATGTCTTGTTTGTTCTCCCACCTTGACCCCATAGTTGCCTTGCCCTCCCCATCTCCTTTGCAGACTCGTGACTTTGCCAGCTCAGCTCTCCAGGTGCGGGAGGGGAGGTCCAACGCTCCACTGGGCAGGCACCAACAGCTGGCAGGACAGGTGTGTTGTGGGGCCGGAGCCAGAGCTGGGGATGTTTGGAAGCCTCCTGTGACTACCAGAGTGGGTCACGGGTAGGGGAGGGAGGCTGCCTGAAGCCAGAGCCAGCCGGCTGCTGGCCGGCACTTTGTCCTCATCCTCCCTTTCATCCCCAGCCCTCGGAGCCTGGGAGTTTCTCAATGGAGCAGGCGTGTGGGGAATGCTCTGCAGGGGGCTGAGGGAGTTGGCGTATGGTGGGGGTGGACATTCCAGGCATTCTTTGCTTTCTCTAGGAGTCAGGCAGTGAGGACGGAGGGGGGAGAAGCTGCCCAGCATCAGAGTAAAGGGGATTTCTTAGGAGGGAGAGAATAAAGGCAGTGGGGGTGTCTTTACCCAACAGGAGCAGGGCTGTAGCAGACAGGAGCAGGGGTGGGAGGAGGCAGGTGGTGGGGGCAGGGTGGGATAATCTGCCAAATCCACTTCTACTTTAGTGCCAAAGGCCGGAAGAACAACTGGGACCCTGGGTCCAGGGCCTTCCCACCTGTGTGCTTAGGGTCAGGCCAGAGCTACTGAGCTCATGTTTGTTTTGATTTGGCAGTTTTTCTATTTCCCATCCCTGGCAGCCTAGGGGAACAAGTATTAGGAGAAGGCTCAAAAACCTGCTCAGCACCATCCCTCCCCACCTCAATCACCAAAGAGAACAGCAGGGCCTGCTTCCAATCACCTTTCTGGTTTTAATGGTACTTTTTGGCCACGAAGGTCCATTAGGTAGAGACCATTAGGTAGAGAGACTCAGAGTGTGGAGTGGGGTGTGGAGGGGGCGTGGGAGGAGGTGGGAATCGTTGCAAAAATGTCTCTCTGTACACAAAACTTAGATGTCATAGTGGATTTTCCCAGAACATAGAATTCACATTATTGAAAACAGCAAGATTCACTTTTCCTAAAACACAAAGCTGAGAACACAAAAAATAAATATGGACATTCTAGAGTCCTGAAGGCCCAGAGAACACATCCATAGTCTGGACTTCAGAGCAGCTTAGAGGCAGAAGTTCTGAGTCTCTGAGGTCCAAGGTGGAGTCCAGAAGAGCCTGGACCCCTTGAGATGAAGTCCACACAGCAGGCGGAGGCTTTTCAAGTCTTTCAGATTTACAGCAGCAACTCCAGGAGGCTCAGGCCAGGTTTGGAAGATGAAAAAGGGAAGAGAACCACTGAAGAAACAGAGATTGTGTTCTCTTACTCCTAGGCTAAATAAGAAGAGTTAGGTCGGGCACGGTGGCTCACACCTGTAATCCCAGCACTTTGGGAGGCTGAGGCGGGTGAATCACCTGAGGTCGGGAGTTTGAGACCAGCCTGACCAACATGGAGAAACCCCGTCTCTACTAAAAATACAAAATTAGCCGGGCGTGGTGGCGGGTGCCTGTAATCTCAGCTACTACGGAGGCTGAGGCAGGAGAATCACTTGAACCAGGGAGGCGGAGGTTGAGGTGAGCTAAGATCACGCCATTGCACTCCAGCCTGGGCAACGAGAGCGAAACTCCATCTCAAAAAAATAAATAAATAAATAAAAATAAAAATAAGGAAGGGTTACTCCAGACCATTCCCAGGATGCCTCAGGCACATTAGGGATGCCACCATCCATTTCTGGTGGTTGGTAGGAACGGGAATGTGTGTGTAAAGAGGTCTGACCCCACTTAGCAGGGAATGAGTAGGGAAGGAGCTGTCCTTAGAGGGCACCAGTTGTACAGAGTATTCATGGGATGCAGGAGATGGGCCCTGGGAGAGTTCACTTTCCAGGTCTCTGTGGCCCCACCACGTGCACAAGAAACAGGCAACCTGGACTCTGTCATGCACAAGAAACGGGCAACGTGGACTCTGTCTCGGGCTTTCCCGTTCCCCTCTCTTTCTCTATTATCCTCTTGGTTCAGCAGGGCTGAAGACAGACACTGAACCCTTGACGCACTTCATTTGCCTACTTCCCACATCCAGCCCTGTCCAGGGCTCCACTGCAAACTGTCTCAGCCTTCTGAGTGGGGATGCAGGTCCTGGGAGATGGGGGAGAAGGCATCTCCCCTCGGGGTAAAGCCAGCTGCATCTGAGAGCCTGCCCAGGCTGGGGCAATGCCTACTCCACTCAGGTGAGCTTTGAGCAGACCCTCAGTGCCTGTCGGTAGGTCGCTGTCACCTCCTGGCAGTCCGTCAGGGAAAAGCAGCTGTCCCCCAAAGGATCCTGCCGCCAGCGCCTCAAGCAGCTTCCAGGGCCCTCAGAGGGGGGCTCCTCAAGCCCCATGAGGTTGTCCACAGACACACAGCCCCGCAGCGGGGGCTCTGGGAGCCGTTCAGGCAAGTCCAGCTGTTCAAAGGACTCAGAGGACAGGATGCTGTCCTCACTCACAGCCCCTGAGGGTCGGCTGGCCCGGGCCAGGGGGCGAGGTGGGGCGAGTTCATCCAAGGAGCCGAAGGTGGTGGGGGCCGCGAGCTCCAAGGTTGCCCGGGAGAACTTGCCGTTGAGTTTGAGGATACCTTTGCGATGGAGGAGCAGCCCTGAGGCTTGCGGGGGCTTCTGCTCCTTGGGATCCCCGCTCACAAACACGTCGCCTGCATCCAAGAGCTCCCCAGATTCACTGGGCTCGGGAGAGGAGTAGTAGCCAGACTCACGCTGTCGGGGTTTCTTGAGGATGCCCTTCTTGGGGAGCAGGGGGGGAGCCTGCCCTGGGCTCGCAGGGATCGGGCTGAGCTCCTGAAGGTCCCCCTGTGCCCCCTCTGCAGAGGCCGACACCTTCTTCTTGAGAATGCCCTTCGGCAGCTTGAGGTTGCTCTTGCCAGGGCGAGGGGCAGTGTCATCAGCTGGGTCACCGTGGAGAGACTGGGCCATGTCATTCTCCTTGCGGGACTTCTTGAGTGAATGCTGGCGCTCCAGGCCAGGGGTGGTGCTTCCCCCACCAGGTGCATGCTGCTTGAAGAAGCTGCACACCTTGGCCCCATTCTCCAGGAGGGGGCGGGAGGAACGCCGGAGCCAGTCAGCCATGGAGGCCCGGGCAGAGTCACTGCCAGGGTGCCCACCCTCATGCGGAGCCTCCTGCTCTCCCACACGGGAGGCGTAGCCCCAGTTGACCCACCAGTGACTGGCCACATCCTCCAGGGTGGCCCGGCGGGTGGGGTTCACCATCAACAGCCACCGGATCAGGCCACAGGCGTCTGGAAGACAAAAGGCAGGTGCTTCAGTTTGGCAGCTCCCAGAATAGGCACTCCCTGTCCCCTGTCCCCAGCTCATCCCCTTTTGAGCTAAGACACTGCTTACTCCTGGGTTGGATGAGTCCCTTCCAGCCTACGGCTCTGTACATGCCTTGGCCCAGGACAGCTCCCCAGTCCACAGTTCCTGGACTGACTCCTCCAGCTGCCTCTCTGTCCTCTGACCCCTCAGGACTGTGACCCCTTCATGAGCCCTTGTGTGTATGTTGGTGTCTATCCTCTCTCTCTCCATTGCAATTCAACCCTCTGAGGGTAGAGACTGTGTTGAGGGTAAACTGGGGCTCTCACACCCTTCTTCCTGCCTTCTAAACCATAGTCAAGGACAAAAAGGTTTCTGAGGATGAGAACAAAAGCAATAGGAAATGAGACAACTGTAGCAAAGGAGATCTAAGTGAGAGCTTAGGAACCACTTCCCAAATATAATCGAGCATGCCCCTATGGGAAGAAAGCTATCCCCTCCTTCCCCAGAGGTCTCGACATTGGACATACGGTGGACGGTCCCCTAACCTACCATGGGCCGTGATGGACTGTTGCCCTTTTGACTTTAGTGCCACTGTGTAGTTCTTGCCTTAGGAATGAGTGAAGGACACCCAAGGCCTGGATAAGAACACCCACCCCTCTCACTCACCAGAAGGTTTAGGTGGCTCCCGGTAGGCCCCGTTGCTGATCTGTTTCACCAGCATCTTATGGTCATGCCCGTCAAAGGGCATGGTGCCATGCACCAGGATGTAGAGGAGAACACCCAGGGACCAGCTGTCCACCTGAGAGAGACAGGGGAGGTCAGCAGGGATGCCCATACCAGATGAGAAAATGGTACATGCTGGAGAACTCAGAGGCCAGCACACCTGAGGATGACCCACCTCTCCTACCCAGGGGCCAAGACGGGGATGCTGCAGAAGGGGGCTGAGATGTTGTCAATCGCTTTCCCTGGGAGGGACAGCCACAAGCACAAGAGCTATAGCCAGGTCATCTCTTCTGGGCTGGGGAAGGGGTGGTTGTGACAGATATCATCTCTACGTCACTCTCGGGAGGCTGGACCGGGTGCCTGGAAAGGTACCAGGAACGAGGAAGGTGAAGGAGGCAAAGAACTAACCTAGGAGGCAGGAGACCTAAGTTCTAGTTCTAGGGTTTTTTTGTTTTGTTTTCTTTTTCATTTTTTTTGAGATGGAGTCTTGCTCTGTTGCCCAGATTGGAGTGCAGTGGCATGATCTCGGCTCACTGCAAACTCTGCCTCCAAGGTTCAAGTGATTCTCCTGCCTCAGCCTCCCAAGTAACTGGGATTACAGGTGTATGCCATAAAGCCCCATTATTTTTGTATTTTTTTTAGTAAAGACGGGGTTTCACCACGTTGGCCAGGCTAGTCTTGAACTCCCAACCTCAAGTGGTCCACTTGTGGACCTCCCAAAGTGCTGGGATTCCAGGTGTGATCCACTGTGCCCGGCCTAGTTCTAGTTTTGCCACTCGTGGCTAGACACCTGGCAAGTTACTACTTTTTGGGAGGCTTGAGTTTTGTGCTCTGAAAAGGTGAATAATGAGAAAACTAGCCCATTAGTCTCCCAGGATCTAAAGTCATAGTAAACACCCGAGGCAGGACGGCGGGGGAGGGTGGTCACTTACCTCTGGGCCTGTGTAGGGCTTCCCATTGACGATCTCCGGCGAGGCATAGAGGGGGCTCCCACAGAATGTCTGCAGGAACTTGCCTTGATGGTAGAGGTTGGAGAGGCCGAAGTCAGCAATCTGCAGGATTGAATCAAACACGGGCGCAGGTCATGTCAAGGCCTGGGTGTTTCTGTAGCTCTTGGCCCACCCCTCTTCAGACCCTGGGGAAACCCAGGCTCCAGCAGAAGGAAAGGGTCCCCATGACCCCTACCCCACACTGAGCACTGTCAGCACAGCTCAGGCCCTGGAAGAACGAACCCTGAGGAGCTGTGTCAGTAAGGAGCATCTAGGCAGAGGTATGTGGGGGCTTCAGCATCCTCACTGCTCCCCAGACCGCTTTACTCACGTGGCATTCCACTACAGAGATGCTCTCTCATGCCCATATCCCTTGGAAAGTCTTCCATTTCCTTCTTCTAGAAGCCTAGAGTTTCCAATGCCTCCCTGGAGCCCCTGCTCATTAGATCTGCCTTCCAGACAGACTGTACACTCCCATGCCGACCTCCTTGCCCCCACCTCTCCTGCAGCTGCTAGCCCAGCTGAGAGCCTGCATGAGGTTCTAAGGATGTTTAGTGATGGAAAGGAGGGTCAGCCAGATGGAAGGGGAAAGCCAGCATCTTGTGATAATGTCATGGCCCTCAGGAACAAGCAAGCCCTATAACCAATGAACCACATAAGACTTGAGCTGCCCTTCCTAGCAAAGAGCTTATTCTTGTGTGCACACCTGGGCAAGAACTTGGTGGCAGAAACCTGGGGTCAGCCCAATATAGCTCAGAAGCAATAATGAGGGCAGAACAAACGTCAGGGCTGTGGTTACAGCCCAGGACTCCCTGAACCATCTGACATTGAGGGCTTGAGAACCCGACCCCATTGTCTCGTTCCCCAGAGACACCCTTTCCCACCTATCCTCAGTAAGAGGCTGAGGCCATGCCCTCGTGCTCCCCACCTCTTCACCCATCAGAGGTTATGTGTGTTCAGGGTGGGGAGGGGCTGTTTATGAAACCCTGGCTCCTTTGTTTATGGTTTTATTGGCCTCTTATCAAGCAGTTGCCAGTTGAAGCCCATAATGAAGCACATGATTGGTAGAGATAGGAAAGTTCATGCCTGTCCATGTTTGTGCCCGATTATGTGGGTTTACTGGCTGTGGCTTCCCTCCCTTCTGATCAGCATCAAAGACCGCCCCACCTGCTCCGGGAATTGACTGGTAAGAGGGAATGAACTCAGTACCAGGGCACCTTAGGGTACAGGTCAGGAGCCACTGGAAGAGACTATGGCCTGGGTTCAGGAAGATTCTGAAGAGGGTCAGAGTACAGCGTCACCTTCCCAGGTGCCTGCAGGGGCCAGCTTCCCCGGTGCCATGTCCTTCCTCCAGCCCTGAGATCTCAGTTTATCCCATCAACATGAACTTTTCCATGCCTGAATTTAACTACTTAAGCATGGAAATCCAGCAGCTGCAGAAAGCAGGAAGCTGGAGCTGGAGTCCTTCATCTGTGGGAAGTTTCCAAAGGGCTATCTAATTGTAGCAGTTTTTTTTTTTTTTTGAGATGGAGTCTCGCTTTGTCGCCCAGGCTGGAGTGCAGTGGCGTGATCTCGGCTCACTGCAAGCTCCACCTCCCAGGTTCACGCCATTCTCCTGCCTCAGCCTCCCGAGTAGCTGGGACTACAGGCGCCAGACACCACACCTGGCTAATTTTTTGTATTTTTACTAGAGACGGGGTTTCATCGTGTTAGCCAGGATGGTCTCGATCTCCTGACCTCGTGATCCACCCGCCTCGGCCTCCCAAAGTGCTGGGATTACAGGCGTGAGCTACCGCGCCTGGCTAATTGTAGCAGATTAAAGCATGCATGTGTGTGTGTATGCAAGTGTGTACACACATGGGCAGGGAGAAGAACTCAGGCCGGGCCCATCCCAAGGTTGTATTAAACCTGACCTTAGATCTAGACTCCTGTCACCCTTATGACATCAAAGGAGCACTGATCTGGGAGTCAGAAGATCTTGGTTCTAGTCCAGGCTCAGCCACACACTAGTTGTGTGATCTTGTGCAAAGCACCCCTCAGCTGAGGCCCCAGCTCTCCATCCACACAATGAGGTGTTGGAATGGATGACGGCTGAGGTCCCTACCAGCACCAATGAAGGTCAGCCTTGCTCGGCTCCTTCAGGAATCCACCAAGAGCTTAGAGCTACTTGGCTGGGGACAGTGCAGAAAAGCTGGGGTGGGCAGGGAGGCTTCTGGAAATAAGAAGTGGGACTCACCTTGATATTTCCATTGGCATCCAAGAGGATGTTCTCCAGCTTGAGATCTCGGTGGACAACTCTATTCTGAAAGAAGGAGGGGGCAGTCAGGGGAAGGTCACCAGGGAAGGGAAGGTGATGAGGGGCCTAGTCTGGAGACTGAGGTAAACACAAAGGGAGCCAAGTGGGCTTGAGCACAGGTAGGCTGGGAATGCCCATCTTTATTGGTGTGGGCTGCAAGAAATCACAGGCCCTTCTATCCCCGGGTAAGGGACTCAAAGTTAGAGACACCAGCATTTCCCTGAGAGTCCAGAATCTAGTTTTGCCTCTGTTTCTGTCTCCGTGTGTGATCCTGGATAAGTCATGGAACCTCTCTGGTCCAAAACAGCCCCAGAGCCCCAGCAACCACCCGCTGAGAACATGGCTGGAGCAGGCAGGTGCTCACCTGATGGCAGTAGTGCACGGCAGAGACGATCTGCCGGAAGAAATGCCTAGCCTCGCGCTCACTGAGCTGCTGCCGCTCGCTGATGTAGTCATAAAGGTCGCCCCGGCTGGCATACTCCATGACGATCACGATCTTGCTGCTGTTCTCAAACACTGGGCAGAGCAAAGAAAGGAACGTCAGGCCCTCCCAGACTGCACTGCTCTCCACTGGGGGTGACTCACTCCTCCCCCACCCCGGGCCCCACACCAGACAGGACCCACTCCAGGGATATCTGCTATTGGGGCTATACGGTGGCAAATAAGGGCAGAAGAAGGGCCTTGGAAGTTCTCAGCATCTTCCAGGAGCCATGAGTTAAGGCCAAAGACACTGGCTCACCCTCTGCCTCCTTGGAAGTTCAGGCTTTTGGGAATTCTGAAAAATTACCCGGCCCTTTCAGGAAAGCAGAGACGTCACTAGATGGGAATGAAAAGCCAGGCTCCTTGGTTCAAGAACCCGGTACTTTTTCACCTTGTGGCGTTGGGCAAATGTCTTCTAGAGACATGAGTAAGAATGCAGGTTTGCTGGGTGATCTTGGACAAGTCATTAAACCACTGTGCCTCAGTTTCCTCATTTGAAAAGCAGGATAATAAGGCAACCTCACAGGGCTGGGGTGAGAAACATAAAAAGTCAGCAGCAGTTCCAGGGCTGGCTGAGCAAACTGGTGTAGGTCTGACACATAAACAAGCACTCGATAAATGGTACCTATGGTTGGTTATTGATTCATTGATTTATTGAGACGGAGTCTCACTCTGTCATCCAGGCTGGAGTGCAGTTGCGTGGTCTCGACTCACTGCAACCTCCACCTCCCAGGTTCAAGCGATTCTCCTGCCTCAGCCTCTCGAGTAGTGGGGATTAAAGGTGCGTGCCACCATGCCCGGCTAATTTTTGTACTTTTAGTAGAGATAGGGTTTCTCCATTTTGGCCAGGCTGGTCTTGAACCCCTGACTGCATGATCTGCCCACCTTGGCCTCCCAAAGTGCTGGGATTACAGGCGTGAGCCACTGCACCCGGCCACAGTTATATTTATAATCAATGCCCTCATGCATACATTTGAAAAATAAGGCCAATAATAATGTCTGTCTTGAGGATCAGAAGAGGGAATAAAAGTATATTAAAGTGGATCATGAACTATAAAGCACCACAGAGAGCTGAGATATTCATCACCATCTCTGACTTCCATCCAGAGGATCCAGGGCAGGGCCTCATGCATTAGGCCTTCTACACAGAAGCAATCAATACATATTTGGTAATTAATTGACTGGCTGGGTTCCTGGCAGCCACCCCATCCCAGCTGGCTCATCTCTCTGGGTAGGAGTGGCCCTCTTGCCACTTGAAGACTAGGTAGGGAGTGGCTGGTTCACCAAACTGGCCCTTCTGCCTGGTGTGTGTTAGAACATGTATGTCTATGACACTGCATCTTTGTGTCAAACGGGTCCTATGAGTTTGGCTTGCTTGGTCTGCCCCAGAGCTAATGCTGTCTAGGCTCTGAGAAGGAGTGAAGTGAAGAGGCTTCTCCCTAGAGGAGTCCCAGCTTCCAGGGAATTGGATACATGGCCAGGAGGACTGTCCTTTTTTCCAGGGGGACAGGAGTAAATGGCCCTTATCTGTGGAGGCCCAGCCTCCTGGGGATGCCTGGCTGAGACTCCACCCCTATGGCTCTCATCATCTCTGCAAGGGTGCATGCAACCTTTGTGCCATAAAATTGGGAGTCAAAAGCCAGCCAGGGCACATTTTGGAGAACAGCTAGGTTAGAGGTCAGTTCCCAGGACTGAGGCACACCCACTACCTCACATCCCTTGAAGCCTATAGCAGGAAGGGGATGAATTTGGGGGACCCCTTCCAGTCACACAGTAACTATGATGTTCTCATGTCTGTTGAATCTGAAGTGCCAAAGAAGTCATATCCTGAGCTGCAGTGCTCAGTTCCCAGATCCAGCTGGAGATATAAGGCAGAATTCACACACACACGCACACGCACACACATGCACACACACCAATCACCACACTCAGCCTAGCTGGAGATATGGGTGTAAGGCAGATTTCATACACACATACAAACACACATACACACACACCCCCCAGTCACCACACTCAGCCTGGCTTAACCAATACTTTGTCATCTCCCCACTCTTCCTTGAGGGAAGCACACAGAGATACAATTAACTTTCTCAGCCACTTGCCTGGCTCTTCATGGGACAGGCTCAAGCCACAGGGCCATGTTAGTGGTTCTACCCTTAATCTTTCTATGACCACGACCCAAGAGCAGAGACTGCTCTATTTTTCCCCCACCAGGAATAGACAGACAAAGGGCAGAGATACAGGTTCCCTTTCTTCCCTCCTGTTGCTATCCCTCGCTTCCCATCTAACTGATATTATGTAAAGGCTCAACGCAGACAGGTGTGTGTAGGAGAGGGCTCCCCATCTTTCCTTCGTCACCCTCTCTTGCTCACTTTGTTGTCTGGGTCACGGGGAGGAGGGCAGCTGGAGTGGTGAAATCAGCACAGATGTCAGAGAAGAGGAGGCCAAGAAAGACAAGTAGCGGTAGGAGCCAGCCCTGTGGCAGGAATGATTCAGAGCCCAGGTCAGACTCTAGGAGATCTGGCTCTTGGGACGCATGAAGAATAGCACCCACACATCTGGGACAGGTGCAGGTCTAGGTATCTTTCAGCCTCCCCCAGATTGCTAAGGAGCTCATTGGGTTGGGAAGGTAGTATTCAAGTAGGGAAAACTGAATAATCACAACAAAAAACCCTGCAATTCCTTGAGTACCTCCCATGAGTGGAGCGTTCAATGACATAAACAGTTTGATCTTTGCAACCACACTGTGATGTAGATGGGATTACCCCATTTTATAAATGAGGAACTGAAGCCCAGAGACTAAATTCAATGAGCTGTGCAAAGTCATACAGTTGAGTTTCAAATTCAGCTCCTGCCCACCTCTAGAACCTGTATCTTTTTTACTTCTTTGTGTTATTTCTTCCGACACATGTACACATGCATGTGAACACATATATGCACACACATGGACCCCCAACTTCCAGCTTTAAGTGCCCACTGTACCTTCATGGATGGCAATGATGTGAGGGTGGTTGAGTGATGACATGATCTCAATCTCCCTACGTATGTGCATCAGATCTTGCTCATCTTTGATTTTGTCCTTCCGGATTGACTTGATGGCCACCTGGGAATAGAAGGCAGGAGAATGAGGAGAAAGGTTTGGCAGGAAAAGGTTTGGCAGAGGACACTCTGGGGGCCCTGGTCCTGGTGATTTGCCTGTAGCTGCTATAAAGGCCACAGAGTACACCCAGAGAAGCCACTCTATCCTTCACCAGGGTAGGTGGCAGAGAGGCTGGAGAGCACTTTCTCTAGAAAAAGATCTCACCTGAGCTGAGTGCACATGGTCCATGCAGCAGGAAGCAATATGGACCAGTCACCTCCTTATTCATAGTCTACAGATAGACAAGGAAGGTAAAAACCTGCATTTGCAAGGCTGATGCTTTATGAATTATAAACCAAATGTGCCAATCTGCACCATGCGCAAGGACCAGCCAGTTTTGCTCACCACTGAATTCTTGACACTGAGCACACTGCCTGATGCATAGTAGGCACAGAACAACTCCTTGGTGCATTAGTAAATGAATTGGCCCTCACGACAGCCTTGGGAGGTGGGCACAAAAAGCATCATCAATACCCTTTACAGGCGAAGAAACTGGGACCCAGAGAGGTTAGATGATGTGCTCAGTCATACGGTCACTAACTGGCACAACTGGATTAGACTGTTGGCCATCTGATTCTCAGTTTGGTGCTTTTTCTGCCCCAGTACTGTAACTTGCTATAAGCAATCAGTCCCTAGCCACAAAGTAGAAACAACCCAAATGTCCATCAAGAAAAGTAGAGATAGGTCTGGGTGCAGTAGCTCAAGCCTGTAATCCAAGCAGTTTCGGAAGCCAAGTCAGGAGGATCACTTGAGGCCAGGAGTTCACAACCAGACTGGGCAACATGGCGAAACCCTGTCTGTACAAAAAATACAAAATCTAGCCAGGTATGGTGGCACATGCCTGTAGTCCCAGCTATAGGCGCGTGCTGAGGTAGGAGAATTGTTTGAGCCCAGGAGGCAGAGGTTGCAGTGAGCCATGAATGTACCATTGGACTCCAGCCTGGGCAACAGAGTGAGACCCTGTCTCAAAAAAAATAAATAAAAAAATAAAAAAAGAAATGTAGGCATAAACTACATGTGGTATGTCCATAGGATGGAATAGAATATTATTCAACCACAAAAAGGAATGAAATTCTGACACACGCTATAACATCGATGATCCTTGAAAATATTATGCTAAGTGAAATAAGCCAGTCACCAAAGGATCAATATTGTATGATCCCACTTAAATGAGGTACCGGGAATAGGCAAATTCACAGGGACAGAAAGTATTAATAGAACGGTGGTTACCAGGAACTGGGGAAGGGGAAATGGGGAGGTGTTGTTTAATGTGTATAGTTTCAGTTTTGTAAGATGAAAAGAATTCTGGAGATTGGTTTACAACAACGTTAAATTTAACACTACCAGTACACTTAAAATGGTAACTTTTATCTTATGTATGTTTTACCACGTTTTTAAAAATTGGTCCCAAAATTATGAGAAAAAAAAAAAAAAAGGCCCCCAAACACCAGTCTATTCAGTTCAGACAAGAAATGCTCCTCCCCTGACAAGAAACAAACAACTCAACAGTTGCTTGTTATCTCAGGGCTTGCTACCTTAGTCCAGCAAGAGAAAAACACCACAGGAGGACTAAGCCTTCTGGGCAGTATGTGTGGCGGGCTCCGGAAGGGTGGAGTGAGGCAGGAGGAAATGGAAAGAGGGCTACTGAGGTGCAGCTAGCAAAGCTCTGAGCCAACGAGGGTCTCGGTCCCTCTCTGCTCCACCCTCCTCAGCAGCAGCTCCTGGAGAAAACCCCAGAAAACACCAGGGAGCAGGGCCTGAGGCGCAGAGTTGGGGAGAGACGCTGCCTGGGGAGTCTGTCACTGTCCCCCTGGGCGAGTCCCACCCCTTCTCAAGAGCCCCGGGTTTTTTTTTTTTTTCCTGTGAAACTAACAGGTTGAACTAAGAGATCTGAGGGGCTTTCCTGCTCTGAGTCTATGAAATGAGCTGTAGAGATGCCACGGGGCCCTCAGAGGCTGCAGGGCTGGGCGGGAGCAGGGTGGGGGTGGGGTGTCATAGGGCCAGCCAGTTCCTGGCAAGTGCTGCCCAAGGACGCAAATGGTAAATACGAGTCTTCCTCTTATGGGAGATAGGCAAGCTGTTAGAAATCTGAAGACCTAGACTGTGGTAAACAGCTCCTCGTTCAATTTCCCAGGAGGGTTTGTCTCCCCTCAAGATTCAAAGGGAGACAGAAAAAAGAAAACCCCTGCTCGATGGGAGGAGCCTCTAATCCACCCTTTCACAGGGCTCTGGAGGCAGACAATGGCTTCTGGCTTGCAGGGGCAGCAGGCCCTGCTGGCCTGTGTTCTCCATCGGACAAGAATGCGGAACAGCCCTAATCCCGTAAGAGGAGCTGCTCACAATGCCCTGGCCCGGTCACCCCGGCAACGGGCCAGGGATGGCGTGCCCTCCGCCCTGCTCCTCCCCCCTAGCTTCATCCTTGAAAGAGGGGAGGCCCTGCTCTCAGGCCCTCCCTGAGCAAGGCAGGGAGGACAATGGCAGGTGGGAGGGATGGTCACCATGGAGCCTCCTCCCCAGGATGCTGGAGAGGCCCATGCTGCAGCTGCAGGGGATGCGATGGGGTTATCCCCCTTCTGCTCCAAACCATACATCTCTCCCTAGTGAGCTAAACAAAAAACAAAAACAAAAACCTGGGCTTGGAATTGGGCAGGGGGCTGGGGTAGGCGTAGAAAGGGCTTGAATTCTCCTTCAACTAGGAGGCACCTCTCTTTCCTGGATTCAACTTGGCTCATTCCCACACACCTCTCGCCTCCATACCCTTTTTCCTCTCCCTGAAGGGGAGATTTTATGGACAAGTTATTTTCTCACAAAATTCTTTGTTTAAAATAAAACAATGGATAAAGTTCTATGAGCTCTTCGGAGATAAAGGTCCATAAAGAGAAAACGATCAATCATATATAAACACAAATCCCATATCTAGATAATCAAAACTATTTCAGAACTTAAGATGTACACATAGGCACATCTTGGATGTTCAGTTGTGTACTCGCAGAGACAATAGTGAACTAAATCATCACAGGCTTAGGGGGCAGAACTCTAAAGATGACAAGGCCTAAAATAAATGAGGTTCCAAAAAAGGGAGAAAGGGGTCTTAGCGGGGCTGGGAGGAGTCTCTGCATAGGGGAGGGTGCACAAGTTGAACCCCAAGATCCATCTCTTTCAACTCCAGAAGCCCATGATTCTACATCAGAATTATTAATCCTCATTCAACAGTTCCAGCCTCCTGCAAGTTTGTGCTCTGGTATCAGGGGGTAGCTTAGGGACCCACTAGGTATCCATATTAGGTCCCAGCAGATCACAGTACGGCTGGCACTTTCCAGGAAGCAAACAAGTTATGTCATCAGGCCTCCATCAGTCCCCAAGCAGGTGGCAGACAAGAAGAGCCATGCATCACTGCCCTGGTGTGGCTGGGTCACTACTCTCCAGCCTATCCTGGCCCCACAGAAGAGGGCTCTAGCTATCTGTTGGCTGGCCTGTCAAAGTAAATTAGAGCAACCGCTCAGGCCTGGACAGAGCTCAGCATACAGAAGGCGTCCAACAGTTGTTACTGGTGAACATAAATCACAAATATTTACTAGTTAAGTCACTGGGCTGATGATCTTTGACTGATAGGAGCAGTGCTCAGATAAGATTTTCTCCTCTTCTTCCTAGTCACGGGTGGAGTTCACTTGGTTATAAGGACTAATTTTTCCGGACCTTTGTTCTCATCTGCAAAACAGCCGGGCAATATTCTCTAGAATAAAAATACGTTGATGAGGCTGGGCGCAGTGGCTCATGCCTATAATCTCAGCACTTTGGGAGACTGAGGCGGGCAAATCACTTGAGGCCAGAAGTTCGAGACCAGCGTGGCCAATATGGTGAAACCCTATCTCTACTAAAAATACAAAAATTAGCTGGGCCTGGTGATGCATTGCTGTAATCTCAGCTACTTGGTGGCTGAGGCACGAGAATTGCTTGAACCCCGGGGGTGGAAGTTGCAGTGAGCTGAGATTGCACCACTGCACTCCAGCCTGGGTGACAGAGTGAGACTCTGTCTTAAAAAAAATAAAAAATAAAAATAAGATGACTAAAACCAAGGAAGAGGGTAACAATTGCTGAGCCAATCACCCAGAGGCAGGAAGGCCACATGCCTGAGATAGTCCTGGTCTAATTACTAACATTGCTCCTTTTACTCTCCAAAGTATCCAAGTTTAGACAGTACATTACATGGTCACCCTACTCAGAAGGGGAAGGAAAACCAGATTCAATGATAATAACGTCAACTTGAATATCTGGTTAGTGGAGAGGGCATCAAGAGCCCAGGTATCTAGTCCTTATTTGTCCCTATCGAGCTATGCAACTCTTAAGTCACTTGACCAGACAATAAGTCTGGTTAACTCATCTGGCTGGTTTTCATGTCTTCATCTGAAAAATGAAAGGATATTTATTCTTCAATCATCTGCTGAGCGCCTACTATGTGCCTGGCTGGCACTGTGATAGGTGTTAGGGATTCAGATAAAAATTGGACAGTCCCACAGTCCAGTGGGAGGACTAACAATTAAATAAACTCCATTCTATTGTGATAAATGGGGCAGTTGATGTCCCTGCCTGCAGAGAGGCTCCAAGAGCACTGGAAAGAACTTCCTTTGCCTATAGGAGGAGCAGGGAAAACCACCTCTGGGAGAAAACTGCTTTCGATTTTGAAGGATGAGTGAGGTTTGCTAAGCCAAGGGAGGTGGGCTACGGACGGACAACAAGGGCATTCCAGGCAGAAAGAAAGGTTTGAGCAAAGACCAGAAAGAGACATTCACGAATCTGCACATCAGGATCTCTACGCACCCTTCCAAACGCTAGAATTCTATGCTGAACTTCTTCAGAAACGGGCCACCTGCTACTATGCCAGGAAGGTACTAACCAAGGATTATTATAAGGAGCCCCATACTACCGCCACAGTAGCCTGCTTGAGCGTAATTTCTGATTCCGCCCCAGTGGTTTTCTTGCCCTGCGGTCCTGAACATTGGAAAAGGCAGCAGGGTTAATTCCTCATCCTAGTTTGCAAACAGCACACACTGAAGCCCAGAAAGGCACACTGAATTTTTCAAGGTTTCACAACCCATCAAGACACAATCAGGATTGAAGATGGAAGGATGGTGCCTGGAGAAGCTTCCATCTCAGCCATGGAGATTTCCTGCCTGCCTCCCATCCCTGGAGAAGGCAATGCCCCGTATCTTGCCCTAGGCCAGGCTGTGCAGTATCGCCCAGCCACCCCATCCCACTTACAGACATACAAATATGCCCACTGCTTTATCAACACCCTGGAGAGGTAGGTGCTGTGGCTCAGTTGGTAAACACTGCCTCCCTCCCAGGGACTCAGATCAGGAATGATCTGGATTCAGGAGAGGATGGTAGAAAGGTCTTAGAAAAAGAAGATCCAGAGATGCTGGTTCCAGGTGGAGGGAGAGAAGGTGCAAGCTGGGCATCTCTGGTCACAGTTATCACCTGGAGCTGGAGCCAAGATCCCTGATTCCTCTCTGGTGTTTAGTGGAGCAGCTGCTGTCTGGGAGGCAGGGCAAGGAGCTGGAGGATGACCCATTTAGATAACGGAGGAGAGGTTGGGCTGGGCTGGCCCAGGCTGGGCAGAGTGGGGATGGGCCTAGGGGTGGCTTACCATCCCACCACACCAGCCAGAGAGCTAGGCAGGGATCAGGAATAGGCTCCAAAGGGAGCCTAAGCCACCTCCCCATACTGTGCTGCCCCCTCCTTGCCATCCTCCAGCCCCCTCTACCAGGTTGCTGGGCAAAGAGCTTCCCTGCCCAGCCTTCTTGTGTGGTTTGGCTGGGGCTCAAGGACAAGAGTGGCCTGCAGCCTCCCTCCCTGCTACTGAGTGGGCAGGTGCAGAGGGAGCAGGGAGGGCAGTGTCCCGCCAAGCAAGCCCTTGGCAGCCAGCCAGGCAGGAGTCCTCTGGAGCTGGGGCCGAAGGAGAAACGAGGACTTTGAACAAAGCAGCAACCAAAGTGGTTTGGCTTAGAGAAGCCCAGCACAATCCTTACTCTTTCTTAGGGTAGGACAGACCTCCAGGACACAGGGATTTCCCAGGAAAGGGAAGGGCAGGACTTCATCAAAGCCAGCCTTGCTGGGATAACAACACTGTGTGTGTCAGATACTGTGCTATGCACTTTACATATGCTGTCTTACTTAATCCTAAGAGAATCCCACTAGGTAGGAATGATCATCACCCCCACTTTACAGATAAGGAAACTGAGGTACAGAGAGGTTGCACAGCTGGTAAGCAATGGAGCCATGATTTGGATGCTCGCAGCCTTGACTCTCAGCTAGGCAGCATCCCCAACAAGGTTTGAAACCCAGGAATACAGTATAGTTCACCCACCCTGAATCCTTCAACACAGTCATTGTACGTGAGGGTGGGGGTTGGTTCCCAGTGACTCTTCCCACCTGAAGCACAGCCTGGAGCGCTGGGAAAGGCAGCGGGAGCTAACTTTTGGAATAACAAAGCACACTGAAGCAAGCCCGGGCTCATCTCAAGGCCAACTCCCAGTCTAGGACTCAGTACTTGGTCATCCAGGAGACCATGTTGCAGGCATGCCACTCACTCACCAGCTACAGGATAAGTCACTTCCCCTCAGCTACTGTCAGTGAAGGAATCAGACCACCTCAGTCATTTTCAAGCATTTTCAAATCCTGCACTGCACTCCAACACATGAAAAAGACAGAAGCACTCTCGCTCCAGAGCACCATCCACTTGGACTCATGCCCCTCATAGTGCCCCTTGAAGGTAAGACTTCCATGCAGATCATCCAAAGGCTTTGGTGGACTCCATTTCAGAGACCCCAGCATGTGTTTTTCTCTTTAGGGGGAGGGGTGGCCAGGGGAGCTGGGAGAGTCCCAGGAGGAAATGTCATTTGGATACCAGGAATGTACTGAAGAGCCAGAGCAAATATTTGTTTTTCCTTTGATGCCCTCCTAGTTAGTTCCATTAGTTCCGCCCACCTGCCCTTCCCCTCTGCCAATCCCATCTGGCCCCGAAAATCCCATCTAGGCAGGTTGGGAGCGGGAAGCATGCTAGAAAGGTGGAGAGAAAATTGGGATAGAAGTCACCCAGCAGGCTTTCCTCTGAATCTAGCTCCCACCAACAATCTCAATTCATTCTGGGGGAGGTCTTGGGCAAGCTCCCACACCCCTCTCCCCCACTGAAGTATCCTGAGGTACTAGGGCTCTCTCGATTCACGGAGGACAGTCAAGAGGCAGGGGTAGGGTGGGGTGGGGAAGAGGCAATGCTCCAGAACTGAGAAACCATTAGCACAGCAGGCAGCCGCTCTCCAAGAAGGAAGGAGACCCTGAGCAAGTTCCCAGCTGCAGAACTGGGTGGTCTATGGATCAGGGAGGTTCACAGCAGGTCCCATGCCTACTGATCTTGGCTTCCTACATAGAGCAAGAGGCATGAGGCCAGGGAGTATCTTCTGATGTAATAAGAGCTGGAATCCCTGTCTAAATCCACTGAGGTTTGAAAACTGAAAGCTAGTTTATCTCATTCTGGAATCAAATGAGATCTCTCTCTTTCTCTCTCTCTCTCTCACACATGTCCACACACACACCCACACACACACCCACACACACACCCCACAGTGACCTGGGGCAAGAGCCTGATGGGATCTCTGAACTTCAATCTCAGGTTTTCAGTTTCTGGGCCACCCCAGTCCCCACGACCCAGTCTCCCCACCCCCAAGAGGCATGAAGCACAAGCCACCAGCAGTTATTTTCCAGCTAAGCCCCTGAAAAAGCCTGGGTCCAAGAGCTTCAAGCCTGGAGCTCCACCAGGCCTTCAGACTTTGTAGAAAGAGAAAGAAAAGGCAAGCCAGGAAGTACATGATTGCTCAATAGCTGTAACCTGGCAGCAGGCAACTGGGGACTGTGCCAGGCGATAGCAGGAAAAACATACTCGGTGCTATTGATGGGGCCATAATCTATCCCTTTCTCCAACATCCACTCTCCTTCACCAATGAAATGACTTCTTGAATTTCAAACCAGCTACTGGCTGCAAAAGCAAACACAATCTGGGGAAGTAACTGCTGATGTAGCCAACAGGGCAAACCATACACACACACACACACACACACACACACACCCTCACAACCAGCACCCAACTGGATTTAGCAAAACATAATAATGCCTAAACCACCTGCTCTAAAAGGTTGGTTAAAATATACATTATATGGCCCTATCCTAGCCCTTCAGAATAAACTACTCTGGGTGTGGAACCAGAGAATGTAAGTATTTTAAACAACCATCTCAGGTGATTTCTTACGTACTTTAAACTCAAGTTTGAGAACCAGTTAACCACTGCTAACTAACTTTTGACAAATTTGCCATCCTTTCTGGGCTGGCCTTCCAGAAGTTCTCACTGCAAGTTCTATGTATCAGGAGCAATATAAGTTCATATTTTGATCTTATTCAATCCTCACAGCAGCTTGTGAGGCAGGCTGTGTTTTCTACAGTTCTGCAAAAGGGGAAACAAAGTACAGAGATGAAGGAAATTGCCCAAGGTCACACAGATTGCTAAACTACTACACTCGCACCAAAGTAACAGGGCATGTTCTTGAAAAGGCCCCCAAACCGAAAGGTGTCTCTGGTACAGTGGACGTGGTTTCACATTTTCCAGAATCAAAAACTCATCATAATGAAACTTCAACTAAATTTTAGAGCTGGAAAGGACCTAAATGTCAAAATCCACCCGCTGTGCCAGAGCTCCAGTGCGCTGGGCTGCCAGATTCTTGGAGTTGGGGAACTCCACACCTCATCCATTCATTCAACCACACACATATTTACCAAATACCTATTAAGATGGGGTGCCTTCTACTTCCTCTTCCCATTGTACTCTGTTGAACAGTCTGTTCCCAGCAAAATTCAACTAATCTTATCCCAGGACATGACACGATTCGTCTTTCCGCGCCAACTATCCATAGCCTCCCTTTTATTTGACAATCATCACAGCAGTGTGGTGTTGCTGGCTGGGGTTCGCAAGTTTGCGACCACTGTCCCTGCAATCACGGACCGACACATCTGCCAGGGACACCACGCGGTAGCCACGCAAGCTCAGCGCGGTAAAGATCACGTTGGCCTCTCCGCCGAGCAACAAGCGAGCCCCCGCCCGCCCTCCTCTGCTCCCCGCCGGCGGCCAAGCCCGAGCCCGCCCCGCGCCGCGAGAGGGAGCCGCACTCACCAGGCGCCCCGAGCTCTCCCGCGCCTTCTTCACCTTCCCGTAGGTGCCTTTGCCCAGGGTCTCCAGGAACTCGTAGCGGTGCCGCAGGTTGTGCTTGTGGTGGTGCCGCTTCACCGCCTGCTTCTTCATCAGGGGCTTGGGCGACTTGATCAGCCCTTCCGCCAGCGGCCGGGTGAGCTCTGCGGCCGAGGGAGTGGGGCCGGAGCGCCGCGCGAAAACCAGCGACTCCATGGCGAGCAGGAGGTGAGCGAGGGCGGCAGGGGAATCAATAGGCTGTGCCGGGAGGGCTGAAGCGCGGGGCACAGGTCCCGCACCCGGACGGGTAGCCACAGCAGTACCACAGCGCGCAGTAAAGCACAGCATTCCAAGTAGTTATAAACGCCCTGAGTCCGAGGCCTTGGACACGCCCCCCGGCGCCCATTGGCCTGCTCGACGGCGGCGCGTGACCACGGCCGTCCACATTGGCTCTCCGGAGTTCCAGGCCCCGCCTCCTCCCCCTAGGCGTGGCCGGGAAAGGTGTCAATGGAGCCCCGCCCACCAGGAATGGGGACTAGGGGATTCTAGCGGAGGCTGCCTGAGGCCCAGAACCTTACTCTGAGGGCCCTTGGAGCTGCATTTGCCTCTGAGTGGCGCTTGGTCCTGGTTAATGCCCTGTTGTTTTATTGTACTGTGTTCTCAGTTGGCTCAGAGGTCACCAAAGTATTTCTTCATCCTGAGTAATTTGCTTGTCCCAAGCCAAAATCTATAATTGCTTGACACTTCATTAAGTCCATAAAGGAGAAAGGGAGCTGGGATAGGACAAGGCAGAATCCAGCCTAGTGGGAGGGTTAGTGCAGAGCTGTTCTATGGTTCGAGTTCACTTGTCTTCAGTTAGATCAACCTTACTTGGATATTGGAATCCAATGGCCTGGAAACGTCTTTCTTCTTCCTCGAAGAGGGCTTCTTAGGCAAATCACCTGAGGTCCAGGAGTTCAAGACCAGCCTGGCCAACATGACGAAATTCCGTCTCCACTAATACAAAAAGCCGGGCATGGTGGTGCGGGCCTGTAATCCCAGCTACTCGGGAGGCTGAGGCAGAAGAATCGCTTGAACCCAGGAGGCAGAGGTTGCAGTGAGCTGAGATGGCGTCACTGCACTCCAGCCTGGGCAACAAAGTGAGGCTCTGTCTCAAAAAAAAAAAAAAGAGAGAGAGGGCTTCTAAGGTTGAGTAGATTCCCTCAACCACTTGGTGGAATTTATTTGTGATGTGTTGGCCGGACGTGGAGAGAACCCAAAGGGACATGTATTTATTTAAAATTTTTACATGCCAGCTATCTAACCTGTGTCCCTAAATCTGAAAATAGTTGCTCCACCCAAGGTTTTCTTGTGCTTTTGGTGCCAGGAGCATTGGTGGTAGGTTATGAGGTTTGACTTGGTTTTTGAGGCCTGGAGTTGCTAGGTCCAGAATCTCCACTCTGAGTGCTCATTTAGAGTGGAATGAGAATGGCCATAGGTTTTCCTTCTTGCTTTAAATGGGGGAGAGGGAACATTTCCTCTTTGGCCATCTTGATAACCTAATCCCGTGAAATGAGTATTATTCTGCCCAAGGCCACACAACTGGTAACAAAGTGGCAGGATTTAGACCCTGGTCCTCAAGGAGGAGAATGGAGGACAATAGACCTGGATCGCCTTCCCTGAGGGAAACCCCTTCTGCCAGCCAGTTTAGGGCCCTGGATGGATTCTAGCTATGCTGGGGAGCCAGCCTTCCCCTCAGGCCTTCAGGAGGATAGTGCCTCCCCTGTGTATCCAGGGCGTGCTGAGGATGGAGAAGGACTCACCCCCACTGGCTGCCCACTTTTCTACTTCCACTGATCCTTTGATTTTTTTTCTAGTGTGAGTTACAGATGTCTCCATCCCTCCATGGAGCTCTTTATCTCCTTTGTGACTGGAGAGGATCCATCTTACACAGGAAATCAATGTATCTGTCCCAAATTTGGAGGGCCACGGGAGGTGGTGACTGGTTTGGCATTCCTCCCTCCACCAGCCTCCCCTTTTGCTGTGGGTAATCTGTGCAAATAGGATGAAGCCCAGAGATAGTTGCCCTGATTTGCTATTTCCTTTCCCCTCTGAAATCTGCTTCTGTTCCTGGGGGCTCATCCAGATGATTACGATTCTGTAAAGGAAGCATGGGTAACATAAGAGCAAGCACAGGGCCTAGTGTTGGGAGACCTGAGTTTAAGTCCTGACTCTGACACTAACCAGTTCTGTAGCCTTCTACTAATTACTTCATTCTACAAATACTGGTGCCCACTAGGTGCTGAGCCTGAGGACACAATGGTGACAAGATCCCTGCCTTTGGAGTGTTCTCAGTCTAGTGAGAAATAAACAAGTAAATCCTGTACAGAGGGAGAAGGGTCCATGATGGAAGAAGAACAGATTGCCCTTTTTTTTTTTTTTTTTTTTTTTTTTTTTTTTTTTTTTTGAGATGGAGTTTTGCTTTTGTTGCCCAGGCTGGAGTGCTATGATGTGATCTCAGTTCACCACAACCTCCGCCTCCTGGGTTAAAGCGATTCTTCTGCCTTAGCCTCTTGAGTAGCTGGGATTACAGGCATGTGCCACCACGCCCAGCTAATTTTGTATTTTTAGTAGAGACAGAGTTTCTCCATGTTGGTCAGGCTGGTCTCAAACTCCTGACCTCAGGTGATCTGCCCGCCTCGGCCTCCCAAAGTGTTGGGATTACAGGCATGAGCCACTGCGCCCAGCTCAGATTACCTTTAAGATATATACCCCAGGTGGGAGGAGGCTGGTCAGGGGCAGGTTCCTAAAGCCAGAGCTTTTTAAGTTGAGACCTGAAGGACAAGGGGCAATTGGCCAGCTGAATCAACATTTCTTCATAAGATGAAAGAATTACACAGATGAGTCTAATACTTATTTTAAGGCTTAATCTAGCTACACTCCTATAATTTTTTCCAGCACACAACACCCAGTGTGCTGCGAGGCACCCAAAAGGTGCTCCATAGATGCTTATGAACTGAAGGAATGGATGTGCGATGGAATCCAAAGACGAAACTAAAAACACCTACATGTGATTGGGCCCACTCCATTACCAGCTATCTGGCCATGGTTGCAGGGGGAGTCATCTGCAACCTCTTCTTGGACCTTCTCACCCCTGCTTCAGCTTCCTTTGACTACAATCTGAATTCCCATCTAGGTGAGGAACCATGGGTGACCAAAGATCACAGCAGGCAGGCAAGGAAGACACAGAGCCAGAACAGCATGTGACTTGGAAATGATCTAAGGTGCTGAAACTCAGATCTCAAATTCCTTAAAGGAGGTCTGGTTGGTGGGAGAGTGAGAGTGCCTGACAGGGAATCCGTGTTGGTCAGGGACTCTGCCACCAGCAGTCTTGGGGAATTCCTGGGTCATGTGGTCGGATGTGTGGATGTGCTGAGATATCTGGTCTGAGCTAAGCTACTCTCAATCCTGCCTGCCCCACTGTTGACTCCTGGAAGGGAAATGCCTACCCCCCAGCCCCAAGTCCCATGGCTGATCCATGTCTGAGGGGGTCATGGGAGAAAGCTGTTTATTGGATCTACTATGTGCTGTGCTGGGAAAACAAGTGGGAACAAATGTCTGTCCTTGTCCTTAAACACTTCACAATCTGTGTGTGTGTCTGTAGGGGAGTAAGGGTAGGTCCAGACTGGTAAAAGGGGATTTGAAAGCAGCTCAGAGTGTGGACTGCTATGATGTGTCCTGGTGGGAGCAGGGTGCAGACAGGAGCACAGGTGAGAGGCACCAAGGCCATGCTATGGGGGTCAGGTAAGGGTTGGGAGCAGGTAAGGCAGATCTCAGATAACCTGTAAGATGAGTCTTGAGCCCTGAGGATGAATTACAGCCTGTAGTATTCCCCACCTCCCCGCCAAGAGAGGGATGCAAATCCTGTTAGTTGCTGGCAAATTGGGAAGCCTAGCTCAAAGCTGCCCTCTTCTGACCAAACTAAGCCTAGCATGTTTTATGGGATGCCCAAAGCTGTGACCACAAGCAGAAGTCGGTTTAGGCCATCCTCCAGTAAGCCACTCATTTGTTCATTCATTCATTCATTCATTCATCCATCCATCCATCCATTCATTCATTCATTCATTCATTCATTCATTCATTCATTCATTCATCCATCCATCCATCCATTCAACAAATATGGACTGAGTAATTGTAATAACAGCTATAAAAATATCTAACATTTATTGACCGGGCGCGGTGGCTCAAGCCTGTAATCCCAGCACTTTAGGAGGCCGAGACGGGCGGATCACGAGGTCAGGAGATCGAGACCATCCTGGCTAACACGGTGAAACCCCGTCTCTACTAAAAAATACAAAAAACTAGCCGGGCGAGGTGGCGGGCGCCTGTAGTCCCAGCTACTCCGGAGGCTGAGGCAGGAGAATGGCATGAACCCGGGAGGCGGAGCTTGCAGTGAGCTGAGATCCGGCCACTGCACTCCAGCCTGGGCGACAGAGCGAGACTCCCTCTCAAAAAAAAAAAAAAAAAAAAAAAAAAAAAATCTAACATTTATTAAGCCAGCCCTGGTTCTAAATTCTAAATTCTAGTACGTCTTGCTGCAAGTTTGGAGAATTTTGTGCCGCAAACACTGAAGACAGCCCTCAAGCTCTCAATTACCCTGAGAAACCGAATGTTATTCACAGACCAGGCCTGGGAGGGGATGTGGCTGAAGGAGAAGCTAGCTCTTCTCCCCAAGCCAAAGAGCTTGCCCTGTCTCCCGCCTGGAGTGGGAGGGAGAGCACACGCAGACAGACAGAAGGCCGGTGTGCTGGGGTCCAGTTCCACTTCCACCACCAACCCATGCCACACTGCAGCCAAGGACTTTGTCTTTTAGGGGTGGTTCCTTATCTGTAAAAGGAGATTTGGATAAACCAACTCTCGGTTTCGTTTCAAATCTACTGTAACTTCTCTGCAATATCTAAGCAGGGACAAATTAGAAATCTCAGCCACTCGCTTTCTTTTACCACCTGGTAACTGATTCCCTCAGTATTGGACATTTAGGAGCCCCATTCCATCTCGCATCCCCAGGCTGGCATAATGTTTTTGGCTCAAGGATCTGGCATCCTGGGCTTCAGGCTCTGCTCTGACTGTGACTATAACTCCTGTCTCCACCACTTCATGTATAAATAAGAACTATTCTTTTATGCAGCTAACATACTGTGTGCCAGCCACTGTTCCCTAGATTTCCTGTATTAATGAATTCAACCCTTTCTACAACTGTATGAAGTAGGGACTAGCCTATGATATCCCCATTGGATGTGAGGAAAGTAAGACACAGAGCAATTAAGGGCCTATGCAGGGTCACAGAGCTGTCAAGTGGTGAAGCCAGATTACCTGGGGTGCAATCTGGCCCCAGAAACAGCACTCTTAGCCACCACACTTTGGCTTAGAGAGGATTCCTGACTTGCCCAGAGTCTCAAGTACACTAAACTGCTCTGTGTCATAGTTTCCTCATCTGAAATGACTACCTCCTGGGTTTGCTGTGGGATGAAATTAGAAGTGAAGTCATCAGATTGATGGTTTCCCATCAGTCTGCCTGGGGCTTTGCTGGGCTCTGGTCCTCCCAAGTTCCCTCCCCCAATTTTGGCAGAGACACAAGAGTGTGTATGCCCGCCTAGTGTGTGTGACAGTGAGGGGTTATCAGAGTGCCCTGAGCTCTAGCTGATCTGATTTGGGACGGAAGACAGAGATAAGCTCAGAGCTAGGAAGCAGTCACTGAAACAGCCCAGGGCTGGAGCTTTGTGTTAAGGGAGGGAGGAAGGAGCTGACGACCTGAGAGAAAAGAAAAGGACCTCTTAACAACTCTTAGTGCTAGATTTGAACACCTGAAGGAAGTTGTTCTGAGAGTTGGGAGGTGGAGTGGGTGGATATATGTGTAGATTTAAAGTCTGGAGGGACCGGGTGCGGTGGCTCACGCCTGTAATCCCAACACTTTGGGAGGCCAAGGTGGGCGGCTCACCTGAGGTCAGGAGTTCGAGACCAGCCTGGCCAACATGGTGAAACCCCGTCTCTGCTAAAAAACCAAAAATTAGCCAGGCACCTGTGATCCCAGCTACCTGGGAGGCTGAGGCAGGAGAATTGCTTGAACCTGGGAGGCAGAGGTTGCAGTGAGCCGAGACTGTGCCATTGCACTCCAGCCTGGGCAACAAGAGCGAAACTCCATCTCAATAAATAAATAAAGTCTAGAACTTCCAGTCAATGTTTTAGAAAGGGTCTCCTTACCCCATTGTTAGTAGCAAAACCAGAGATTTTTCTCTTTTTCTGCCCTTCACTCCTGTGTCCTTTTCCCAGTCACGGAGGATGTATCACTTCCATTGCTGTGGAGTTGGGAAGTGTGGGTGCTGGGGAGTGGAGAGAAGGAAGCTATGCCAGCAACTGGGGAAAATTTTCATGGGATTCCTTCATGGGTCTTCAAGTACTTTCTACTAACTCGCTCTATTACATTGTAGTCACCTGAGATCCTTTGTGAGTAAAGGATGAGTAAAGAAAAATAACCCCCCATCTTTTTTTTTTTTTGAGACGGAGTCTCGTTCTCGCTCTGTCGCCCAGGCTGGAGTGCAGTGGCTGGATCTCAGCTCACTGCAAGCTCCGCCTCCCGGGTTTATGCCATTCTCCTGCCTCAGCCTCCCGAGTAGCTGGGACTACAGGTGGCCACCACCACACCCAGCTAGTTTTTTTGTATTTTTTTTTTTTAGTAGAGACGGGGTTTCACCATGTTAGCCAGGATGGTCTCGATCTCCTGACCTCGTGATCCGCCCGTCTCGGCCTCCCAAAGTGCTGGGATTACAGGCTTGAGCCACCACGCCTGGCCAACCCCCCATCTTTACAGTCCACCCTTTCGCACTCACTATTTTATTGATTCTTCACTGACCCTGTGAAGTCGGGGCTTCTGATTAGATGTTGGGGTACAGAGGCTGTTGATATAGATGTGGCAGGAGGTACAATGAGCCTGGGAATGGAAGTCAGGAGATGAGGTGCTACACCCAACTCTGCTGCTTGCTGGCCACATGACCTGGGACAGGTGACTCAGTCTCCCAGCCCTTAGTTCCTAATTGTTCAAAGAAGACCCCAAACTTGGAGATACTTTGTAAGCTGTTAAAGGCTCCCCAGCAGGTGGGGGTTTATGGCAGTGGATACTAGGTCACTTCACACTCCATTTAAATGCTGCTCCCTATGAAGGGGCTGAGGGTCTTCCTCCTGGCCCTGCCTCCACTCGGAATGACCAGGCAGGGCAGGGCATGGAAAGTGTGCCCAGGAGGGAGGTGGCAGAAAGGTCTGTCCATTGCCACCCCCCCTGCCCTGTGCCTGGCTCCCACTGGCAACCTGAGCCCTTGGCCTCCCAAGCCGATCCTGGAATGTAAACCCCAAGCAAAGCACATTCTTTAGCTGGGTCACCAGCTCCTGGCCCTTGGTAAGGAAAGGCAACAGCCAGCATTTCTCTTGGCCCCAAATTACACTAGCACAATTGGGTACTGAGGGGCTATTATTACCAGACTGGGTTAATCAGCTGGTTCTTACCCACAACTCATGAAAAGCTCAGGTCTGACCTAGGACCCCTGAGAGTGCCCACAGTCAAGGGGAGAGGCAACTCAATCCCGAAGCAGGGGGAGTTGAAATATTGCTTATTTCCTGAATCTGGTTCCTAGGTGTCAGTTGCAGGCCATAGAGGAACTCAGAGGGAAAGGGAGCACTCTGAAGATTCCCTCAACGCTGGTGCTGCCTCTGGGCTCTTTGATTTCTGGCTTTTATTCAACTCAGTTGCTTGCTACATAATTAGATATCGCATGCCAGGCACTCTGTGTGATGCCCTGGGCCTATAAGAGTTAATAATATCATTACAGTCCTGAGAAGTACCTTAAAAGTTTTCTGTGCATGGGGATGAGGTGGGGTGGGGAGACAGTGGCTTGGATTCACCAGGTACACCACTGAGGGGGCATTCTGGGCAGAGGGGACGGGCTGTTCAGGACAGGGAGTCGAGGAACAGCTGGACGCATTCAGGGAGCACTGGGCAGAGGTAAGAAGGGGAGGTGGGAAGGGTGGGACTTCATGAGGATCCTTAGAAGGAGGCTGCTTACGCTCCACAAGGATATGGTCAGATCTGTAGACAAGAACAGAGGGAGTCTAGCAGCCATGTGGAGGGGGTCTGGTGGGGAGCCTGAAGGGAGGGGATGGAGTTGGGAGGCTACTGAAACTGTCCTCACAAGGGATGGTGACGGTCTGGACTAAGCCAGTGGCTGTGTGAGGGAGAGAGGAGTGAACATAACGAGGTCACCTGCCAGCCAGGGTTGAGCTAGCTGCCCCGAGGCACTGGGAGCGAAGGTTTGGGGTGGAGTAAGATGAAGTTGGAAGGGAAGCTCCAGTCCAGTCTCCTTCTACAGATGGGCCCATCAGATCTGGAACAGGGGAGCCTGGGAAAGGGATCTGTAAATTACTATTCCCTTACAAATGTTTGGTGTTGAGACTATGAATTACTAGGCTGTGATTAGGACTAAGGCCCATTGTCTGTTGAATGGCAGGCAGAGTGCCCCAAGGTCCTGTGTCATCCTTCAGGTAAGGAAGGCAGGGTGGGCCACCGTGAGACAGTACATGGGGCCATGGGGGTTCCCAGCCCTGCTGGCACAGCCACGTGCTCCCTTCCAAGGCTGAGCAGGGGAGGAGCCCCGACAGCCCAGTGAGAAACCAAGCAGAGCAGAAGGCCAGCAGCTGGCAGCCTGGAGCTCCTTCCTGTCCCACTGTCCCTGCTGCAGGCACGCTGAAGGGAGGAGGATAGATTTCTCCCCAACCACCTGGAAACCCATCAACTCCGAAATGTCACTTCAGGCACCAAGTGTTCAGATGAGTCTCTGGCCTCCAGCTCTCATCCCATGGACCCTCCTAGTCATCTGTTTCCTTTTTGGAAGGGGGCAGTGGCTGAGGGATTATGCATGAAAAAAAGAAACTGTCTCAAGAGCCAGGAGAGTCCAGTTTGGCTAAATTAGGAACTGGGACTTCCCCTCACTAGGATCTTTCCCAGTTCTTCCCCTCAGGGAGCCATCCAGTCATTTACTCAACACAGGTATATCAAGTGCTGGTTCTGTGCCAGGCACAGGAAGCTAAGCATGTGAGGGTAAGTGAGGAAGCCTGGGTTCCCTGCTTCATGGAGCTCAGGAGCTCTTGTGGAAGTCACAGGACTTCTTGGGTCTCCATTTCCTCACCTGTAAAACACCTTACCATCTTTATAGAAGGGTGCAAAAGATTCCCCTAGCCACGATGGCAAACTGCAGTTTGGGGTTCCGGAGGGAACGGTGAGGCCTGGGTAACGTTGCAGCCACTCACCCCCAAATTAAAGGACTCCGAGCATGGATGCCTGCTCAGAATGTGAGTCTGGGAATGTGAGTGTGTGAGTGTAAGAGCAAAAGTATGTGCATGAACATGTGTGTGGAAGGGCATACGGATGTGTATATGAACGTGTAAGAGTGTAAGGTGTGTTATTTGAGGCTTACAAATGAGGATAAGTGTGTAAGGCATGTGTGGATTTGAGGGGTAAGAGTACAAGGTGAGTGTGAAGCATGAATGTGAGGTGTGTGTGTGAGCATGAATCATCCTGTTAACATAAATATGTGAGTGTTTACATAAGGTGAGTGTGTAAGAGTGGGCGGTTTGTGGGATAAGCGTGTGTGAGTGTATTTGTGGGATGTGTGAGAGCGTGTATGTAACATGAGTGAATGTGCAGGCATGAGAGTAAGAAAGAAGGGGGAGAGTGTGGACAGTGTGTGTGTGTGTGTGTGTGTGTGTGTATGTTGGGGCAGGCGGGTCCAGAGTGTGCTGGCTGGAGTTTCGGGAAGCTCATCTGGTATGAAATAGCAGCTGCACAGGATCTGCAAAAAGCTCACTCTTGGAAAGAAGTACACTTTGCCCTCTGTGCTGCTCTGCTTTGTGGAGTCAGGAACAGGGCTTCTCCCCCTTCTTTGAGCCAAGTACCTGCCTGGGGAGCTCAAAATGAACTGGAAATATTTGGGAAACAGCCCACAATCAAACCATTAAAATAAAAAGGATCATACCATGGGGGAACACCAAACTCTAAAGACATTTTGCAGCTAACTGGCCCTTCCCCTTCCCCCAGGGATTGTCTCTCCCTCCTCTGTCACCACCTGCCCTGGGGGTAGAGATCGGTGAGGTCTGAGAGGAACAGCCAGAACAGCTCCATCACACTTAGGCTGACCTGCCCCAAACCCTTCCTCTTGACGCATTAACTCCCCAACTCAAGGTTTGCACAGACTCCAACGTGCCTTCTGAAGTCTTTTCACGCCACTCCCCAAAAGGCCCCTTTGCTCAGTGTGCTTGGCACCTCAACTCTCCCTTCCCTGCAGGCTCACTTATAACAGTGGGCTCCTGTAGGCAGCCTTCCCAGAGGTGCTCAGTCCCTAGGGGGCTCTTGCTTTTCCCATATTGCTCATCGATCCATTACATTGAGTTTTGAGTTGAATGACAACCCCCAAAAGATATATTGAAGTTTTAACCCCTAGTACCTGTGAATGTGACTTTATTTGGAAACAGGGTCTTTGCAGACATAGTCAAGTTCAAATGAGGTCATACTGGGTTAGGACAGGCCTTAATCCAATGTCTGTTGTCCTTATAAGGTCGTGTGAAGATGGAGGCAGATTGGAGTTATGCTGCCATAAGCCAAGCAACACCAAAGATTACCAGCAAACACCAGGAGCTAGGAGGAAGCACAGAAGAATCCTGCCCTCCCTACCCCCACCCTGAGAGCCTTCCAAGAGAATACAGCTCTTCTGACATCTTGGCTTGAGACTTCTAGCCTCCAGAATTGTGACACAATCCGTTTCTGTTTTAAGTCACCTAATTGTGGTGTTTTTGTTAGAGCAGCCCTAGGGAACTAATACATATGGTCATTTTGATCTGCCCAGCTTGTCTGGGTCCTTCTGTGTGCCCTCCTTGTCAGCGCTTGCCTGGATCCTGCCTTGTGTTGTACTTCTGCAGGTGTTTTATCCTGACATGAAGCTCCTGCCCTCGCTCATGTTTGATCTCACTCAAACTACAACTTGAGTTCTCTCTCAAGCTGGAGGCCTTTGGCTCAAAGCTTTGGGCATGGTCTGTAGGTCACATGGTGGCATGGATGGATACACTGACCTCCCTTGCTATTCCCCTTACTATAGAGCTTAGAGACAGCAGCAGGTGAGGGGAGAGGGACACTGTACACCGAGCTGGGTTAGATTTTCATTCCTATCACTTATTAGCTGTGCCACCTAGGTTAGTCACACGGTTCCCAGTTCTCAGTTTCTTCCTCTGTAAAATGGGGATTGGAAAAGGCTAACCGTACCCTACCTCCCATGCAGGAGCTTTGCAAGTCATAAAGTCCAGTGCAAATGCAAGAGATTGTTAGAAAACAATCCTGGGGAAAGGGAAGTGATGGAGGGCGTGGACTAGTCCACTTTCCTGCAGTTCTGGAGCCTCCTGGCCCTCTCTGATTGCTCAGTAGATGGGCCTTCCACAAGAGAAGGCCAAAAAGCTTGGTCTGCATATTGTCCTAGGACTCCAACTGCAGCTGGGGTTCCTTCTGAATTTTTTTTTTTTTTTTTTTTGAGATGGAGTTTCACGCTTGTCACCCAGGCGGGAGTGCAGGGGCACGATCTCAGCTCACTGCAACCTCTGCTTCCCAGGTTCAAGTGATTCTACTGCCTCAGCCTCCTGAGTTGCTGGGACTACAGGCGCCGGCTACCATGCCCGGCTAATTTTTTTTGTATTTTTTAGTAGAGACAAGATTTCACCAGACGAGGTTGGCCAGGCTGGTCTCGAACTCCTGACCTCATGTGATCCACCTGCCTTGGCCTCCCAAAGTGCTAGTATTACAAGCGTGAGCAACCATGCCCAGCCGTTCCTTCTGATCTTAGATGATGCCTTAGTGATTTCACTTACTTTCTATTCCTTAGAAAAGAACTTGGAATATCCCATGCTAGAGAGGTACAGTTCTGATCACACTGCTCTTACACTTAAAACCCTTAATTTACTTCTAACTTCCCACATGCATAAACTCCAGACTCCTTAACAAGGCATGTAGTAAGGCCTTTCTTGGTCTGCCTGACTGCATTTCGAGCCCCATCTTCCCACATCTCCCCTCTACATTCTCCACTACATGTTTTCCCCCAAATAAGCCAAACCCTTGCCCTCAGTGGGCTTGAGAACACCTCTACCTCTCCTTCAACAACAATGAAATAATAATGCAGCTACTCACTGAACACACATACATCACTTTACATATAGCAGGTAGCTCTTAGCCTCATAAGTGAGGCCTTATTTTGCACATTTTACAAATAAGAAAACTGGGACTCAGAGAGGTTAAGTAATGTACCCAAGATCAATTAGTACATGACAATCATGATTTGAAGCCATCTTTCTTGCTGCAAAGCCTGTGCTCATCCTCCTCTGCCTGGCTGGTCTTCCTCTTCTTTCTTTTTTCTTTCTTTCTTTCTTTTTTTTTTTTTTTTTGAGATGGAGTTTCTTGTTGCCCGGGCTGGAGTGCAATGGCGTGATCTCGGCTCACTACAATCTCCACTTCCCAGGTTTAAGTGATTCTCCTGCCTCAGCCTCCCAAGTAGCTGGGATTACAGGCATGCACCACCACGCCTGGCTAATTTTGTATTTTTAGTAGAGATAGGGTTTCTCCATGTTGGTCACGTTGGTCTCCAACTCCCGACCTCAGGTGATCCGCCCACCTCAGCCTCCCAAAGTGCTGGGATTACATGCGTGGGCCCCCGCACCTGGCCTCCCTCTTTTTTCAAAGTGCAGTTTGAGATTTATTTCCTGGAAACCTGCACTGAACTCTTCAATTCATCTCAGCTATCTGCAACCACCGTGAGTGGGGTGCCTCTGAGTTGCAATAGCAAAGGCTGACACTGATCAAACAGTAACGGCAGCCATGGTCCCCTGTCTTCCTCCCAAGACTGTAACTGCTCTAGGGCAGGAATCCAGCACCATGCCAGGCACAGAATAGGTGTTAAATGTTAAATAATGGAATGAAAAAGTTAGAAGGGAACTTTCCTGGGGGTATACATTTAGGAATAATCTATGCCCATTTCACATTAGGAAGCCCCCTCACCCATTCCTTGCTAATACTCACACTCATTCCTTAAGAAACAGTCTCCATCCTTCTAGATTTTGAGACATTTTCAACTTCCTACATAGTATAGCACAGTTGATTTTCTTTCCTTTCCTGTGCTATTTCATGTGAGGCTATGCAGTGCTGTGGTCACAAGTTTTGGAATCAGACCTCGTTCAGTCATTTACGAGCTTGTGACCCTAGAGTCCCAGTTTTCTTAACTGCAAAATGGGAGGATACTACCTACCTTATGGAGTTGATCTGAGGATTGAAGGAAGTGCCTCACCACCTGTGAGACACCATTATGACTGCTGTTGTGTATATTGGGAAATGAAGACAGGAAAGGTGAGGAGCCTTCCCACGGTGGAAAGGGAACGGGAAAGCCTATGGGGGTGGGGGAGCGAGGCCTGGGCCAGGCCATCTTACCCCAGATCCTGTGCTGCCCCTGTAGCACCATGAGGTACAGGATCACATGGTTTAACAGACATTCAGTATTTCCCTCATTCCTCAGTGAGGCACCCCTAAAGTCTTTCCAGAATGGACTTCCAAGGGGTGAGTCCTTAGCAGATACCAGCTCCAGCCCTGAGTTACCCTCACAGATTCCAGCGGCTAATTCAACCTTTCAGAGCTCTCTGTACTCCCAAGGTTCTGTCTGACCATTTAAAAATGGTTCACTGTCTGGGAATGGTGGCTGAGGCTTGTAATCCAGCACTTTGGGAGGCCAAGGCAGAAGGATCACTTGAGTCTAGGGCCAGTTACTTGGGAGGCTGGGGTGGGAGGATTGCTTGAGCCCCGGGGGAGGGTGCAGTGAACCCTGGTCGCACCACTGCACTCCAGCCTGGACAACAGAGCAAGATCTTGCCTCAAAAAAAAGCTCAGCCGTATCCATGCATATGGGACCACTTTGTGTGCCTGGAAATGCCCCCTCCCATAAGGCTTGGGTTTCTCTTGGATGGGGTGGAGGCACCCCTGTTGCTAAACACCTTTCTTGGGTAGGGGATTGAGGAGACAGGATGCCTTTGGAAGAGCATCCCCTAACGCACAGTTCCATCATCCCTTATAGTATCTGCAGCTCCTCCAGCTCCTGTTTCTATCAATTACTTCAGGGGCTCAACTCAAATATAGGGATCCAGAAACAGCAGGGGAGGCCTCTCTGCAGTCTCCCCACTAGGGGGCAGCAGCGGCTACCGGAGGCCTCCCAGCCCGGGGAGGGGAAGGGAAATGCTGGGCCAGCAGGTGGCAGTGCCCTTCTTGGACAGAAGTAAGGAAAAAGTCCAAGTACCCAGAGAAAGGGACGGGGAAAAAATCCGTATCCTGTAAAGACCCAGGTTCCACTTGTCCTTGAAGATTGAACTGAAGGTGTCACACTCCCTCCCTCCAGGAGGCTCCCTAGACCCCTCAGATCCAGATAGGTGATCCTCCTCTGTTCCTGCCTCCTGGAGGAATGAATTACACTATCACCTGATGAGTGATACCTGACTTCTCCAGAACCCTTCAGGGCAGGCATTTTATTCATCATTTATTTTAAAAATAACTGAGAGTCAGAAACAGATGCTAAGAGGAGGCACATTCTTCAAGTTTTTTAAAAGAACCCTTTCTACTTTGGATAGGACAAAAATGAGCTTTGGCTGAATGAACTGAGACTAGACATAAGAAGGACTGAGCTGCTGATGAGTTCTGAATGGAAGATTAACATGCAGTCTCAAGGCAGGAGAAGAAGAATATGTGCTGTTTTCCTGGGAGTGGGGTAACTGGTGGTGGCTGTGAGAAGGCAGAGCTCTTCAGAGGGGACAGCCAAGAACAGGTGGTCACTGGGGGCCCTCCTTAGCCTGAGAATGCCAGAGGGATTGTTTTATTGGGTCCTCCCTGCCCCTCAAGACACCCTTCCGCCCCACCCCCACACCAGGGTGCTAGAGAAGTTAGGAATATAGATTTTAATCATTGTGCTGCTGCTATTAACCAGAGTGCAATTAATCCATCTTTTGTGGATTTTGATGCCACAGTGTTTATGAGAAGGTTTCACACAGAAACCCTCTGGGGGCCTTCGGTGACAAAAGGGCTAGGCCTCTGGTGGGGAGGGGGTGGAAGAAGGTGAAGTGGAATTAGGAGAGACGTGGGGAGCAGACCCAGGGCTGGGAGACTGCTCCTTCTCCATCATCACATGCCCAGCAAGGACCCCAAGAGGAAGGGATTCTTCCTGCCATGGCCTGGGCTGTCCAAGTGAGCCTGACTTCCCTTCCAAGGCAGCTGTCTCTAGCTTCATGTCCAATTCTCGCTGAGTAGATGAGGTCCAGGGTAGGCCCACAGTTGACCACCAAATGGTGAAGAGATATAAACCAAGGGAGAAGAAAGGGGTTTGGAACCCCCAATCATTCTCCATTTTTCATCTTAAGCAACCTTAAAACTAGTTTAGAGCTGGGGAAAGACAGCAATAGCAGTTTATCCTCTCTGTCAGAACTGCTCTACCTGCCTCCTGGAGATGGGGGTGGGGGGAGGTGGGACTCACAGGAGGGAGAGGTAGGAAATATTCCTGTGCCTTTCTGTGCCTGTGCAGTAAGTGGAGACTCTCTTCAGAGTCAGCTCTGCAGCTGGTTGAGTCATCTGTTCCTCTTACAGTTTTCTGAGATTGGTAGGATTTGGAGCTATAGAGAGGTCACTTAGAGCCCCAAGGCCAGACTCCACTGGCTGTTAACAGGAGCTGACATTCTGGGAAGCAGCCCTGACTGCTTGGACAAGATCATTCCTCATGTCAAGAGTGAAGTGATATGGTCCAGGGCAAAGGTACTGGACCCAGAGACAGCTAGGAGTCAGAGACACACAGGGCCTCCACTGCGTCACTCAGACCCTGGTTGACACCTCCCACGGCGAGGAGGCAGTTCTTGACGACTATGCTGGAGCAGGCACAGCGGGGTGTGGGCATGGCAGGGAGGATCTCCCATTTGTTCTTCCCTGGGTGGAATGCTTCCGCCGTCTCCAGGACAGTGGGTTGATTCCCTGAAAGTGTCAAGGGATTCAGACCTTATAAAGGAGTCCAACCGCCAATCCACGCCCCACAGTCACCCCACCTTCCTCCCTTGGGCACCCACAAGCAGAAGCCAGGTAAGGTCAACTTCCTTGGCTACAGGATTACTCCCTTTACTAAGCCAGTGGCTTTTGTCAAGCAGCCACTTTGTCCCTCCTACCTTCTTCCTTTCTGTCTCTTTAAGAGTAAGCTTTCTTTCTCTACCCATTGCTTTTCACCAGCGCTTTCTAGCACACTACTGCCTCACTGCTGCCCTTTCTTAAAAAAGCTACCGACATGGTCTAGCTCATACGGTTCCTTCATGCATGAGTAAAGTGGGAGTTTGTCCACACTAAGTAGACTTGCGGTACCTGGAAGCCCTGCTGCCTGGACCTCTCTTCCTTGATGATGGGGGACTTCTCACTTTAGAGTCCCTCCTTCAAAATACCAGTAATCTCTGGCAGAATTAATATATCAAATCCAAGATTCATCTGTTGAACTTATTTAATCAGATTGCTTTCCTGTTCCATGATTGGGCCGGGTATCCAAGGAGAAGAGATTGGTCAGAGGAAGACCAAGGCTAATCTCCTCCACATTTTGTCTCCAGTTATGCCCGTTTAGGGATCTGTGCTCAGCAAGCCTGTGCTGCATGGCTATGGGTGTCCCTTATTCTCTCTGCGTCACAGTTTCCCCCGTGTAGGAGGACAGAAAGGCCACACCTGGGGCCCATAGTGGATAGGTAATATCCAGGCTGGAAGAAAGGGAGTGCTTTGAATTTTTTGGAGTAAAGTGGTAGGCAGGTGGTCTGCAAGGAGCCAGTACCCTTTCCTGCATATGCAAAGCGCCAAGGATCCACCGAGCACCAGAACCACAATAAATTCCAGCCTGAAAGCGTCATCCTTACCAAGTCCCCCAGCCACTATGACCCGTCCACTCAAAGAGCCAGCCACAAAGTCTGCCCGCCGCTTCTTGAGGAAGAATGATCGTTCCATCTTCAGCCATCCCCCTATAGGCCATGGATAATGGTGGGTTATATAGAGAGAATGAGATACAGACCACTCCCACCAAATACAGATTGTGGCCCAAATAGCTTTCACCCTGGGCAGTGTCTTCACTCTATTTATCCTTTATGCTTGGGGAGTACACAGTTCCTCCTGCTGTTTGAAATTCTCTGCGGCTTCCCCCTCTCCCATGCTTGCTGCTCTGTAAGGCATCATCACCCCCTACAATGAATCACCTTGACTTTTGCTTAGGAGGCTAATAGAGGCAGTGAGGGTAGGAGTCAAGATCCTTCTGTTTCTCCATCAGTAAAAAGTAAGAAAAATCCCTCTCTGACCTGGTCCTGTGTGAATATTGTAAGAAAAGACAATATAGGTAGAAAAGGGGCTTTGAAAAAAACCAACCAAGCAAAAAGGGGAACTATAGCAATGAAGGAATTTGATTCCAAGAGTAGCCCTGAGTGGAGAGGGGTGCTGAGACTTCCGAGAAGCTTGCTCAGCTGGGTAAACGGCCCTGGAAGATGGCTGGAATGGGTGTAAGGGATGGGGAGCCAGCCAGAAGGGCAGTGGGCAGCCAGAGCTTCCTGGGGAAGGTGACCAGCTCACCCTGTTCCATGTCAAACACGTCCATCGTCCGCAGGAACTTGGGCTGCCGGTAGAGGCGACCTTGCCGCAGGCCTCCCAGGCTGTACAAGTGGCTGTCCAGGGTCACGAAGCTGGAGAAGGCCCGCTTACAGGGAATGTTGGGAAACTTGGTCCAGGAGCGAGTCTCGATGTCAAAGACCTCGAAAGCGTTGACTGCGTACTTGGACTGACGTCCCCCTGGGGGCCAGAGCAGGATAGAAGTTGGGCAGAAGGTTGTCCCTGAGGACAGGGACAGCGAAAAGGGTTTCCCCTTTTGACAGTTATTCATACAGGAAGCTCCCGGTGGGCTGGGCAGTGTGATCATCCCCAGTACCGACGAGATGCTCAGCACACAGGCACTGCTTCCCATGGGAACTAAGCCAGGGGAAGGAAGGAGGGCAGGTATAGAACAGTAACCCATCCTTACCCAGCACGTAGATCTTGGAGCCTCGGAGAAAGGAGGTGGCAGCATATCTTGGGGTGGGCATGGGTGCTAGCGACACCCACATGTCCTTGAGCATGTCATAGTGTTGGAGGTGGCTGTGTGGACGTAGGTCCAGGCCCATCCCGCCTGCTGCATATACTCGGTAATCTAAGAAGAAAGGCCATATATGCCCCTGGCTTAGCTCACAGGTACATGAAGACAGGCCCACCAGCATCCATTGCCTCCCATGGCCAGGCCAACCTTTCAACCACTGCTCAGCCAGAGTGAGTCATATCTGTATCAGTGTGGTTGATAGCACCATTCAAAGAAGTCCCTGCTACAGCTGAGCCTGAGAGCCTGTTTTTGTTTGTTTTTTAATTTAGATATGATCTCATTCTGTCATCCAAGCTGGAGTGTGGCATAATCCATAATTACGGTTCACTGCAACCTTGACCTCCTGGGCTCAAGAGATCTTCCTACCTCAGCCTCCCAAGTAGCTATGGTGGCATGTACTACAGGTCCATGCCACCATACCCGGCTAATTTTTGTATTTTTTGTAGAGACAGGGTTTTGCCATGTTGCCCAGGCTGGTCTTGAACTCTGGGGCTCAAGTAATCCTCTTGCCTCAACCTTCCAAAGTGCTGGGATTGCAGGTGTGAACCACTGCACCCAGCTGCCTGGGTGTTTTGAAGCCATGGTATGACTACATGCCTTAGTCTTCCTTAGTGTCCAGCCCTTTGGCTAAGCCTGAAACACTGTATGAAGTCTAGGCCTGGAAAACCCTTTGCAGGTCTTGTCCCCTTCACTGTCCTCTTCCCTGGGCAGCCAGAGGGGAAGCCAAAGAGGACAGGTATTCTTTTTTTTTGAGAGAGAGTCTTGTCTTGTCACCCAGGCTGGAGTGCAATGGCATGATCTCAGCTCACTGCAACCTCTGCCTCTCAGGTTCAAGCGATTCTCCTGCCTCAGCCTCCAGAGTAGCTGGGATTACAGATGCCTGCCACCACACCTGGTTATTATTTTTTTTTTTTGTATTTTTAGTAGCGATGGGGTTTCACCGTGTTGGCCAGGCTGGTCTCGAACTCCTTACCTCAGGTGATCCGCCCACCTTGGCCTCCCAAAGTGTGGAGATTACAGGCATGAGCCACCATGCCTGGCCTCAACGAGTAGAGATATTCTTCTGATGCCCTTTCCCCAGGCATTCACAAACTGGAATTTTTTAGATATGGCAGGGGCCTTTAGAAATAAGATGAGTTATGCTGTCACTGGCCTATGGGACACTGGACTGCAGCTGGTCTCTCTGTGTCTGCCAGCCCCATGAGGGAATACCATCTTCCTTCACAAATTGGGAGACTTGTGGGATCCAGGAGTCACTTCGACTAAATGAGATAGGGTTAGGGGCGAATGAGGGTGAAGCTTTGGAGAGAGTGCTGGCCCCTTTAAGAAACTGTGCCTAGGAAGTGAGCTGGGGTACTTTGAGAAGTGAGTCTCCTCTCATTCTCTACTACTCATGACTGTGGGTGGTCTTTCAAAGGACTTCACTACACCAGAGAGGATGGGCAGGGCATCTGTGTTTCCCTGGGTCTCACCCCAGGACCTCCCGAGCCTCTCTTTCTCAGGGAGCCACCCCTGCCTGGGATTCTGTCTGCCAGCAGCCAGTCCTCACTGCTTCTGGCTCCAGGAGGCCTTTATTCTTAAGGTGATTGTAGGGATGAGTACTATTTCCTCCTACTTTCCAATCTTACTGGAAAAAAAAATGCCAACCCTAGCCTGAGGCTAGAAGATGGTGCCTGCTAATGAGGAATTCACCTTGCACAAGCTCCACCCATCCCATCCTGTGTTACTTGAAGCACCTCCTCCTGGGAATCCTCCTATCCACTCCTCACTACTATTTTTGTGCCCAATTCTTACTCATCGTTTCAGAACCATCTGGGTGTCCCTGAACTACAAGGCTGGGTCGACAGCACCGGCTCAGTGCCTCCTGAATGATGGCACTTCTGTCACCCTATTCCATCACCCTAATTGCCACATGTTACTGAATAATCTTTGTTTCTTTCAATAGATTGTAGGCCCTTGAGAATCTGTTAAATCTATAGCCCCAGCATCTGGCACAATGCCTGGCACACAGGCATGTAAATGCTTATTAAACTAACTCTTGAACTCATTCAGTGCCATAGTAAGAGCACAGATTCAATCATCACTATCTGTGTCACCTCAGACCAGTGGTTTAACTAACTCTTTGGGCCTTACACTGCTTCTCTCTAAAATCAGAGTAATACCAGCACTTACCTCATTGGATAGGTTGTGAGAATCAAAGGGGTTAATGTATACAAAGCACCAATGGTAAGGATTCAATGAACGTTAGTTCTTAATCTTTCAAGACCACTTATCGACGCCTGGGATGTAGATGTACTTTTTCCCTCCCTTGCTCTCTGTAGGCCTCCAGGCCTTCCATCCTTCTTACTGGGAGGTCACAGAAGCCCCACTGGCTGTGCTGCCATGGGGGATTCTGCACAGGAGTTTCTCTCTGGTCACCTTCATTGGTCAGATCCAGGCTCCTGAAGGCAGGGAACAGATCTTCTGCCTCTTTCCTTCCTTCCTTGAGCCTGGCACTGTGCCAGGTGCTCAAGGGACAGAGCAGGTGCTCAAGAAATACTGGTTTCTAATCTACAGTAGATTTGACATGCAGCTAGTATGGTTTAGCAGAAGAGGGAGGGAGGAAAAGGAGACGGAGGGAAGGTTGCACCCCACTGCAAGTCTCTGCTGCTCAGGTGTGTCTGACCTTGGTGTCTCCTCATTTCCATTGAACCATCTCCCACAAAACCCTTTGTGTTTTAGCAAAAGAGCTTTCAGAGTTCTAGGTTCTGGGCTGTACTAGGCGTGAACAGAATGAAATGAGGTGCTTTGAGAAAGGAAAATGGGAATCACAAAACCATGTAGTGAGGACATGCATGCGCTGAGGACTTAGTGAAATGGGCAAGACGTTTCAGGAGCACAACCCCCAAGAACATTCTGGTCTCCATTAAGCATCTCTGAGACTGGGAGGCAGAGGGGGAGGTTGAAGGTGGAAGAGGCCCCTGGAATCAGGTCCCAAAGCCCTCTCAGTGGGGCCTGGTGACGCTACAAGGATGGAGTGAGCATTGTCAGGACCCCAAATAGGTGTCTGGGGGTGGTGGCACCTGCAAGGCAGGTTTCAGGGGCTGGGGTGTGGCGGCGGGAGGTGCAGGCATTCTGCTGAAGGCATGCGGTCTGCAGAAACATGGCACTAAACTCCACAGCCCACAGCAAAGGCGTGTTTCCCTCGTGGCCCCCCACTTCCTTCTCTCTGGCCGCCCTCAGCCCTGGCCCCACTTGCCTTTGGCCGTGACAGAAATGCCCATGGCGGCCTCACGCAGCATGCTCCTCTTCTTCCACTTGCCCTCATCGATGTTGTACATCTCCACGACCTTCAGGGGCAACTGATTGGTGCCCACGCCCCCAATCACCATGATCCGCTTCCCCAGGGCGGTGACGGCCACCCCCGCCCGGGCTGTGGGCAGCGGGGGCAAGGCGGTCCACTGGTCGGCCTCGGGGGAGTAGACCTCGAAGCAGTCCATGGGGACGCCGTTGTCGTCACATCCCCCGATGGCATAGACCTGGCCCCCGGTCTCCAGCAGGGAGCAGTAGACCCGGCGGCTGGGCAGTGGCGCCAGGCGCTTCCACTGGAAGTCCTTGACGTTAGGCACCTCCATGGCAGCCTCGGGGAGCGCCCGGGCGCCGGGAGAGGTGCGAGAGCGGGGGTCCACCGGCTACTCGGCGCCGGCTCCCACGGCCCCTCTCGCCACCTCCATCGGGCTCTCGAGCACCAGCCCCAGCCAGACGCCAGCCAGTACTTCACTGTGCTCCGAGTCTCAGCGGTCCGGCGGCGTCCACGCCTGGCCCTGCGGGAGGAACGCGGCGAATCAAGGGCAGCCGGGGCCACGCGCCCTCCGGCAGGCACCAGGCGGGCTCGGCAGCCCCTGGTCAACTTCACCGGGAAGACGCGGCGGCGGAGGGCGCCCCCCGGCGGCGGCACCACGCCCTGCACCGCTTGGTCCCCGCCCCCTCCCCACCCGCTGCTCGGACACTGCGGAGCGCGCCACCGGCCGGGGCTTTCAGGGGTTCCGGGCGCCGGGCAGTACCCGGGCGGAGGAAGGAGTTAGCGTCTCTCGGCGTCTACGCCTCTCTTCCCCCGCGCCCCCTCCCCGCAGTCTCAGCGCCCCCGCCCCCGCATCACTTACGCTGCCAGGCCCTGGGAGCGCGGCGGCGAGGCGCAGACGACGCATCACCGGGGAGCCCGGAGCCCCCGCCCGGCTGCACGGGAGCCGGGGAGAGGGCGCTCTGTCCTTCCCCAGTCCGCGCGCCGCTGTCACACATGCAGATGAGGAGATGAAGTGAACAGCAGGAAGGAGAAGCGGAGCCGCCGCCGGGGAGGAAGCCGGCGAGCCCGCTCCGCTCGGTCCCCATCCGCAGCCACCACACCTGTGCAGGAATCCGCGTGCGTCCCGGGACACAGCGTGCTGTGACCTCTTTACAGAAGCCCCGCCGCCTGGCCCCCCGGGGAAGCGCTCACCTTGTCTACAGGGTCAAGGAAAGCAGGGCACTAGAATCAAGCACCCAGATGACGGGCACAGACTCCCTCCGGTGTGGGGGCGGGCTTTTGTGTTTGTTTTGGATGAAGAGGCAGAGTCCAATTACCCAGTTTATCTACAGTACACAGACGCAGTTCGTGACAGGCTGACTCAATAGCCAGCTTTGCTTGGGGGGAGGTATTATCATATAGTTTAACCTCATGGAAACAACTTATGTGGGTGCGATGCACGCAGACCTGGCACAGGTACTTTCAAATATAACATATACACCCACTTGCACATAGATGCGTAACTTACACATCACCCTCCCCCCCGAAATAGACACATCCACAGAGACACTGACCAGCGATGCACAGACAGACATGTGGACACAGCCAGAGACACCAACATAGACAAACAAACACAGGCAGTTTTTCCATCTGCCACACACATGCACAACCCACCACCGCCACCATCACCGTTCACAAGCTTTAGGAAGGGGAAACCTGATGATCAAATCTCCGTCCTCGGCACCAACCCACAGAGCTTGACAAACAATCCTTGCAAGCCACCCTGTAATACCCTTTACAGGACAGTAGCCCCCAGTAACAAAGGTGCCCATGAGGCCAGAGAACCACCTGGTCTGGTGGACTGCAAGGCCGATGGGATCTTCCTCCTACCTGGTTCTCTCAAATGTAGCCAAGTCTTGAAAGACCCAGGCTTGGGAGGCTGGAAGACCTGGGTTTGAATCTTGCCTCTGAAACTTGTTTAACTACTCTAAGTCTCAGTTTCTTATACAGATAGATAGATAGATCTATATCTATATATTTTTTGATAGATCTATATCTATATATTTTTTTAAACTGCAGTTTTAATTTTGAAAAAATTTTAGATTCACATGCAGCTGTAAGAAAAAAATACCCTTTACCCAGTTTCTCCCAATGGCAACATCTTACAAAACTATAGTACAGTATATATCACAACCAGGGTTTTGAAATTGATCAGTCAAGATACAATAGTTCCGGCCCGGTGAGGTAGCTCATACCTGTAATCCAGGCACTTTGGGAGGCCCAGGCAAGCAGATCACTTGAGGTCAGGAGTTTCAGACCAGCCTGGCCAACATGGTGAAACCCCATCTCTACTAAGAATACAAAAAAATTAGCCAGGCATGGTGGCATGCACCTGTAGTCCCAACTACTTGGGAGACTGAGGTAGGAGGTTTCACCTGAACCTGGGAAGCAGAGATTGCAGTGAGCCAATACTGCGCCACTGCACTCCAGCCTGGGTGACAGAGCAAGACTCTGTCTCAAACAAAACAAAACAAAACAAAACAAACCTTCCACCCTCAAAATTATACAATTGAGGTGGGGTTTGGTGGCTCATGCCTGTAATACTAACACTTTGGGTTGCTGAGGCAGGTGGATCACCTGAGGTCAGGAATTCGAGACCAGCCTGGCCAACATGGTGAAATCTCTCGTCTCTACTAAAAATACAAAATTAACTGGGTGCAGTGACGCATACCTGTGATCCCAACTACTCAGGAGGCAGAGGCAGGAGAATCACTTGAACCCGGGAGGTAGAGGTTTCAGCAAGCTGAGATTGTACCATTGCACTCCATCTAATGGGCCCATTTTACTACTTTGAGTTCTTGCCTTAAAAATTCCACGTTTTTTAGTTTGAATTCTCTGTGCTTACAAAGTAAACACCTCTAGAACCTTCACAGAGGAAGGCTGTGTCTGTTTTCCCTATTCAATCAGAACTCATAAATTCCAAAAGCATGGGGTGTGAATTAATGAAATTTCACGGAAACACTGAACATTTCCCTTTTGTCCTAGGAGTCTCTAACTGCCTGGAGAAATAGGGAACGGACATTTACCTCAGCTTGAACTGTCTTCACAAAATCAGAATGGGTGATCGGAAAGATTTAAAGCCATAGACCTTCCTCAAAAGGGCTTGTTGGAGTCCATCCTCAGCCTCTTTTGCCCACTGAGCCTTCTACCAAAGCAGTGAGGCCAGGCTTCTTAAATGAGCCCTCACCACCCCAGCTGGGGCAGCTTAATAAGCAGACAGAGTTCCACGCTGTATGTTATATTTGTGTCACCTGTTGAGATCATCTAAGCCCTTGCATGTCCATTTTCTCGTAATCTTAAAACAGCCCTGGGAGGGGTTGCCAGGTAGGTATCGGTATCCACTTTTGACAGATGAGGAATTTGAGCCTTAATGAGATGAAGTGATTTACTTAGGACCATGCAGGCCATTCAGGGTGGGTCCAAGGTATGAATTCCAAATCCAGTACTCCTTCACTTTATCACAATTAAATCACAAATGAAAGAATTGTGCCTTATGAATGAAACCAAGAAGGTCTACTCTCCACTTGGCTTCTGGTCTTTATTCCACTGCGGTGAAGAAAGGAGCCCAGGCTCCCAAGGATATTTCAGCGGCTGCACATACTGTTTGTGCCAGGCAGTGCAGGTAAGGAAGTGCTGGAATCCAGCCTTAGAATAGGCCCCCATTCTAAACTAAGGCTCATATCCTACAGGCACCATCTTCTATGCAGACCGTGGGATCTAGGGACTCAGACCCTTGGAAAAGTACTAAGAACAGGATGTCTTCCAGACCATGACCTAATTGCTTGTTCTGGAAGTCCTGGCTTCTCTCCATCTCCCCCATCTCTCTTCCTCTCCACCAGGTAACATCCTTTAGTCCTTACACTGAGTGCACATCGAGGAAGCTTGTAACCTAGCAACTGCCACTTAAGATTCCCTGAGTCACCTGTGGTTTCCACTGCCTGGGCTGAATGCACCAAGATGGGGCCTTAAGGAGTGCCAAGCAGAGGGAGAGTGTCCAGTGACTCCTTTGATCCCTCCCCACCCTATTCTAGTGTGTAACCATTTTGCTGGTCAGGAAGTTCTTCCTCATGTCAAATCTAAATCCTTCTTGCTCTAAAATCTTGCATAACATTGAGCCAGGGTTTCTCTTTTGCCTTAAAAGGGGTTTGAGTTTTTAGGCTGGATGAGGTGGCTCATGCCTGTAATCCCAGCACTTGGGGAGGCTGAGGCATGTGACTATATGATCCCAGGAGTTCGAGACCAGCCTCAAAAACATAGCAAGACCCTGTCTCTATAAAAAATAAAAGTTATCCGAGCTTTGTGGCACGTAATCCTAGCTACTAGGGAGGCTGAGGTGGGAGGATCACTTGAGCCCAGGAAGTAGAGGCTTCAGTGAACCAAGATTGTGCCACTGCACTCCAGCTTGGGTGACACAGCAAGACCCTGTCTCTCTTAAAAAAAAAAAAAAGTGTTAGATTTTTTGCCTTGGTCACAAGGTAGGGTGGGAGGTTGGGGAATTAGTGGGGGGGAAGTCATAAAAGCCTCTAAAGATTAGGCCTTTGGTGCTGTGGAGTCTTTATTATAGATATTGATGCATCAATCAAACTTGGGGATGCTTGGCCCCAGAAAGAGTCACTCAGTACATCTTGGGTTTTGGTTTGTTTTTTTTTTTTTTAAAAAGATGGGGTCTTGCGATATTGCCCAAGCTGGATTTGAACTCCTGGGGTCAAGTCATCTTCTTGCCTCAGCCTCCTGAGTAGCAGGGATTACAGGCATGCACCACCTTGGCAGGCTCAGTAAGTCTTGGATTTGTTAAGGTCTAATTTACATACAATGAAATGCACAGTTTTACTCAGTCTCTGTTGTCTGGTAGGCATTCAGCAGGATCCTGTCTTCACCAAACTGCGGTACCTTAGGGGGAAATTGGGGGTGTTGTGGGGGACAGTTTCTTCCCAATAAACCAGGCAGATTCTCGGTATGGCAGGCCATGGATGCAGTAACTGTGGGAAGGGTTTCAAGGTCTGGTGGAATTCCAAGTGTAGGGAACATTTGGGGGGATAGGAGGAAAGAGGAGTTGTTTAGTGATTAGCTGCTCCTTAGCCCTCCCTAGAAATACTCTGTACCGGAGTGCCCTCTACAGGGAACCACGCTGGCTGGAGGCGCACACCAGGAACTCCCCGAGGCCAGGATCACCTTCTTTATGCAGTTTTCTTTCTGCAGCACCCCACAGACCATGTGGTCAGCATCAGACAGGCTGGATCTGAATCCTGGTGCAGCCACCTCCTAGCTGTGTGACTATGCACAAGTCACTTACGTCCTTGAATCTGAGTGTCCTCATCTGTGAAAAAGGGAGTAAGAAAATCTACTTTCTAGAAGGAGGTGCCAGGCATAGTTCCTGGGCATGTGGTAGGTACCTCATAAAGACTAGTGTCTTTCTTCCCTTTGTGATGGCAAGTTTCTGTACCTCTGACTTTCAGGGTAGTGTGTCCCCCAAAGCAGGTGCCAGTTTCACAAGATAGGCAGCCTTACCAGGGCCCACACCCTCCTGTAGCCAATCACTTCGGGGCCTGTGTCTTAGACCGGATATCTTTTCTCCTAGCTAGCTGAAATCTCATCTGCTGCAACCTAAATTGCATTCTAATCTGGAGAACAGCTGTGCCCTTCCTTTAGCTAATCACCTTCTCATTCCTTACCAGAAGCGTGGTCCTTATTCAGGGAGTGGGGAGTGAGGCTGACTCATCCAATTAGGACTGAGGCTGCCAGCAGACCAAGGAAAGGGTAGTTCCTCCCCCAGCATAGAGAAGCCTCATTAGGGCCTCCTCCCCACCAGTCCCAACATCAGCCCAGAGGAAGGATTTAGAGCTCACGTGGACTTGATGGGAGATGGCATGACACAGTTGCCAGCAGTCAGAACCAGGATCTGTATGTGATCACGTGGCACTGCTGCCCTGCAGGTGGAGGGCTGGAGTCTTGCAGAATGGCCTTAGCTATTCAAGTTTGCTTCCTGACCACGCAGCCTTGATTGGAGAGTTGAATCAGCCACATTCCTTCAGCTATCTGCCCTGCTCCCTCCCGCTCCAGTGCTTAGCTGGTGCCTGGAACCTAGAGAGGCTTAGTGGGTATCCGTTAAAGAATGCATCTGTTCATCTGTAAGCACCTTCCTGCCTACTTAGGTAAAATTGGGACATTGGAAAGTGGACCCCAGATATGGGATGATGGGTGAAGGGAGGGGGTCATCTTCGTTTTCAGACTCAGGAGTTGCACAAGGTAGAGAAGAAAGGGTTGGGAAACCGCACACTCCTCTGCTGTTTACTGCGTGCGGGAAGGGATGCTTCTCAAAGACCTCAGCTACTTCCCTGTGCTTATTGAGGAAGTCGTAAGAGGAAATGGGGCTTACAATAAAGCCTGAGGATTTGAGTTATAAACAAGGAAGAATTTCCTGACCAGCAGTGTCAGAAACTTGAAACACCAGCATGAGGTGAGGTGAGAGGCCACGGAGCCGCCACCTCCTCTATTGCCACCCGGTGCATACTAGAAAGACACAGGACAGTCAGAAGACCTCTACTACATCGTGTTACAATGTAGGCTATGACCTCCAGCCTATGTTTTGTTGTAACCAGCCTGTGCAACTATGGGCAAGTCATATCCATTCTGGTACCTGTCAAATTAGAAGGAAGGAAGGTGAAGAAGAGAGCAGCTGGGGTCCCTCCCAGCTGTAGTGTTCTGTACTCCTGGGGTGCTATACAGGCTGGGAAGCCCTAGAGAAAGAAGCATTTAGCCATAGTGACAAAGCAGCAGATTCTAGAATGAACATCCTCACATTCTGCCAGGTGATACAATCGCAGAGGTCTGGCCCCACCAGCTCTCACAAGCGATGCCAGCTACCCCAGGTCCGGTCACCAGTGAGGACTTTATCAGGGCTTCCCCTGGCCACCCTCTCTTGCTACCACCACCCTCCTTTCTCTCCAATCAGCCCAGGACAAGGGAGTGCCTTGTGACAGCTGCAGCTGTGGCAAATGGGCTGGCTCCCTGTAGACGTTGGGCACCCACCTGGATGCCTTATCATGCTTCCTGTTGGGTTCTGACCTTTCTGGGGTGCCTGCTTCCAGGAAAGTATGCAAGGGTTGCAGAGGACGCAAGGGCTCAGGTCATCCTGACCTGGCTCTTTTGCTAAAAGTGAAAATGCGCCCATTTGTCCCAGGTCATCAGGCTGGGGCCCTTAGGGAGCCTAATCTTCACCCCTTCTCATGAGGAGGACAGCAGAGCCTTTATGGAGGCAGCTCTGCAGAGGAGAAGAGGCCATAGGCTGGGGAAGGCTGCAGCAGACCACTCAGATGCGGCTCTTTAAATGCCCATTAGTAAGTTAATATTGCCATTTCCAAAGTCGGCAGCATCCTCCATTCTTCTTAATTAAAAAGAGCTCCATGTCCTGGCAGAGCTGAGAGAGGGCTCTGAATGATTTACACACCAGCCCTGCTGCTTCCAGCTGGGAAATCAGCAAGGAAGATTGATTGGCAGCTGGGCCAGCCTGCCTGTCACGATGGTGTGCGTGCCTACGTGTGCATGTGTGTGTATGCACGCATGTATATGTGTGTGTGTGCGTGCATGTGTGTGTGTGTGCTGAGGCACTGGGAGCTGGCTCTCTTGCCGGCAGGCTCTGAATGAGCAGGGCCGCAGACCCACAGTCCAGCCCATGGAGCTCTGTAAGCCTAGAGGTAGGGCCTGCTAGAAACAAAAGGCTAAACAAAAGGCTGGCCTGCTCGCTCACCCTCTTCCTAGCAAAACTGCCTTATCTGGAAGACAAAAGCTCATTTCTTGTCTCGTCCCCACCCAGGAGAGAAGGGGTCACTCCCGGAAGATTCCTCTTGTTTCCACGTAGAGCTTCCTCACTTGGTACATAGCATATATTGGACTTTTATTTGATCATCACCGCTCACTTTAAGACGAGACTTTCTCGGCTGGGCACGGTGGCTCCCAACACTTTGGGAGGCCGAGGTGGGCGGATCACCTGAGGTCGGGGGTTTGAGACCAGCCTGATCAACATGGAGAAACCCCGTCTCTACTAAAAATACAAAAATTAGCCAGGGATGGTGGCGCATGCCTGTAATCCCAGCTACTCGGAAGGCTGAGGCAGGAGAATTGCTTGAACCCGGGAGTTGGAGGTTGCAGTGAGCCGAGATGGTGCCATTGCACTCCAGCCTGGGCAATAAGAGCGAAACGCCGTCTCAAAAAAATAAAAGAGGCTTTCTCATGGCCCGCCTCCTGCCTCTCCTTCCTTGCCTCCCTCCTAACTCCAAATTTTATCTGACCCTGACATCCAGCGGGATCCAAGACTCTGGGCCCTTTGTGGGGCTGAGAAGGGGATGATGAGGTTCACAGTTTAGGCTGTTTAGGCTGGCATGACACTCTGCCTGGGCCCTCCAAAGAGCTGGGAAGTGAGATCAGTCGCCCTGAAAGGTCCCAGGCCTCTTTGCCTCTCTCACCAGGCCTTGGGGCAGCCTTGTTGTCCGTCCCATGCCTCTACTCACCTCTAAGAGCCCACCAGCCTCCCTGGGCGCCAGAGAGGGAGGTCCTGCTCACTCTCCAGATGGATGGAAGTGCCTGGTCACTGGGGCAGGACCTGTACAGAGGTAGGGAGTGGCTTTTGCTCTCTCCTCACCTCTCCCCTTCTCCTCTGGCACTTTACTTTACACACACACACCCACACACCCCCCTTGTCCCCAGAGAAAGGACCAGGCAGAGGCACACTGGAGAGGAGGGGGTGGGGACTGGAGCACAGGCATTGTCCAGTGCTTTGCTTTCACCCCCGCTCCCTAGGGAGACGGCAATCTGCCGCAGCAGCAAGGTTGCCATCTGGCATGCTGACCTGTGCTCTCTGTGCTGGAGACAGGAGAGGCAGGGGACCCGTGATGGGCTGGCTGCAAGTGCCTTGTGTGTATGTGTGTCTAAGAAGCCATGAGAGTCCGGAAAGGTGAGAACCAGGCCAAGGTTTGGGTGAATCAAAGGATCTGCCTGTCCTTATCACTCGGCACTCCCGGGGCTGGTGGGTGTGTACCTGAGGATCTCTAAGGAGCCCCAGGGAGCCTGCATTTCTCTCCCAGTGAAGGAGGGAGTGGCAGGGCCTTGGCCCTTGAGCATCCTCCTATAGTCTGTCACCAGGAGAATGTAGCTGCCTGCTTAGCACCCAGAAACCGCCAGTCCATCCCCGCACATCGCTAGGCAAGAAACAGAGTGACACTTCTATTCACACCCAGACCTAACAACTGCCTCCACGAGGAACCGCTAGGGATCCCGTGTGTCCTTTGTTCCTCCCTAGTCCTGGCCCAGAAAGGACTATTTTCTTCCTTGGATGACATCTCCCTGCTTTGGTCTCAGTCTTGGAAGTTATGTTCTGAGAGATTCCTTGATACAAGTCCCCGCTAAATCACAGGTTCTACCTCAGTGCAGGAGACAGCAAACTATGACGAGGGCCAACGCTGGCCTGCTGCCTGTTTCTGTGTGGCCTGAAATCTAAGAACAATTTTTACATTTTTAAATGATTGGGGAAAAAAATCAAAAGAAAAATATTTTGGGATATATGAAAGTGATATGAAATTCACATTTCAGCATCTATAAATAAAGTTATATTGGAACACAGCCACACTCATTCATTTACGTGTTGTCTATGGCGGCTTTCCCACTACGACAGCAGAGTGGAGTAGTTGCAACAGAGAGCACATGGCCCGCAAAGCGTAAAATATTTACTATCTGGCCCTTTACAGAAAATGTTTGTGCCCTCCCCCGGACCTTAGGCTGTTTTAAGGGAACAAGGGGAATGCCACCTTATTCTTTTCGTTTTTTGTTTTCTTCTTTGCATGATACAGGGTCTCTGTCGCCCAGGCTGGAGTGCAGTGGCACCATCATGGCTCACTGCAGCCTCCTGGGCCTCAGCCTCCTGAGTAGCTGGGACTATAGACACGCACCACTCCCAGCTTGCCACCTTATTCTTGAACATACTTTGCACCACCGTGGCATGTTAAGTTGACAAGGCAATAGCTAGTGGCAATAAAGGAAATGAACATTTTGAGGGCCCTTCCTGTATACCAAGGACATTTTCTCTGTTTATCACATAATCTCTACAACAACCTTGAGAGAAACAAGCACTAAGAGGTCTATTTACATAATGAAGGAATGGGGAAGATTAGGAAACTCGCCAAAGCTATTAGAGTTAGGCAGAACAGGATCCTGGATTCAAACTCAGATCTGCGTAACCCCACAGCCCATATCCTCTCCAGGCCACCAGATTCTAAGATGACCACCAGCAGTCCAGCGAGGACCCACCCAAATGGCTGCTGGTTTGGGCTGCCCCCATGAACAGGCAGGGCAGTTGGAACTTAGGCTTTAGGGACCCAGGCCCCACCTCAGCTCCCTCCACCTCAGAGCCTGGTCCTGAGCATGGGCCACAGGCAAGTCAACAACAGTGACGGCTCCACGTCAGCGCCATCTCCCTTTTCTTGCCTTCTTCCTCAACCTTTGCTATCTATTTTCATCACCTTTTAGCTTTCCTTTGGGAAGATTAAATTTGCATTTAAATAGAAAACCTCTTGAATGACTCTGGTGTAACGTTAAAGTACTAATTACAAATTCATTCCTCTTTAAAAATTAAAGCACTTCAGTTCATCTCAGGGGTGATGGACAGCAGCAGAAATGCTTGGTATTGATGTGTCATGAATATTGAGCTGTTTATTGCAAAGTGCTTACAATCCCCCACCAGCAGAGGGCTGACAGGAGATGTTCTCAAGACCTATGCGGGAGATGTCTTGGGAGCCTAAAATCTGCTAAAAATAAATATCCGAAAGCAGTAATCTTTGAGAGAAAATAGAAGATGGCCAGTGGGATGGAAGCTGCTGGGGGTAGGGTGGGAGCACACAGAAGTCCTCAGGTTACCAGTTTGCTCAGTTGCTTATAAGTGTCTCAAGGCAGGTGCATATCTGTTGTATTCACCACTCTTTCCCATCAGCAAAACTAATGCCTGGCATTCAATGGGGACCCAAGAAATATTTGCTGAATGAATGGGTGAATGAATGAATGAATGGATGAATAAGGCAATTAATCATGATGGGCGAGATCATTCATTCAACTACTATGGTGAGTCAGGCATTGCACTTGATAATTTACATAAGTCTCTTTGTTAAATGATTGATTCCTTTGGATTTTTCCCAGGACCATGCAGATGACACACAAATTCTCCTTTCTCCTGAAGAATTGCACTTGGTATTTTACCTCCCGATTTCACAGGTGACAAACAAACTCAGAGAGGTGAAGCGATTAGCCTCAGAGCACCCAGTTCAATCTGAAGCTCAGCCAGGACCTGAATGCTGGTCTCAGGCTCTAAGCCTGGCTCTCTATGAAGTGTATCACTCCCCCTCATCCTGGTGCTGGGCTGGTTATTCCAGTGTTCACAGTGTCACACCCTAATCTTGGCCCTTGTCCTCAAGATGCTGGGAGCCCAAAGTCCAGTCCAGCCTCTCAGCCAGGCTTAATGTCTGGGCTCCAGCCAAACCACTCTATTGCCTGATGCCCAATAGGCCTTTCATTTCCTGCCTCCATGCCTGGCTTTGTGCTTTCTGCTTCATATGCTCCTTCCTGCTTGTTGACATCCTATTCATCCTTCAGGGCTTGGCCTGAATGCCGCCTCCTCCATGCCTTGCATGATCCCTGCAGGCAAGAGTCATTTTTCCCTTTTCTATAGAACTTCCTCTGTAACTGTGTTAGCATGATAATAACCACCACCCATTATGCTCAACACCACACTACATATTCTTTACATATTTTGTATAATTTGAACCACATAAAAAGTCAACAATAATAACAATAATAATCATTAACCAGTATATGGTGCTCAGTATGTGTCATGAACTGATCAGAGTGTTATGTGTGTGTGAGGTGTGTGTGTGTGTGTATAATTTAGCCTATAAAGTAGGCACTATTATTATTGTCATTTTACAAAGGTGAAAACTGAAATTTAGAGAAGTTAAATGACTTGCCCAAGGTCACACAACCAGAACAGGGATGTGAATTCCAGCTTGTCTGGCCCCAGAATCCGCATACCTATCTGTGTAGATATTCTGTCTTACCAGGTGGTGAGCAATGGAAGGCAGGAACCATGTTATGTACCATGGTCGCCAAAGCACAATCCCTTCAGAGCCAAGTGTAGCACTGTGTGTGTACATAGTAGATATTCCGTAAGTTTTAAAAATCTTAATTTTAGACGCAGGGGACATGTGTGCAGGTTTGTCACAAGGGTGTATTTGGTGATGCTGCGGTTTGGCTTTCTATTGATCCCGTCACCTGGATAGTGAACATAGTAACCTAATAGGAAGTTTTTCAGCCCTTGTCCCCCTCCCTCCCTCCTTTTTGAGTCCCCAGCGTCTATTGTTCCCATCTTGATGTCCATCTGCGTACAGGGTTTGCCTCCCACACTTGTAAGTGAGAATATGCAATATTTGGTTTTCTGTTTGATATTCCATAAAGTTGAGCCGAATTTGGATCAGAAGCCAGAAGTTCTGGAGGTTGGCTGTATGTTGGTCAGTCTGTGCCCTGGACAGCAATCTTTGGAGTTAATTAGCTGGGTTAAGACCAGGTGAGAAGAAACCTTTAACTTCAAAGCCAGAGAGGCCCAGCTGAGGAGAAAAAGCCCTTAAAGAGCCTTGCCCCTCCTGACCCCCATGCCAGCCTGTCTGACCTGGGCAGCCCTCCTCTCACGGACACCACTGCCTATCTCCCCATCACCAGGCACTCAGAATGCCAAGACATCACTCTGCATAGATGGATTGAAATAAAACTTACCTGACTAGGGGGAAAAGGAGGACACCCGGCGATCATCTGCAAAAGACAAAGAAGGGGAGGGGCCTGGAGAGGGTCGAGCAGGTGTTGGCTTTGAGGCTTGTCCTAGAAGCAGACTGGGAATAGAGTCAGCAAGGTCCCCAGGGTCCCCAGGGCTTCCTCCACAATTGATGAGTCCACTGCTGCTGCCTCTGGCTGATCGACTGGGATGCAGCCAGGCCTCTATGCACAGGGCATGAGGCCAGCCCCGCCCTGAATGCACAGAAACTTGGGGTCCCTGAGTTACAGGAGGCGTGACCCCCCTACTGAGAGGGCCTTAGCCAGCTCGTCAGAGCCCCAGTGTCTCCGTGCCTCTCCCTCCACCCAGTCTCAGCTACAAAGAGAGCGGGTGAGGGGGCGGACACGCTCACACACACAGACAATAACTACCATGGAAACTAACCAACAAAAAGAAGATTTAGGGAGCCGGACTCCTCTGCCAGATGGGAGAGAATGGAGGGAAGAGAGAAAGGGGCTGTCCTTTGCAACGCTGCCAGTTATGCAAAGGGCAAATATGCACCTCAGCCCTAATCCAACAATTGCAGATTTTTCCCTCCTCTGGGGTGGGGCTGTGGGTAAAAAGCAGAGAAGTGGGTTGACCTTTTTATATGAAGGTCCCAAAAAGCCACGCCATACCTTTGCCTTTCCATGCACAGAGGAGGCATCAGTGGTCCAGCGTGGGTGTGAAATTCCCGAGGAAATGCTCAGCACCGCTGGCAAAGCGAAACTCGAAACTCGTTCCACAAAGCAACGTGTTTTACCAGGTCAAGCTGAACCTCAGCGCAATTTGATCACTTTGCTTGGGCAGATGGCTTGAAGGACTTTCTTAGATGAAAATCCCCGTGTTTAGTGGGTAGCAAAACAAGGCTTTTCTTCAAGCCCAACCTTTTCTATCCATGATGTTAAAGCTGACTGCCCATAGTTTAGAGAAAGCCGGGGATGGAGGGGGTGCTAGCATAGATGTGGGACATGTGGCTTTCCTTCCCATGGCCTTTAGTTCTGTTTGGGGGGATTTTTCTCTCTGGGATAAAAGAAAATCTAATGAGGGAACTTAAAAAAATTCTCTGGAAGTACTGTAAGGGAAATAAGGTAATCTGAGCATCGGAAATCCTGCTTTAACTCTTTAGCTGTGTGACCTTGGGGTTTCTTCGTCTGTAAAATGGGACCAATGGGGTTGTAGAGAGAAATAAATGAGGTAATATGTGTAACGTGCTTAGAACGGTGCCTGGCTCATAGTATTTGCCATTATTATTGCTATTGTTGTTAATCTTTCTGATCCTCCCTTTCCTCAGCTATAAAATTGAGCTAGTGACACCAATCTCTCATGGAGACTAAATGTGGGGTTGAATCATGCCGTTATAACTGATAGGGTGGTGGTTATAGGGGTGTATACATTTGTCAAAACCCATCAAACTGTGGGTTTTATTGTATGTAATTTATACCTCAATTTTTAAAAATATAGGTTTATATCACCAGGTAAAGCAGCCATGAGAGTCTAGAACATAGGAAATATTTATTCCCTTCTTCTTCCCTAGCCATCTTTTCAGGAAGAAAGGAAAGAGAAAGTGAATGTTAGAAGTAAGAAGTAAAATAGAGAATTGCTGGGCGCAGTAGCTCATGCCCATAATCCCAGCACTTTGGGAGGGCAAGGTGGGAGGATCACTTGAGACTAGTCTGGGCAACATGGCAAAACCCCACCTCTACAGGAAATACAAAAATTAGCCAAGTATGGTGGTGTGTACCTTGGTCCCAGCTACTTGGGAGGCTGAAGTGGGAGGATCATTTGAGCCTGAGGAAGTTGAGGCTGCAGTGAACTGAGATTACGCCACTGCATGCCAGCTGAGTGACAGAGTAAGACCCTGTCTCAAAAAAAAAGTAAAAAGGAGGATTGCATAGGCAAGAGGCCATATTGATTTTTGTAGGTAACGGGCCACCTATTGAGACTCAGATATTCTGGCTATTTCCTGAGGCTTGAATATCAGTCTCTCAGCTGCAGAGGCAACACCTGGGTAACTGAGTTGCCTTTATTAACACTCTCCTAATTTCATAACCTGGTATAAGAAAGTGAACTGCACTGCAGGGTGCTTCCTACATCTGTTCTGGAAGCCTTTTCATCACTATCACTTCTCCACCACAATTATCCCTTTGTCTCCCAGACTCCCTGCTGGGCTGCACTTTGGTTCCTGAACAAGGCGACCTGGGGACCATTGGCTGCAGGGTATCACTCCTAATGAAGTGTTGGCCAGGGTAGACAGCTATCCATCAGAACAGCCCACAATGAACTGAGTTAGATATACATGGAAGAGACTGCTACAACCTAATTAAAGAGGAATTGTGTGTGTGTGTGTGTGTGTGTGTGTGTGTGTGTGTGTGTGTGAAGGGACTGGAAGGATGGAGAATAGTATGTAATTAAGAATCAAGTAAAGGTAATCCCTAGAGATAGACTATAGACCTCAAGCTAACAGCTTGCCTGAACCATAGCTGCTCAGGTGATAGTGGAGATTGGAGTCATGCTGCCAAGTGGTCCTAAACCAAAGGGAAACTTGCTGTTTGTCTCTGTTTGTTCTACGGGGTGAAGTCTATAAATAAATAAATAAGATAATTCACATCTGAGAACAATTTAAACTCAATTTGTAAATATCCATTCTAAGCAAATATGGATGGACAATGGCTCTTCTGTTCTGTTTGGGGTTACAAGATTGAAAAAGAGGCAAATGTAAAGATGATGATGAAGAGCCTTCAAAGACGAAATCCTTTCAAGATCATGACTCTCATCTCTCCAGAAATGTTTATATCTAGGGACAGGGGAGAAAGGAGGATGAATTCAGATTGTGATAACTAAGATAATCACTAAGATGATTGTAGCCCTACATTACAATTCTTGAATGTCAAACCCTGGAGATGAAGAGATCTAACATTTAGCCCAGAACCTTTCCAATGATGAAAACAAGCAACAACTCTTTTGGCATTGGTCTGATATTCAGTGACAGAATAAAGTTTGTTCCAGCCGAAATTAGCAGGCTGGGGTCCAGGTTAAAAAGCAAACAAAGAAAGCAGCCAGAGGCAGCTGGGATTCTGGGACAGAGATAAGTCACAAAGCTGGGTTTATCTGCAGGGGTCAGGATTGATCAGCTCAGTGTGTATTTCCAAGGCTCTTCTCTACTCAGCCACCCCTCCCCACTCAAAAAACAAGAGGCCCACACCGAAATACAAAAAGGTGCTGGATCTAAAATCCTGCCTAATTTAAGCTCTGCTCACAAAGGAGGCCAGAGAGCAGAGGGAGGGGTGGAAATCAAATAAGTAAATGTCAGCCCTGCAGTTGGGTAGAAGCCATTAGCCAGGCAGAGCATCCAATTAGAAGCCATTGAATTAGAGCAGTGAAAGAAGGGCCTCACGTCAGAGGACACTGCGGGGAGGGCCGGCACAAGTGGGCAGGAAGGAACGCGGGGTGGCGATCAATGGAGGATTACCGGAAGATGTGCAAATGGCAGGAACAGATGCCTTCCAAATGACAGGGCACCCGGTCCAGATACTCTACATAAAATGCCCACATGGTTCCTTTGTCCTCCCCCAAATTCTGTCTGAGGGAGTCCAGCCATCTCATGGGCTATTTTGGAAAACACTTCTCCCTTTTGCCTCAACCCAGAGATAAAATGGGCAGCTCTCAGCCACTCTCAGATTAATCCGAACAGACAAAGAAGGGGAGCAAATCCCTTGGCAAATGGTGCCTGGGAGATTTCATTTTTCCGATTTGCAGTACAAACCTACTCAAACAGATGCTAAAATACAAAGCAAAGTTTGTTCACATGGAGATGTTTTCATTTAAAACTATAATATTACTTTATTTTGTAATCAGTAATTGTCAATACTCAATCTTTTTTTTTTTTTAAAAACAAATTCTCATTTCCTTGTTCAGAGAAGAAAAAGATTCACATTTCCTTCCTTTCTCCTAAATTGGAAGATTTCAGATTCAGTCTCTTAGAAGCCATATAATTTGCCTGTGATGCCCATGTGCCACTGATCCTAGAATTTAGGGAGAAAAGTCCACTCTGAAAATAAAAATAGAAAGTAGTTCTGATTCAGGACAATCGAGTCTTACATATTCATTGAACAACCAGCTAATGGCACCTTCTGAGTACGCAGCATGAGCTGGCAGAGCACCTTGGTCTGGTGCTCAGGAAGCTTCCAGGCTCAGGCGGGGTTAAGACACAGGGCTCGCCTCTGCAGAGTGGAAGGAAGCATGTGCTATGGGACACATGATGGGTCTGTTCGTTGTGCTTTGGGAGTGGCGAGGAAGAAGTAATCATAACTATCAGAGGATGCCAGAGAAGACCTTGTGAGAGAAGTGGTCTTTGAGTGGGACCTTCGAAGAGGTGTCAGATTTGGGCCAAATTGAGAGGGAGGCGGACATTCCAGGCAGATACAGTGGATCCATGTTGCAGACTGGAGTGTGGCTGAGACTAACTGTAGGGCTGCCAGATATAACATGAGATTGCCCAGTTAAATTTGAATATTTAGGATATACCAAAAAATGATTTGTTGTTTGAAAATCAGATTTAAGTGAGTATCTTATTTTTTACCCACTGTCTACTATTCCTAGAAATTTCTTGTTTTTGGTAGGATTGGGATCTCACTTTGTTGCCCAGGCTGGTCTGGAACTCCTGGACTCGACTGAACCTCCCACCTCAGCCTTCCAAAGTGCTGGAATTCCAGGCATGAGCCCAACATTTTTATTTCCTGAATCTGGCAACCTCACGACAACAGCAAATGACCACTCTCATACCTGGAGTCTCCTGCAGCCTCCCCAACTCCAAAGTTGCCTTGTGAGTTCTGAAAGGAACTGGGAATGGCAGCCCTTGCATGGATGTCATGTTAGACGACCAGGCACGGTGACTGACACCTGTAATCCCAGCTACTTGGGAGACTGAGGCAGGAAAATGGTTGAAGCCAGGAGTTCGAGACAAGCCTGGGCAACATAGAGAGATGCCTGCAACACCCCCTGCCCCCAATCTCTACCAAAAAAAAAATTAGCCAGGCACAGTTACATGTGCTCGTAGTCCTAGCTGCTCAGGAGCCTGAGGCAGGAGGATCACTTGAGCCCAGGAGTTCAAGGCTGCAGTGAGCTATGATCACACATCATTGCATTCTAACCTGGGTGATAGAATAAGACCATGTCTCTTAAAAAAAAAAAAAAAAGGCAAGGCTTCTCAGAAGGCAGTAGAGAGTCCTTGAAAGTTTTTGAGCCAAGAAGTGAAATGATCAGAGCAGTGTTTGGAATATTAATCTGACAGCAGCGTAAACAGTGTTTAGTCCAGAAGAGTTTTGTGATAAGGAGACCACACAGTCTTCCTTTGTGATTATTTGTGGGGCACCTACTATGTGCCAGACACAAGGGCACGATGGTGAAAAAGAAATGAATAGTTCCTGTCCTAGTGAAGCTTATGACTGAATAAATTAACAAGCAATTGATTTCAATAAAGGGCGGTGCATTTCATCAGAGAAGAACTTGGCCTACTTAGAAGATTATCAAAATAGCCTACTGGTGAGAAGATGAGGACCTAAATTAGGGTCATGGAAATGGGAATGTATGATGTTTTTGCAAAGCAAGATTTTAGAATATATTCAGGACATGATCAAGTGATTCGACTCTTAATTACAAGCATAGTCGGAGCAGGAGAAAAACAGATCATTAAAATCCAGAGATAACCCCAAATTCCAATTACTCAGGCGTTTCGTGCTTCTCTCTCACCCATGGGTTATCGCTGTATTTGTGTTTTTATGAACACACAAAACAGTAAAGCATAGGGGTTTCAAGAAAGAGCTTCAAAGACCTAAATATAAGAGCTAAAACTATACAACTCTCAGGCAAAAACATAAGCATAAATCTTAATGACCTTGGATTAGGCAGTGGTTTCTCAGATATGATACCAAAGCACAAGCAACTAAAGGAAAAAATAGATACGTTGTAGCATGTATCAGTGCTTTCTTTCTTTTTCACCTAACAATATTTCATTGTATGAATATTCCATATTTTATTTATCTATTCATCAGTTGATAGGATTTCTTTTAGGGCTGATAAAATGTTCTAAAATTGATTGTGGTGAGGGTTGCACAAATCCATTTGGCAAAAACCATTGAATTGTACACTTGAAATGGTTGAGTTATATGGCGTGTGAATTACATCTCAATAAAGCTGTTTTTCTTTTTAAAGAGCAAAGTCTTGAGCATTAGATAGATATGGGTTCATATCCTAGTTCTCTGCTTAACCCTGAATAAATCAACTTTCTGAGTCTCAGTTTCTTCATCTGTAAAATCGGATTTTTATAGTACCTATTTCACAGGATTGTTGAGAGGATTAAATGAAATAATGTGTGTAAAACACTTAGCACAGTTCCAGGCATATAAGCTTTATTTTTTTATATATATTACCTAGGCTGGTCTCAATCTCCTGGGCTCCAGTGATCCTCCCACCTTAGCCTCCTAAAGTGCTGAGATGACAGGCGTGAGCTACAGCACCTAGCCTATAATAAGCTTTTAATTAATGTGACTCATACTAGGAAGGTTGGATGACTAGCAACTTTAGTGTGTGACTACAGACCATCCTTAATTCTAGCACCTTAAGTTACACGAGGGTATTCCCTGAAAACTTCATGGGGCTACAGATACATTTAGGGAAGTGACAGCTGTGCAATCCCACATATCATTTCAAAGCCAAAAAATAGACCTCTCAGTTGTCAAAACACAATCCTCAGAATTAAAAACCAAAACTAGAAGACACCCAGAGTTAAACCAATTTTGGCTTTGATAGCCAAACTCAGTAGGGAGTATTTATATTAACTTCACATCCTTTGAATGGAATTCTAAGAAGATATCTTAGGTAGATATGTGATTGACTAAAAGATAGTATAATCAGGACCAGAGCAGTAGGAAAAAGTTCTGTCACAATTTTCATAGCTTCCACATATGTTTATTTTCCATCATCTAAATGTGAACCGTAAAAATTAAATATTTGTATTTACACATACAAGTTATGCTGTGAAAGCACAGCTGCCTGTAAACATATGAAAAGATCTGTTAACTAGTTCGATTGGAAAATAATGTAAAACAAGCTTAAGTAGCAACTTTCACGGTTTAAATTTCTTTTATTAATCCTCTTGTCCAACTTAAATGAGGAAAGGCTTATAAGTAAAGAGAAGACAAACAACCAAAGGAGCCTGAATCTAGATAAGAAAGTATCACCTGCATTAGTAGTAACTACTGAAGTAATAACTGCATATTATTATTATTATTTTTTGAGACAGAGTTTTGTTATTGTTGCCCAGGCTGAAGTACAATGGTGCAATCTCGGCTTATTGCAACTTCTGCCTCCTGGGTTGAAGCGATTCTCCTGCCTCAGCCTCCCAAGTAGCTGGGATTACAGGTGTAGGCCACCACACCAGGCTCATTTTTTTTTTTTTTTTTTTTTTTTTTTGTTTGAGACGGAGTCTCACTCTGTTGCCCAGACTGGAATGCAGTGGCGTGATCTCGGCTCACTGCAAGCTCCACCTCCCGGGTTCACACCATTCTCCTGCCTCAGCCTCCCAAGTAGCTGGGCCTACAGGCACCCCCCACCAAGCCTGGTGAATTTTTTGTATTTTTAGTAGAGATGGGGTTTCACCATGTTAGCCAGAATGGTCTCAATCTCCCGACCTCGTGATCCGCCCGCCTCTGCCTCCCAAAGTGCTGGGATTACAAACGTGAGCCACCATACCCTGCTTAATTTTGCATTTTTAATAGAGATGCAGTTTCACCATGTTGGCCAGGCTGGTCTTCAACTCCTGACCTCAAGTGATCCACCTACCTCGGCCTCCCAAAGTACTGGGATTACAGACATGAGCCACTGTGCTTGGCCCATATTATTATTATTATTTGACTAGTTACTTTTTTTTTTTGAGGTGGAGTCTCACTCTGTTGCCAAGGCCAGGCTGGAGTGCAGTGGTATGATTTCGGCTCACTGCAACCTCTGCTTCCCAGATTCAAGGGATTCTCCTGCCTCAGCCTCCTGAGTAGCTGGGATTATAGGCATGTGCCACCATACCTGGCTAATTTTTGTATTTTTAGTAGAGATGGGGTTTCACCATGTTGGTCAGGCTGGTCTCGAACTCCTGACCTCAAATGATCCACCCGCCTCAGCCTCCCAAAGTGCTGGGATTAAAGGTGTGAGCCACATATGTATTTTATATATATATATAAAATATATATATGTATTTTTTTTTTTTTGAGACGGAGTCTCTGTCGCCCAGGCTGAATTGCAGTGGCACGATCTTGGCTCACTGTAACCTCTGCCTCAGCCTCCCGAGTAGCTGGGATTACAGGCGTGAGCCACCACGCCTGGCTGCAAGGGATATATTTTAATCCACATTTTATTTATTTAGTTTTTGAGAAGGGATCTCACTCTGTTGTCCAGGTTGAAGTGCAGTGGCATGATCTCAGTTCATGCAGGCTTGACCACCTGGGCTCAAGTGATCCTCCTGCCTCAGCCTCCCCAGTAGCTGGGACTACAGGCATACACCACCATGCCCAGCTATTTAAAAATAAAACAACTTTTTTGGGATAGAGTCTTACTATGTTGCCCAGGCTGACCTCGAACTCCTGGCTCAAGTGATCCTCCTGCCTTGGCCTCCCAAAATGTTGGGATTACAGGTGTGAGCCATGCCTGGTCCCCCCATTTTATATAGATAAGAAAGTGGAAGCCTAGAGGTAGTTTTCCAAAATCATAGAGGTATTAAGTGGCAGCACCAGACCCTCGGGCCCCTGAGTCTGATTCCATATAGAAGCTTCTCCTTTTACTACACTACCAGGCCCCAGTAATTCTTGGCCTGATTTACCAATGAGGAAGAATCTTAAAGTCACACTCTCACCTCTTGTCTGAGCAAAACTCATTTGAAAATGTTTAACCTTCTCTAAAGTCGTCTTTGTCGAGGCACACTGATGTCTGTGTCCCTCTCCCAGAGATGCTGATCTAATTGGTCAGAGCTGCAGCCTGGGTATCAGAGAGCATTAAAAGGTCCCCAGAAGATTCTGATGGGCAGCCAGGTTGAGAACCATTCACTTAGCAGAATCTGTGCAGTAATGATTCCAAGCCTTTAGTCCAAACCTGCACCGTGAAGGACTCCGAGGAGGTGCCCCGATTCCACTTAGCTTTGGCCAGATCATATTCACCCATGAGATGCTGGGCCTTTAAGATAAAGAAGGAAAATGTTCCCTTACCAGGCCTAAGGCATCCTAGCCTACTCTCTTGTCGTAAGCTCCTGTTAGATAAGAAACCCAAACCCCGGGCTCCAAGCCAGCAATCCCGGGGTCAGGCGATTGTTTAACCAGTTTAATTGTTGTGTGAACAAAATGTACCACTGCAGCAGTTTCTGGAGTTTGATCTCAGAGGGACCAGCTCTACTCTCACCTCTGCCTGGTGGCCTGAACAGTAAAAACAGCTGATTAAGCATCCTAGTGCTCTTTCCTCTGGCTCCTGTCTGGTCCTCCAGGAGCAAAGGATGGCTAAGCTCCAAAACAGGCTGGGAGAATCAGTGTCATTTCAGGAAATAGACAAGAAAGACATCAAAGGAGAATGACGGGAGTATGATTAGGAGCTACAGGAGACAAACACCCACGTGGCTTTTCCTCTGGGGTCCTCTATTGTTTGCAAAAACCACAATATTAAGACACTCTGCCCATTGTGGGGATCATGGAAAAGAAAAGAATTTTAATATTCTGAGTTTTAGTCTTCATGTTAACACAAATCAAAATATAAAATCCATCCTCCCTTTTTCCTTTCAGTATCCACATATTTTTTTTGTTTTGTTTTATTTGGTTTGAGACGGAGTCTCATTCTGTCACCCAGGCTAGAGTACAGTGGTATATCTCAGCTCACTGCAACCTCTGCCTCCCGGATTCAAGCTCTTCTCACATCCCAGCCTCCCAAGTATCTGGGACTATAGGCACAAGCCACCATGCCCAGCTAATTTTTTGTATTTTTGGTAGAGACGGGGTTTTACCATGTTGGCCAGGTTGGTCTCGAACTCCTGACCTCAGGTAATCCACTCGCCTCAGCCTCCCAAAGTGCTGGGATTACAGGTATGAGCCACCAGACCTGACCCCACATATGTATTCATACCTATTTTTAATCTCAGAATAAGTTACCCAGAAGCCTTAACCATCCAGAACTAAAATTTATGAACTTTGACTCATGCAGCAAACATTTAGGCCCTCATTTGGAGTCTCTCACATTTCTTTCTGTTTTTTTTTGAAGGGGTGGGGCAGGGTCTCTGTCACCTTAGCTGGAGTTCAGTGGCACGTGAATAGCTAGGTCTACCGGATAAGCCACCATGCCTGGATAATTCTTTTATTTGATTTGTTGGTAGAGATAGGGTTTCACCATGTTGCCCAGGCTGGTCTCAAACTCCTGGGCTCATGCGATCCTCTGGCATCTGCCTCCCAAAGTGCTGGGATTACAGGTGTGAGCCACTGCACCCGGCCCATTTCATTTTTAATTCTTATTAAAATTATATTTTTAAACCTATCCCAAATATCCTGTATTGATCTCTATTATCTGCTGGCCCTGGGCTGGGCATTAAAGAGATTGATAGATAATTAAGACATCGTCCTCATGCCCTAAAAGCTCACAATCTAGTTGAAAGCTACACATCTGCAATTTACCACGTGACAAGTCAGACTAGGCCAAGAGACAATAATGACAATAAAAACCCAATCGATTCTCCTAAGTCTGGTTAGAGGATTTCTCCAACCAATAACAGATTAGAGTCAGAAAATTCACATGCAGGGAAAAACTGTTTGAGATGGCTGACAGCCTGGAAGGAGGGGAAGAAACACAAAACCAACAACTCAGAAACACAACAGCCTGGGACCAGCTAGTGTAGAGGCAACTGTCTTATAGGCCTCTGTAGTCCCCTGAAGACATCCCTATTTTAATACGGTTGTAAAATAATATTTGTAATAATTACAGTAAGAGTTATTGCTAGGTGCTGTACTGAGTGCTTCAAGATGGACTATGTCCTTTAGTCCTCACAACCACCCTATGAGATTGATGTCACTCCTCCACTCCAGTTGAAAGACCTGTAGCTCAGCAAGGGCCCTCAGCTGCTAGGTGTGGGGTCAGAATTCAAACCCAGGTCTGTCTTCCTTTCCACTCTATTCCTGAAATGATGCTCATGGTTATAACTTCAAAAACACCTGAGAAGTGGCAAGGACTGGGCAAGGTGATTCATGCCCGTAATTCCAATACTTGGAGTCCAAAGAGGGAGGATCACTTGAAGCCAGGGGTTTACGACCAGGCTGGGCACATAAGGAGAACCGAGCTTTACACAAAATTTAAAAATTACCTGGGTGTGTTGGTACATGTCTGTAGTCCTAGCTACTCCAGGAAGCTGAGGTGGGTGGATTGCTTGGGTCTGGGAGGTCGAGGCTGCAGTGAGCCATGATCGTGCATGGCACTCCAGCCTGGGTGACAGAGCCAGAACTTGTCTCAAAAAAAAAAAAAGAGTTAGTAGGAATATCATCTAATTCAATATCCTCAAAGAAAGGTATAAATTTCAGGGAAGATTTCCACCAAATATTGTCCCCATAAGACTGTCATGTGTAGGGTTTTGTAGAAGCAGAGCCTCAGACAGGGATCCAGGCATATGATTTATTGCAGTAGTCTCTCCAGAAAGATCTATAAGGGTCTGAAAGTGCATAAGGGGAAGGAGCCAAACAGATCTGTGGTCCCAGGTAAAGTCTAGCCCTGTCTGGATTCACAGTGGATGGGTGGGGTCTTCTGGAGCATAAATAATATTGCAGAATTATCCTCTCCCCACCTTAATGCTCCCTTATTTATTTATTTATTTATTTATTATTTATTGGAGACAGAGTCTCGCTCTGTTGTCCAGTCTGGAGTGCAATGGCACCATCGTGGCTCACTGCAATGTCCGCCTCCCGGACTCAAGCGATTTTCTTGCCTCAGCCGCCAAAGTAGCTGGGATTACAGGCATCTGCCACCATGCCCAGCTAATTTTTGTATTTGTGGTAGAGACAGGGTTTCACCATGTTGGCCAAGCTGGTCTTAAACTCCTGACCTTAGATAATCCACCCGCCTCGGCCTCCCAAAGTGATGGGATTACAGACATGAGCCACCGCGCTTGACCAGTGCTCCTCCTTGTAAAAATCAGGGTCTCACTCTGTCACCCAGGCTGGAGTACAGTGGCACAATCTTGATTTACTGCAGCCTCAACTTCCTGGGCTCAAGCAATCCTCCCACCTCAGCCTCTCGAGGAGCTGGGACTACAGGTGTGCACCACCACGCCTGGCTGATTTTGTTTATTTTTTGTAGAGATGAGGTCTCCCTAGGTTGCCCAGGCTAGTCTCGAACTCCTGGCCTCAAGTGATCCTCCTGCCTTGGCCTCTGAAAGTGCTGAGATTATAGGCATGAGCCACTGTGCCCAGGGCTGACCTTTTGTTTTTCCACATCCGTCCATCCTTTGGCTGTGGGCTGCCAAAGGATATAAGGGAGTGGGTGAGTATAAGGGAGTAGGAGAGGCAGCACCCGTCATCTGAGGGCAACTCTCAGGAGGAGAGGGGCACCCATGAGCTGTCAGCAGCCAACCCCCATGCCGCAGAAGTGGGTGTGCTGAGCCAGGGAAGGGGATCTGGGCAGAGCACCAAAACTGCATCCATCCAAACATTCAGGCCAGGTTATAATCATCTGTTTATGGCTCTGCTTCCCCCACTATTTGGTGAGCTTCTTGAGGGAGGGGAGAGTGTCTTACTTATTGTTATATCCCAGCTCCTAGCACAGTGCCCAGCACATAGTAGGCTCTCTATACTTGCCAGCAGAATGATAAACAGGAGAAAAATTGTCATGGCTCTCAAACAGGTAAACTGTAGTAGTCTGGGGAAAAGTGCTGATCGAAAGAGGTGTTGCTGGGCATAGGGCCACACTGAACCACATGGGTGGTTGGGCAGAAAGACTCACTGAAAACAGCCTACAGCCTTCCCGTAGCCAGCAGAGCAGAATTTCCTGAGAATGCAGATCTGTTTATCTAAGCAGTACTTCTGCTTCCCCACTTAGGGAGAGCATAGCACATCCAAAAGAACCTTTTGATGGCTTCTTACAAGCAAGAGACATCTGCGCTGTCACTGAGAATTAATTGTACAAAGTCTAGCCTAAGGAAATGCTCAAGTTTCTCCTTTTTGCTACCAGATTTGATATAAGCAGGCATCGAACTGGCAGATGATTGGTGATATGTTCCCCACACCTCTCCAAATGGCCTACTTTTGCAAGCAACGTCCCACCTTTAAATGAAGCTGCTAGCAAATGTGGAATGCTGCCTATGTTCTTTTGCCAAGTTGTAGTATCAGGCTTATAAGTGAAATGCAGTACAGGCGACCTCTAGAATCTGCATGGCTGCTACTACTCCCATGAAATGTAAAACCTTTGTACTCTGGAAGCTTACACATTGGGATGTATCTTCCACACTTGTCAAAAATCAAGAAAGATGCATGATATCATCTGACTTCTTTCTTTTTCTTTTTCTTTTTCTTTTTCTTTTTTTTTTTTTGAGATAGGGCCTTGCTCTGTCGCCCAGGCTGGAGTGCAGTGGCACAATCTCGGTTCACTGCAACCTCTACCTCCTGGGTTCAAGTAATTCTTCTGTCTCAGCCTCCCAAGTAGCTGGGATTACAAGCATGTGCCACCACACCTGGCTAACTTTTGTGTTTTTTTGGTAGAAATGGGGTTTCACCACGTTGGCTAGGCTGGTCTCAAACTCCCGACCTCAAGTGATCCGCCCACCTCGGCCTTCCAAAGTGCTGAGATTACAGCTGCACCCAGCCTCATCTGACTTCTGAATATGGTAGTGAGTGTGGACATCAGATGTAGTAAGGAAGCTGGTTTTACACCAGAAATTAAGAGATCAAAGACATGGAGGGTGATGTGATGGGAGAGGAGGTGAGAACTATTTCACTAGGTCTCCATTGAGAAAACTAAGAAAATAATGATAAGAATTAGTGGAATTCTTGAGGTAAAAGTGAGTTTGGGGCTAGAAAATGCACATGTGTACCCCAGATCTCTGATAGGCTCTGCTAGAACAATGGCAGTGTTGATGCCATTGCACCTGCCTGGTTGCAGGTGGGTGTGCCCTGCCTATGCTGGCATATTCTGGCTGGGCTCCCATAGGAACACAATGTAGAATATCAATGGACTTATCCAGATAGTTTGTCTTGGCCAGGACTTGTTATTAAGGGAGATGTGTGGGGTGGGAATGCTGGCAAAAGAAGAAGAAACGAAAAGTAGATTATACAGACTGGTTACCTACAGAGAGGTAGAAAACAGAATCTCACCTGCAGATTTATTTTGTTTGCCCACAGTTTGTTGCTTTTTAAAATTTTGAATTAGTTGCCAATTTAAATAATTAAGACATTTCACATAAATACTCAGACTTTTCCCTTCTTCTTGAAAAGTCTAATCACATTCCTGCATGGCATGGCTTGGCTGGGCTGGGAGCTACTATCCCCTCTGTACGCTAGGCAAGACCATGGGCTCGCTCATACAAATGGCCTGACCCCTATGGGTGCTTGAATTTGAGACTCCTGATACTTTGAGTGAATGTTGTGGATAGTTGCTTAGTTTATTTTATAATATATTTTGTGAAAGGCCCAGGCACGGTGGCTCATGCCTGTAATCCCAGCACTTTGGGAGGCTGAGGCAGGAGGATCATCTGAGATCATCTGAGGTTCCTCCAACATGGAGGAACCCCATCTCTACTAAAAATACAAAATTAGCCGGGTGTGGTGGTGCATGCCTGTAATCCCAGGTACTCAGGAGGCTGAGGCAGGAGAATGGATTGAACCCGGGAGGCGGAGGTTGCGGTGAGCTGAGGTCATGCCATTGCACTCCAGCCTGGGCAACAAGAGTGAAACTCCATCTCAAAAAAATAGTGGTAAAATACACATAACAAAATTTACCCTTGTAACCATTTTAAGGGTACAGTTCAGTGGCACTAAGCACATCCATGCTGCTGTGCGACCATCACCACCGTCCATCTCAGAACCTTTTTCATTCTCCAAAATGGATATTCTGTACCCATTAAACAGTAACTCCCCATTCCCCACAGTCTCCAGCCCCTGGCAACACCATTCTGCTTTCTATCTCTGTGAATCCGACTAGGTAACTCATGAGTTACTAGATAACTCATGTAAATGGAATCATATAATATCTGTCCTTTTCTGACTGGCTTATGTCACTTAGCATAATGTCTTTAAGTTTCCCCGTTGCATAGTTTCTGGCTCAGATCATTCTGGTGCTCATTTTACAGATGAAGAAGCTGAGGCCCCAAGGGAGCCTGCCAGGGCAGAGGTAGGATTGGATCCTGGATCTCCTGCTCAGGACACTCTCCCCAACGTTGCCCTGTTGAGGTAAACTGAGGAACGGAGAGATTGATATGGCAGAACAGGAGGATATTTATTTTAAGGTATGCACCGGCTCAGTGGATTCACATCCAAAAAGCTGAGCATTGAACAAAGACAGAGCAGGGTTTTTATAAGCGGGCTTACAAAAGCAAAATAAAGGCAGTTAATCATATAGGGCATAACTTGTGGCCTTGCATAGCTGGTGGCCTTGTAGCTGAGTCCAAATTAAAACAAGAACTGGCTAAGTACAGACATTTGTAAAACAGTTATGCTTAAGAAGCCAGGGAAAGGAGTAACAGGAAAGGAATTTGTCTTTCTCTCTTTTTTTTTTTTTTCCTTTCAACCTTGCTCTGGAGGGAGGAGTGGGTGTCTGGAGCCCATTCCTTTGGCCTTGGCTTTTCGGACAGCACAGCGTTATCTTATAACTGTCCTTGAAGTGAGCTGCTAAGCAGAGGAAAATTTGCTTCTTTTCTTTTTAACCCTTGCTTTGCCTGTTACTTTTCTTGGAGTGAATGAATATTTATTTTTAAAATTCTGCCTCAGCCCTTCTTAGACCAGATCTCACCTTTCTTTTCTAGTAATGCAAGTGAGGGCAATGTGTTCTTCACAGCAGCAAAGCCATCCTTGTTCATACACGTTGTAGAGTTGCCCTCCTCTGTTTGCCAATTTGAAGGGTTACCCGACATTAATCTGGGAAGGAAAAAAGAGCTTCCTCCTAATCAGAACAGTAATGAACACTAATAACCCATTCTCCTTCTAAGAGCCAAATTTTTAAAAGTCCAGTAACAATAAATTAACAAAAAAGATAAACTCATAATTTCCCCTCCACATATCTTTAGCTAACCCTTGAACCCAAAAAGGACTTTGCCAATGGCTCTCTAGGAATTGGAGTTGTCACACCACTCTCCTGTTGCCAGGAAATGAGGAGAGCCATCCTCATCCACATCTGCAGTACCTAGAATAGCCCCCTCTGGCTCTCCAGAGATTGATTCATTAGGCAGGGTTGTGTTTAGGTGACGCCCACACACGAGAGCATTCATAGGAGCCATCATTTCTCAGTGAATGCGGTCCTGTAAATGCTGGCGATCCTGTAGCAGTGCTGATTAGCAAGTTGCTGCAACACCTCCGCATATTTTTTTTTTCTTGCTTCTCACTCCCCTGCTTTGTCAAAATGAACAAGAAGGAAGCATGATTTGGCTGTGCACCGAGGCGGCAAGGAAGCCCTGGATGACCCTCTTAACAGGTTCATTTCTTCTTGAGCAAGCTTGTTAAAAGTTAGCATTGCTTAACACAGGCTAATTGGCTTCCCTTTCATTTTCTTCCATCCAAGTTTCTATCGGGAATCTTCCTCAGAATAAAATGCCAAGTTAGTTAGGCACTTTCTTATTTTAGTCTTGAGATTACGTTCTTGCTTCAGGAAAGAGTCAAGTTTAATTTTACTTCCAAATCAGTCCCTTCTCGTTACTCTAATCAACAAGACTTTTCTTGGCTGGGAGGTAGGGGTAGGGGAGGAAAGGAAGGGAGGAAAAAAAGCAAGAAAAGCAACCTCCTAAACATCAACAATCATTTTTCTTGCATGTAAGATTATCAGCTACTATAGATATAAACATTGTGGTCTAGCACTTCTTTATTTATGACTGTGGGAATGAAAATAACTTGGTACTTAACCAATTATTTTTAAGAGGTGGTAGCACAGTATTTCTTTGAATGTCGAAGAACAGAAGTAGAGCCTTTAAGAATTTCTTCCATCTGCCAGCCTGAATACTGACTGGGTAGAGATTTAAACAGCATGCATGCGATAGAATTGGCCTCGTTGCCCCATCTGTAGAACACAAGCTGGTGAAATCCAGTGTGTCTGTGTGACATGCAATTAGCTCAATCCTGTTTCTCCAGCCAGGGCACCACTTCACTGTTTGGCCATGGGATGGAGAACACCTTTGCTGGGTGGCAGGACTGACCCTGCTGTAAATAGCGACATTTATAGGAATGGGCACTTCGATGCCCTGGGAATGATAGTGTGTTAGAAGGCTAAACACTACATAATGAGGTTGATTGGGAATGCCTTTCAACAGCAGTTTGCTCATTTTAGGGACTTCTTGTCACAGGGATAAACAGGAGGCAAAATCTGGGGTATTGGTTTTGTGGTTTCAAATGTCTATTTGAGTTGGAAACTGCTCAAAATGGAAATGGGCTCTTTCTGGAGGTAGCACAGACATCACTTCGAGAGGAGATCCAGAGATGATTAAGATACAGTCCTCGACCCAGGGAGCTCCAAGATTTGTAGGGGAGGCAGACGAGTCATTGAAATTGAAAAAATAAAACACCTCGCTGGCTGGGAGTTTGCTCTTGACAAGAAGAAATAATCTCTAGACTGATTCTCTTCCTATTGCTGAGACTAGTGGGAGAGAGAGGCCTGCCTTAGAATTTGATTTGGCCCAGGGTCAAGAAAATCTCAAGGTCATGGGTCCTTGTATAGCTGAAGGTGGGATGGGGGTGGGTCAATGACTCTGCTGTTGGAGAAGGCACTGAGGTAAGGCCAGTTTTTTATGTATCAGGTCCCCAGGTGTGCTCTAGAAATTGCAGAAACAGAACGAAGCATAAGATTTGAAAACAAACAAATACACTCCACACGTTGGAAGCAGGAGAAATCTTGGCATATTATGCTGTTTTGGAGTGAGGGAGATTTTTCTCTTTCTTTATATAGATTCAGGCAGGATTGCGTCTGAGACCAGAACTACATCTGAATCATTGTAAGCCACTGGGAGGGAGATATGACTGTGCCCTGTACAGGGGTCTCAGGGTGGAGAATCACTCTGAAGGGTTAAAGGTGAGGCCCTTGGAAAAGGATGAATCCTGAAGCAGGAAGCAAAGCTAGCCGCTTCAATGCACTTTTGATGGGGTTAGCACTTTTTGTTTTCCTAGGATTCTAGGAATGATTCATTTAGCATTCGGTGTTAAGGTTCTTCCCTCCCCACATTTCAATGTCATATACATTTTCACTTCCATCTAAAATGTCAGAAAAGCCTGTTACATGTAACACAGCCTATGTCACTGTATTGTGGAGAATGTAGGGACAGGGCAGCAATGGGAGAATTGGCCTGGCCTGCATCAGCTCTCTGCGGAGGTCAGCTTGATGGCAGTGATCCTGGGACGTCAGTCAGCCCCATTCCCTGGACCTGTTTTCCCCAGATTTCCAGGGAAAGGTGAGCCTTAAAAAGAAGATCATGGGCTGGGTGCAGTGGCTCACACCTGTAATCCCAGCACTTTGGGAGGCCGTGGCAGGTGGATCACCTGAGGTGAGGAGTTCAAGACCAGCCAGAGCAACATGGTGAAACCACATATCTACTAAAAATACAAAAATCAGCTGGGTGTGGTGGTGCGTGCCTGTAATACTTGGGAGGCTGAGGCAGGAGAATCACTTGAACCCGGGAAGCGGAGGTTGCAGTGAGCTGAGATCGTGCCACCGCACTCCAGCCTGAGTGACAGTGACTCTGTCTCAAAAAAAAAAAAAAAAAGAGTATCAGGAAACACTTGGGTCACATCACAAATACTCACAAAACAGGGCAAGTGCATTCTTAGAGTTTTCTAAGCAGAGAGGTTTTAACTGTTCCTCTTCACCCCCAATTCCCCTGCCCTATTTTCACTGGGCAATTGCAGCCACAATTCTGTTATCCCTGGGAGTCCCACAAAGCTATCTCAGCCACCGGCCAGCAGCTCCTCGTTCCTTCTCTGCTGCTTTTGCTCCAGTAGCATTGCCCCATTCACTGCCTGTGTCAAAGGCACCCACGTTGGGCTGCCCACATCTATTGCTGCAAATACACTGCAAACTGACCTGCCTCTCCTCTGTCCCAAGTCCCTCAAGGAATTCAGCACACAGCTCCTTGGTTTGGCCCCTCCTTAGAAGCCTGCCTCTCCAGCTCTCAGGCAGGAGGCTGTGGCAACTGACATGGAAGACAATCAGGGAGGCAGACACTGTTAGTCTTTAGAAGAGTTCCTTTTCTTGTGCATTGACTTCCATTAAAGTTCAAACTTTAACAAAGACCATATTTTCCTTCCTATGGTCCCAAGAACCTCCATGATCTGAATCCCATCTTCTTTTCCAGCTGCATGTCTCCCCACCCTCTTCACTCTCTTGTGTCTCCCTAAACCTGCCACGCTGTCTCTCGCATGCTAGTCTTTGTAAATACTGCTCCCTCGCCTGGCAGACTTTTCCTTTAGCCTTGCCCACTTTTCCCTTATTTGGACTGAGTCCTACCCATCCTTCTGGCTTCAGCTGTGATACCATTTTTTTCTAGGAAGCTACCCCTGTCTACTCCCAATATCAGAGAAGGTTGCTCTTTTGTGCTTCCAGGGTACCCTATGCCACCATCAAAAGGATATCACTTAACACCATAATGTCTGTTGACTTTTCATCTCTCCTGTCAGACTGTGTGTTCCTTGAGAGCAGGAACTATATCTTATACTGATTTAAAAAAAATTTTTTTAGAGACAGGGTCTTGCTCTGTCACCCAGGGGGAGTGCAGTGGCACAATAATAGCTCACTCCTGGGCCCAAGTGATCCTCTGGGCTCAGCCTCCTGAGTAGCTAATCTTCCTTCCTTCCTTCCTTCCTTCCTTCCTTCCTTCCTTCCTTCCTTCCTTCCTTCCTTCCTTTCTCTCTCTCTCTCTCTCTTTCTTTCTTTCTTTCTTTCTTTCTTTCTTTCTTTCTTTCTTTCTTTCTTTCTTTCTTTCTTTCTTTCTTTCTCTTTCTCTTTTTCTCCTTCCTTCCTTCCTCTCTCTCTCTCTCTTTCCTTCCTTCCCTCCCTCCTTCCTTCCTTCCTTCCTTCCTTCCTTCCTTCCTTCCTTCCTTCCTTCCTTCCTTCCTTCCTTCCTTCCTTCCTTCTTTTCTTAGAGACAGAGTTTTGCCATGTTGCTTAGGTTGGTCTTCAACTCCCGGCCTCAAGTGATTCTCCCACCTCTGCCTACCAAAGTGCTGGGATTACAGATGTGAGTCACCACGACTGACTGGTTTTATTTGTCATTTTATTGCAAGGGAACAAGAGGTGCTAATCGATTGTTGAACGGATGGTGACACATTGCCTGGGACCAAACTTGTATGCCTTGAGTCTCTTCTTTTAAGACAAGTTTTTCTCCAAGAGGGAACGTGTCCCCCATTGCACTTAGGTTCCTGATAGACTTAACTCATTGGTCCTCTGACCTGAGTTTTAGAGACTCCTCCTATATATGGATCTATTAGAGACAGGAAAAAAACAAAGGTTTTGTTGTTGTTGTTGTTGTTTATTTGTTTGTTTTGGGTTTTTGTTGTTGTTGTTGTTTGGTTTTTTTGAGACAGGGTCTCACTTTGTCACCCAGGCTGGAGTGTAGTATTGAAACCATGGCTCACTATATCCTCAACCTCCAGGGTTCAACGATCCTCCCACCTCAGTCAGCCAAGTAGCCGAGGCTACAGGCATGCACCACCACACATGGCTAATTTTTGTAGTTTTTATAGAGACAGGGTTTTGCCATGTTGCTTAGGCTGGTCTCAAACTCCTGAGCTCAAGCGATCTGCCCACCTCAGCCTCCCAAAGTGTTGGGATTATAGGTGTGAGCTACCATGCCCGGTCAACCAAAGTGTTTTTTCCTACTCCCACCCACCACAACACTTCTGACACCAGATGTATGGGTTTTTTCCCCACATACCAAGCAATTCTGACACCAAATTATCCATCAGACACCAACTGGATGCCTTATAATTTAATTCAATTCAATTCCAACGCTGTCTGCCTAGGCACAGCATCAGATCCCACAGGTTCAGGGCTCAGTCTCAGAAGACTGCCCTCTACTTCCAATGCCAGTTATGAACCCTACATTGTGACCTGTGCTTCTGACCAACCGGCTATAAATCAAGGTTCCTAGGACTCTCTCCTTGGGTTAGATTAATTTGCTAGGGTGGTTCACAAAACTAAGGGAAACACTTTCCTTACATGTATTGGTTTAATAATAAAGGGTACAGATGAGCAGTCAGATGGAAGAGACACACAGGGTGAAGCATACGGGAAGGGGCGCGGAGCTCTGTGCTCTCTCCAGCACTCCACCCCCCAGGCATCTCCATAGGTTCAGCTACCCAGAACCTGCTTCTGAACCCAGTCCTTTTGGGTTTTTATGGAGGCTTCATTATGGAGGCATGAGTGATCAAATCATTGGCCATTCATGACCAACTTAACCTTCAGTTCATCTCCCTTTCCTGGAGGCTGGGGGGATGGGACTGAAAGTTCTAACTCTAGAATCCTGCTTTGGTCTTTCTGGTGACCTGTCCCCATTCTGAAGCTATCTAGTGGCCCCCAGTCACCAGTCATCTCAAATAGCATACAAAAGACACTCTTACCACCCAGGAGATTCCAAGGTTTTAGGAACTGTGTGCCAGGAACCAGGGCAGAGACAAAATATAAATTTTTTATTATATCACTATATCACAGCATCTGATAGGGATGTGCCACCACAATGCTTCCCAAACTTTAATTTGGGTAGGAATCACCTGGGATCCTGTTGTAATGCAGATTCTGGCTCAGTAGTTGGGACGGAGCCTGAGATGCTGATACTGCTGGTTGGGGACTCACACCTTGAATGGTCAGACACAAAAGTTTAAAGTGCAGTCTCTTTAAACTGATTCCAGAATCCTAACATAAAAGAACTAGGAAAAGTTGAAAATAATGGAGGAAACTTTCTTTTTTTTTTTTTTTTTTTGGGGCAGAGTCTCGCTCTGTCGCCCAGGCTGGAGTGCAGTGTCCGGATCTCAGCTCACTGCAAGCTCTGCCTCCCGGTTTTACACTATTCTCATGCCTCAGCCTCCCGAGTAGCTGGGACTACAGGCGCCCGCCACCTCGCCCGGCTAGTTTTTTGTATTTTTTAGTAGAGACAGGGTTTCACCGGGTTAGCCAGGATGGTCTCAATCTCCTGACCTTGTGATCCCCCCGACTCGGCCTCCCAAAGTGCTGGGATTACAGGCTTGAGCCACCGCGCCCGGCCAACTTTCTAGGAGTTTTATTTTTTCTAACGTTTGGTTTTATTAAGAACAGAAGTTTCGGTGGAGCGCGGTGGCTCACACCTGTAAACCCAGCACTTTGGGAGGATCACATGAGCCCAGGAGTTCTGAACCAGCCTGGGCAACATGGTGAAACCCCATCTCTATAAAAAATACAGCCGGGCACGGTGGCTCAAGCCTGTAATCCCAGCACTTTGGGAGGCCGAGACAGGCGGATCACGAGGTCAGGAGATCGAGACCATCCTGGCTAACACGGTGAAACCCCGTCTCTACTAAAAAGTACAAAAAACTAGCCGGGCGAGGTGGCGGGCGCCTGTAGTCCCAGCTACTCCGGAGGCTGAGGCAGGAGAATGGCGTAAGCCCGGGAGGCGGAGCTTGCAGTGAGCTGAGATCCGGACACTGCACTCCAGCCTGGGCGACAGAGCCAGACTCCATCTCAAAAAAAAAACAAACAAACAAAAAAAAAATACAAAAAAAAATTAGCCAGGTGTGGTGGCACGGGCCTGTAGTCCTGGCTACTCTGGAGGCTGAGGTGGGAGGTTCATAAGCCGGGGAGGTGGAGGTTGCAGTGATCCACCACACTCCAGTCTGGGTAATAGAATGAGACCCTGCTTCAAAACAAACAAACAAAACAACATAAGTTTTCCTTTTTAAGTGCATGTGACCACCGCTGTAGGTTGGCTCCGCTTACTCCTATGACCAATCCTCTTCTCCCTTGTCTGTCTGACACAGAGGCTGCTAAGGCTCCAATGCCACTTTCTCAGCCTCCCTTGCTGCTCAGGATGAAATACGTAGAGCTGGAGAAGAGACGTGGTTAGTCCTTGTGTCCTGCCTTAAATGATAATGTGATGGCCATTATCTGGATTCTTCATGGAATTTCAGCAGTTCCAAGGTGCCAGGCCAGTGTCTGGGATTCTCTTAGCCTTTCGCTTTTTCCCCTGGGAGTCAGACAGCTGCTGCAGCTGGGTCAAAACAAACCTCTCTGAATACCACCAAAAATCGGGTCAGTTTCACATCTCCTTGATCATAATTTTTTCTGCACTTGGTTTGTTTGAATCAGCATTATATTACATTTTTGGTCATTTTAAACAATACTGAACATCTTAAACTCTAGACTTTTTTGTTTTTTCTGAGACCGAGTTTCACTCTTGTTGCCCAGGTTGGAGCGCAATGGCCTGATCTCGGCTCACTGCAAACTCCGCCTCTCAGGTTCAAGCGATTCTCCTGCCTCAGCCTCCTGAGTAGCTGGGATTACAGGCATGCGCCACTATACCTGGCTAATTTTGTATTTTTAGTAGAGACACAGTTTCTCCATGTTGGTCAAGCTGGTCTCGAACTTCTGACCTCAGGTGATCCGCCCACCTAGGCCTCCCCAAGTGCTGGAATTACAGGTGTGAGCCACAGCACCTGGCCCTAGACTTCTTTTTATGAGATAAAAATAGATCCCTGTTTAAGCCAGCCTTACTAGAGTTTTATGATCTTTGCATTCAAACTGTAATACAGTATGCAGTTTTCCAAAAATTTCTTCTTTTTTTGTTTTACAGGCAGGGTCTTGCTATATTGTCCAGGCTGGTCTCAAACCCCTGGCCTCAAGTGATCCTCCCACCTCAGCCTCCCAAAGTGCTGGGATTACAAGCATGTGCCACCACATCCAGACAGAATGCAATTTAAAAAAATTAATGTTTATATTCTCTCATTAGCAAACTGATATACACTGCTTACAGAAATCTTTAAAAATATTTAAAAAGTAGAAATGGGGGAAAAATTAGCACCCCAGTCACCAAAGTACTCTTAACATTTTGACATATTTTCTTCCACTGTTGTGCGGTTGTGATAATATGGTACAACAAATTTGTGTCCTTTTTTGTTTACCGTTAAAATAAGCACCTTAAGGATTTCTTTTTGGAATGATGAAAATATTCTAAAATTTATTGTGGGAATGATTGCATAACTCTATGAATATACTAAAAATAATTGAATTGTAATTCTCAGTAGGTGAAGTGTATGGTATATAAATTATTTATCTCTCTATATATACATATGTTTTAAGAGACAGGGCCCAGGCTGGAGTTAAGTAGTGTGATCACAGCTCACTGCATCCTTGAACTCCTAGACTCAAGCAATTCCACAATAAAGCTATTAAAAAAAATTTTTTTTTAAATAAGCATTTTCAGGCTGGGCATGGTGGCTCATGCTGTAATCCCAGAACTTTGGGAGGCTGAGGCGGGTGGATCACGAGCCTAGGCTGTTGCCCAGGCTGGAGTGCAGTGGCACGATCTCTGCTCACTGCAACCTCTGCCTCCTGGGTTCAAGTGAGTCTCCTGCCTCAGCCTCCGAGTAGCTGGGACTACAGGCGTGTGCCACCATGCCCAGCTAATTTTTTGTATTTTTAGTAGAGGCAGGGTTTTACCATGTTGGCCAGGCCGGTCTCGAACTCTCGACCTCAAGTGATCCACCCACCTTGGCCTCCCAAAGTGCTGGGATTACAGGCTTGAGCTACCATGCCCAGCCTCTGGTGCTTTTTTGTACCTAGAATTAGCTCCTCCAATATTGTGCCAAAGTGTAACATTGCTTAAGCATTTATTGAGTACTTACTACAAGTCAGGTGTGGACCACACTAAGTACATTACGCACATTATTTCCTCAAATTCTTAATCACCCTAAGAGGCCTATTCTACCCTTGAAAGTTGAAACTGAAAATCAGGGAGGACAACTAACTCACCCAAGGTCACAGGGCCGATAAAGAGAGGAGCCGGGTGCCTACACAGCTCTGCCTGGTCCCTGAGGCCATAGTTATTACATTTCTTTGTCAGATGGTAATTTTTTAGAACCTTGCTAAGTTTCAAAGGCAAAAATGCTATCCTCTTCTAAATTGTTTCCATGGTGTTGGACATTTCTTTGTGTTTGCTAAACTAGACACATTTCTCTGCTGTAAATTAGCTGTTTCCCAGAGTTGGCTATACAATTGGAAGAGTGAATAAAATGCGACCTATGGCTTGTCACCAGAGTTAGAAAGAAAAATGTCAGACAGTTTCCTTGTTTGACACCTGCTCAAATATGAAAGCACCTTTAATGAGAGCTGACATGACTTGGGCAATTTCCTAACCATCACGCTCTTAATACAGGTGCCTCGTTCTCCCATTGGTTCCTTCCACCTGGCTGAGCCCAGATACCAATCTGTGAGACCAGCACAGTGCAAGGGAAGGCTCCCTGCAAGGGAGGGCTGCGGGCTAGGCTTGCCCTTCAGGGTACTTTTTTGGTTCTTTCCTGAAGCAGGAGGCCTCGCTTGGAGTATTGCTTTGCTCCTAAATTACTTAACCAAACAGCGACTTATTTTCCACAGTTATGTAGACAAACACCACGATGATGAAAATACCAAGCACAGCAAGCTTCAAGCCCACTGGGAAACCTTCTTCTTTCCAGCTCTCAATAGTCTGGTCTTCCGCGCAGTAGCCTCTCTTTTTGGTGATAGTCCCATATGTGATTCTAATGCTTGGTGCTTTTGCAGCCCACCTGTGAAAACATCAGCGGCTCTTAGGATTGGACAGCTCTGGTGTACCTGAGCACCCCCTTAAAGTATGTCTTGAAGCCCAAGGGTGCAGTCATGGTGGGGATTTAGAGATAGCCTCTCCTCACTAAAAACCTATGCTAGTTTCTTCTTTATTTTTTTTTTTTCTTTTTTTATTGAGACAGGGTCTTATTCTGTTGTCAGGCTGGAGTGCAGTGGTACAATCACAGCTCACTGCAGCCTCGGAACCTCCTGGGCTCAAGACATCCTCCCACCTCAGCCTCTTGAGTAGCTTTGACCACAGGTACATGCCACCACACCCAGCTAATTAAAAAAAAAAAAATTGTAGGCCAGGTGCAGTGGTTCACGCCTGTAATTCCAGCATTTTGGGAGGCCAAGGCAGGCAGACTGCTTGAGCCCCGGAGTTTGAAATCCTGTCTCTACAAAAAATATAAAAGTTAGCTGAGAACAAGCCGGACGTGGTGCCTCACGCCTGTAATCCCAGAATTTTGGGAGGCCAAGGCGGGTGAATCCCGAGGTCAGGAGTTTGAGACCAGCTTGGCCAACATGGTGAAACCCCGACTCTACTAAAAACACAAAAATTAGCCAGGTGTGGTGGCGCATGGCTATAATCCCAGCTACTCAGGAGGCTGAGGCAGGAGAATCGCTGGAACCCAGGAGGCGGATGTTGCGGTGAGCTGAGACTGTGCCACTGCACTCCAGCCTGGACAACAAGAGTGAAACTCCATCTGAAAAAAAAAAAAATTAGCTGGGCATGGAGGCTGAGATGGAGGAATCAGTCGAGCCCAGGAGTTTGAGGCTGCAATGAGCTATGACTGTGCCACTGCACTCCAGCCTGGGTAACAGAATGAGACCCTGCTTCCAAAAAAATTAAAAAATAATTTTTTTTTGTAGAGATGTGGTCTCACCATGTTGCCCAGGCTGGTCTCGAACTCCTGGGCTCAAGGGATCCTCCTACCTCAGCCTCCCAAAGTGCTGGGATTATGGCTTGAGCCACTGTGCCCAGTCTCTAATTTCAACAAGTGATATTAACAGCGTATTGGGGGATGTGAAGTCTCTCTAATCCCACAAAGCATTTCTTCATTGTTTCTGCCCACTTGTGTAGCACTTCTCAATGCCGGCATAAAGCCTGACTTGGCACAGGCCTTTCAGATGCCCAGGTCCCCACTGGGAAATTGTATAAATGGATGGGAAGCCTCAGTACTCAGGCCCTCTCGTTCCTCCCTTCTTAGGTACAAACACCACCTTTCAGGGTGGAGACGAAAAGCGCCTTTGCAATCTGCTTATTTTGCACTTAAAAGGGCAAGAGCACTTTCTGAAATTTTTTAGCATGAGCCTTATGTTTCCACTAGTCTAATTCTGCAAAGCCTTCTGAAGTTTATTCAGAAGTTAGGAAACTCTCCAGAAAGCTTTACTTTCTGACTAATACAATTGCCTGTCTTGAGCTTTTAGTTGAACTACCTACTCTTTTTATTCCTTTTTAAAAATTGGTACATAATAGATTTACATATTTGGGGGTATATGTAATTTTATATTACATATATATTTTTTGAGACAGGGTCTAACTCTGTCGCCCAGGCTGGAATGCTCACTGCATTGCAGCCTTGAACTCCTGGGCTCAACTAATCCTTCTGCATCAGCCTCCCAGGTAACTGGGACTGTAGCCACATACCACCATTTTTAAAATTTTTAAATTTTTCTGTAGAGACAGGGTCTCACTATTTTGCTTAGGCTGATCTCAAACTCCTGGCCTGATCCTTCTACCTCAGCCTCCCAAAGTGCTGGGATTACAGGCATGAGCCACCGTGCCTAGCCAACATGTGCTATTCTGATACCTTCATATAATGTGTAAAGATCAAATCAGGGCAACTGGGATATCCACCACCTTAAATACTTATCTTCTTTTTATGCTAGGAATGTTTAAATTATTCTCTTCTAGCTATTTTGAAGTGTTCAATGGATTATTGTTAACTAAAGCCACTCTACTGACCTATTGAACCCTACGTCTTATTTCTCCTATTTAACTGTATATTTATATCCTTTCCATTTTTTTATTTATTTTTTTGAGGCAGAGTCTCACTCTGTTACCCAGGCTGGAGTGCAGTGGCACCATCTCGGCTCACAGCAACCTCCGCCTCCCTGGTTCAAGCAATTCCCTTGCCTCAGCCTCCCAAGTAGCTGGGATTACAGGTGCATGCCACCACCTCTGGCTAATTTTTTTGTATTTTTGGTACAGATGGGGTTTCACCATGTTGGCCAGACTGGTCTCGAACTCCTGACCTCAGGCAGTCCACCTGCCTCAGCCCCCTAACGTACTGGGATGCAAGAGCCACCGCGCCCGCCCTTATATCCTTTTAAATTTTTTTTTTTTTTTTTTTTTTTTTTTTTTTTTTTTTTTTTGCCTCTTGCCCATCTTCCAGGATGCAAACAGAAAGAAATGTTTCCAAATGGCTACATGTCAGGAGACTTGGGTTGTGATCTTAGTCCACTGTGACTTTTGCCCTGTCCTCCCAGTTCTCCTGGGCCTACTTCCTTATCTCTAAATATGAGCAATGAACTAGAAACTTTGGCTTTGAAATTGTTGGATATTACAAATCCTTCTCCTTTCTCAACAGATTATTTTCAGGCTAAACCCTTCACATAAATCTGAACAATGAGTTTTTCCAGAGTTACAGGATGCAATATCAATTTCCACATATGCTAAAAAACATCATTACCTTCTTCCCTTGGAAGGCTTATACTCCAAGCAATAGGTATCTACAGCTTTGGGTTTAGTGGTGGAAGCCTCAGGCCACTGATAAACAGAAAGAAAATGTCAAGAGGAATTTGTTTCCAATGTCTTGTACAAATAACCTCAGTTTTTATTCTAGAAAAAGTCAGTTCAGTTTTCTTATTTAGAAAAAGTCTAGATAAAGTAGTTTGATACTTTATAATACAAACTTGTTTGTCTTTATTCAAGAATTAGCAAAAACATCCAGGTTCCATGGAGTAATATTTTGCTTCAGTGACTCGCATGAGAACAATACACATACAAGGGACTAGGGCCACGTGATGAGAACAGCACTCTGTTCTTAAATATCAACTCTATTTTGCTTCTTTATTTGTACTTTATTGCTTGGAGCTCTTTTTTATGAGCATGCATCATTTTCTACAAAGAATAAAGTAATTTTAACAAAACAAGTTGACTATGAACAAGGACTAGAAAATAATTTAGGAAAATGAAATGTTACTTTGTGAAAGAATTAGGAGCAATTGTAGAGGACTCCCAGGAATGTGAAGATGGGATATCAGATGATGTTGCTAATTCTATTGATCAAGCACTAAGCTCCATTTACCCATTAACTCACTGAGGCCTTCCAGTGAGCGCCACCTGCGAGGGAACACTCCACCCCTATCTAGTAAGCACTATTCTGTTTTGGAAATGAGTCTGAGACAGAAAGGTTAAGTAACTTGCTAGAGGCTATACAGTATTATTATCAGTGCTTGGACCACTGCACTAGACTTCTCTCTACCCTTCAGTTTCTAAAAATAATTTCCCCCTGTAAGAAATCTTTATTACTCTCATCCACTTAGATCACTCTTCTATGCTATATTTCTTCAGTCCTAATATATACATTTTATACTGTAGTGTTTTGTTTGTTTGTTTTTGGAGACAGAGTCACCCAGGCTGGAGTGCAGTGGCACGATCTTGGCTCACTGTAACCTCTGCCTCCTGGGTTCAAGCAATTCTCCTGCCTCAGCCTTCTGAGTAGCAGAGATTACAGGCACGCTCCACCACACCTGGCTAATTTTTGTGTAATATTTTTAGTAGAGACAGGGTTTTGTCCTGTTGGGTAGGCTGGTCTCGAACTCTTGGACTCAAGCAATCTACCCGCCTCAGCCTCCCAAAGTGCTGGGATTACAGGTGTGAGCCATTGTGCCCAGCCCTTATGTTTTATTTATTCATCTAACAAACATTTGTTGCATGCTGCTCAGTGCCAGGCCTGACGCCGGCTGTGAAGATTTCAGAAGGGCTTGCCAAACCGTCCCTGTCCAAAACAGCTCACTACCAAGCATGGCTATTTTGTAAGTGTTCTGCACTGGCTTCCTTCTTCCCTAATCAGACCATCTGTTGGATCTCATGGAGCTGTCTCCTATTTCTCTTTAATCAAGCCACAGCATCTAACATTTGGGGCTACTGGTAACTTGCCACCTACTTCCCTGCTGGAAGCCCAGGACCCTTGAACATAAGAGGCGCCTTCTGACACCTGCTGTGCTGTCAGAGCCTGTAGGCTGCAGTGAGTCAGGAACTGGAGAATTCCCAGGAGTGAGAGAAGGAGCTGGAACTAGCGTCAGACAGGGAAAGGACTGACCGAGACCAGGACAGAACCACAAGCACAAGGAAAGTCAAGAGGAGAGTAATGACCTCAATCCCAAGGTAGCCTGGACTGGAGTGTTTGGAGGGTCCGACAGAAGAGGGGCATTTGTGTTCATCACGGAGCTACCAGGAGAAAGGAGAGCCTGGGTCTTAGGAAGGATGTGGTCAGGACACAACCATAAAGTGGACCCCTCCAGTGAATGTGGACTATGACCTACGGCAGGCCCAAGGGTCCCAGCCCAGGGTGGGTTGGGGAGGGCATGGCTTGCTGTAGCATCACGCACTGCTAGTCACCCTCTACCCAGTACAGGTCACCAATGATGGAACAGCTATAGCCTCCTCTGCTTCCCCTGTACTCCCTGTGCCCCCTTCTTAAACACGTTCTCAACAGTGGTTTAGTGATACTCAAGCAAAACTCTTGCATATGTGGGAAGTTGTGCACCGTGCAAGAGAGCCACATGCAAGGAGCACCTTTTCCCATGTAGACACTGTAGATTTACATACCCTTACCACATACCCTTCCAGGAACAGGGAAGCAGAAGCTCTTGAGGAAGAGATACTTTGAAATTTCCCACAAAGGTGCCATGTGGGCTAGTGTTGGCATGTTCATCAAGAGATATTTCAAGCTATTTCCAAGGGTATTGGAAAAATCATTTATAAGCAGATTCTTTTTTAAGCTTTTTACTTATGGAAAATTTTAAACATATACAAAAATAGACAATAGTATAATGAACCTCCACATACCCATCACATGCAACTTCTTTTTAATTCTCTTAAATTTAAAAATACATACATGAAATAAAGCATTTGGGGTAGAAATGCATTGCAAAATCAAATGATAGAATTTTACAGCTCCTAAGCAATCAAATACTCCCCTTGTGCCATAAGGAGATTTAGGCCTTTGATTTCCTTTTCTTTTACAATTTGTTTTCTTTGCTATTAATCATATGTAAAGTTCTCCTCCAGTATGTAGAAGGTGGACATTGTCATTTTCAAAAATGGAGTAATTATGGCCTATCTACCTGATTGTGCAGCTATCAATAATTACTATTATAAAGACCATATAACAGGGAAAACTGTTATCGATTAGTATTAATAAACAGGGTATAATTGTACATAAACAGTGATGTCTACTGTGTAAACATATACTAGATATGCATGTAAACAAAAACTAGAGGTAAATTGAAAAAATAAAATCAGTTTTTGCATCAAGTGGTGCATTTATAGTTGATTTATATTTCATCTTCTAAAAAATTCCATTAATGCTGTTATAATATGATTTTCACTATAAACAACATTTACAGTGGAGCTAAAAAATATTGGTGTTTATTAAAGCAGTGGCTCAGTGAGGGTAAATGGCACCCAGGAGACACATAATATCTTTGCTCTCTTCTCCTTAGGCCCAGAGCTAGAATCTGCAAAGATGGCTGTTTTAGCAAAGCATTCGGAGCCCAGAGCTGGGGAATACGTGGCCCCCTCTGCTTTTCCACCCTCTTCGCTATACCCTTGGCATTCAAGTCTGAAAATTCCACCACACTCCCAAGGCCTGAAGCATATTGCTGGCCACAGCTGTAGTTAGTTATAAAAGTAGTAAGTCAGAGATATGCCAATACAGCAAACTGTGACTGTCTCAGTACAACACTAGCTACCACGTACATGGCATTCCCTGCGCACCAGGCACCATTCTAAGCATTTTATATCAATAAACTAAATTCATTCTCAAAACCACCCTATGAGAAAGGTGCTTTTATTATGCCCATTTTACAGATGAGAGCCCTGAGGCATATAGCGTTTAAGTAGCTTTCCCACACTCACACAGCTGGTGAGGCAGTGGAGCCCCACAGTCCCTGCCCATAATCACCACATGGTACTGCAGCATGAGAGTGGAGGGAATTAGAAATACCACGTTCTGACATCTGTTATCTTGGGCATTTCACATACTTCAATTTACTTAATCTTTCTTTCTTTCTTTCTTTCTTTTTTTTTGTGACAGAGTCTTGCTCTGTTGCCAGGATGGAGTGCAGTAGCGTGATCTCGGCTCACTGCAATCTCCGCCTCTCCAGTTCAAGTGATTCTCCTCCCTCAGCCTCCTGAGTAGCTGGGATTACAGGCGTGAGCCACAACACCCAGATAATTTTTTTGTATTTTTAGTAGAGATGGGGTTTCACCAGGATGGCCTTGATCTCCTGACCTTGTGATCTACCTGCCTCGGCCTCCCAAAGTGTTGGGATTACAAGTGTAAGCCACTGCGCTCGGCCAATTCACTTAATCTTTCTAACAACTCTAGGACGTAATTATTACAGTCACCATTTTACAGAAGAGGAAGTAGAGGCTTAGGGAGCTAAATTGCTTGCCCTAGATAACACAATTCATAAAAGGCATGGCTATAATTTAAACCCAGATATTCTGGCTCCAATGCTTTAAAAATATATATATTATTATAGAAAAACTCATCATTAAAAATATGTCAAAACATGTTTTTAAAAACTTTTCATTAATTAATAAATTATCAAAATCATTAATTTCCTATGGAAGTAACATTTTTAGCCAGTAGTTCCATTCTTAATTATTTCAGATGAATTGGTGTTTTCATAAAGGTTTTTTTTCCAGGTGGACTATTTTGTGCTAATTCTGGCCTACTTAGGTATATCATAGTCAATCTGAAATAATATTGCATATGATATTTTATGTCATATTGTATCACATTATAGTTAACAACAAAACACTGGGCTAACATCCAGAGCCAGAAAGAACAATAATCATTTTGTATTCTCATTAAAATCATCAAAAAGTATATATATATATATTTTTTGAGATGGAGTCTTGCTCTATCACCTAGGCTGGAGTGCAGTGGCACAATCTCAGCTCACTGCAACCTCCACCCAGGTTCAAGCAATTCTCCTACCTCAGCCTCCTGAGTGGCTGAGATTACAGGCGCACACCACCATGCCTGGCTAATTTTTGTATTTTTAGTAGAGATGGGGATTCACTATGTTGGCCAGGCTGGTCTTGAACTCCTGACCTTAAGTGATCCGCCCGCCTCAGCCTCCCAAAGTGCTGGGATTAAGGGCATGAGCCACCGTGCCCAGCCTACATTTGTTTTCTTAAAAATAATCTATCTTGACTAAAGCCATCACTAACCATCCATAAAGAAATACAAGTTTGTTTGCATTTCCACAAGACATATATTTACCATGTAGGCTTGAAGCTAGCCAAAATTTCACGGGCTGACACCTACAATTAAGGGAAGTCAAAAAAAGGGTGCTGAGAGCCCAGTTTCCTACCCTTTCTTTCTCTTATTCTCCCAATACTCCTTACCGCTGGACTTGGAGAAGTCAGAAGGCAGGGATGTCCCTGAAGCTTGGGGATGGCATTCTCTCCAAACTAAAACATAATACATTCTCCAATTGCTCTAATTCAATAATGCAATTATTTCTTAAAGGCCTATATGTAGAATTGGACACTTTTACAAATGACATAGCAAAGCGGAAATTATGACCTGCTTACAGGCAGAAAAAAAGAAAAACCTCCTTTTGACTTACAGATCTTTAAAACTGAGTTAACTCCAAATCCTCTTACTAAAATTATTAAGTTAGTAAAAGATCTATAATCATAGCAGACTTTTACTTCATTATTTTTACCTGAATCCTGATTTGATAAAGCCTTTATTTAAAGCGTTGTGTTCTCTTAACCCACGTAATGATTTTGAATTAATTAAAAGGCTTTAAAAATTATCTGTACCACATTAACAAAAGAAAGGTTAAAAACCTTATGATCATCTCCATTCCCGAATTTTAAAAAATCTTCTGGCAACCAGGGGAGGTGGCTCACACCTGTAATCCCAAAACTTTGGGAGGCTGAGGCAGGTGGATCACTTGAGATTGGGAGTTCGAGACCAGCCTGGCCAACATGGTGAAACTCCACCTCTACTAAAAATACAAAAATTAGCCGGGCATGGTGGTGTGCACCTGTAATCCCAGCTACTTGGGAGGCTGGGGTGGGAGAATCGCTTGAACCTGGGAGGTGGAGGTTGCGGTGAGCCGAGACCACGCCACTGTACTCCAGCCTGGGTGACAGAGCTATAATCTGTCTCAAAAAAAAAAAAAAAAAAAAAAAAAAAAACTTTTAGTAAACCAGGAATAGGAACTTCCTTAACTTGATAAAAGACATCTTCAAAAACCTACACCATAAGTCATACTCAAAGGTAAAATATTAGATGTATTTCCTTTAAAATCAGGACAAAGGAAAGAATGTCCACTGTTGTCATTCTCCTACACTAGTATAATGAAAAGTCTTAGCCAGCACAGTAAAACAAAAAGAAATTAAAGATATTCAAACCAGGCTACAAAATAATCTGCAGAAAAAGTATTATAATTGCAAAAAGTTTATTGTTGTAAAATCAATATGCAGAAGTCAACTTCATTTCTATACACCAGCAACAATTTAAAATATGCTTTAAAAGAGGTCCTATTCCCAATGAAGCAAAAATTGAAAGCCTATCTACTAATAAAGCTAACAAAAGATTAGCATGTCCTTTACTAAGAAAATTATACAATCTTACTGAAGGACATTAAAGGAAATTTCAGTAAATGTAAAGACATTAAAATACCGATTTAAATACACAGAAACACAAAGATGGAAACAAGCAGGGGATTCCAAAAGGGGGAGCAAGGAAGGCAAGGGTTGAAAACACAGTATTGGGTACTATGTTTACTACCTGGGCGATGGGATCATCCGAAGCCCAACTCTCAGCACAATATACCTGTGTAACAAACCTGCGCATGTACCCCCGAATCTAAAATTTTAAAGTAAATAAATAAATAATCCATTAAAAAATACCGATGTCTATATGGAAACTTGATATATGACAAGAGCTGACATTGCAGCTCAGAAGAAAAAAAATGGACCATTGGAAAACGGTATTGGGAACAAATTGGGGTAGATGTACTTCTTCCAATTTATTCCGCTAAGTCCAGCCAATCCCCCTGGACGTTATACCTAAAACAAGCCTATGAAGACTCTGGAAGATATAGAGAGAAGGTCGATGGGCCAGGGAGCTTGAGACTCAGGGAAGACAAGGTGGTGAGTTCCCGTGGTTTTCTTTTTACCTTATATATCCTGGACTGGAAGCTGGAGGGGCTGACAACCTGGAAACACCAAGGGATGCAGGTGAAAAAAAAGCTCCCGGAAAAGCCAAAAGACACGGTAAAAGGCAGCCTAGTAAGACAAAAACTTTTTGACATGAACTTCCTTGTGGCAGCCAAACAGCCCACCTCCACCCCCATCAGCCAAGGTGCATAAGAAGCCTGGACTTTCACCCCCATGTGGCAAACCCTCCTGCTCCCCGCCTGGGTGGTGTCAACAGAGGCCACATGGGAGGCCCTCCCAGCAACCCAGTAGTAAGGGGGCATCCCCCACCTCCACACACACCCAAAAGGTGTCCCCAGTGGGAGCCTGGACTTTTACCTCCACCTGGCAGTAAAGAGGCAGTGCCCCTCTTTTCCCACCAATGTACAGTCAGAGAAGGTCTGCTAAAACAAGATTTAAAAGCCACCCAGAAGGCCAGGCGTGGTGGCTCATGCCTGTAATTCCAGCACTTTTGGAGGCCAAGGCAGGTGGAGTTTGAGACCAGCCTGGTCAACATGGTGAAACCTCGTCTCTACTGAAAAAAAAAAAAAAAAAAAAAAATTAGCCAGGCATGGTGGTGGGCACCTGTAATCCCAGCTACTCAGGAGGCTGAGGCAGGAGGATTGCTTGAACCTGGGAGGTGGAGGTTGAAGTGAGCCAAGATCACACCACTGCACTCCAGCCTGGGTGACAGAGCGAGACTCCGTCTAAAAAAACAAAAAACAAAAACAAAAACCACCCAGAGTCTTGTGAGGGGAGACAATGATAGACACTGACACCAAGGTGACACAAACGTTGGAATTATCTCACCAAGATTTTTTTTTTTTTTTTTTTTGAGACGGAGTCTCGCTCTGTCGCCCAGGCTGGGGTGCAGTGGCCGGATCTCAGCTCACTGCAAGCTCCGCCTCCCGGGTTTATGCCATTCTCCTGCCTCAGCCTCCGGAGTAGCTGGGACTACAGGCGCCCGCCACCTCGCCCGGCTAGTTTTTTGTATTTTTTAATAGAGACGGGGTTTCACCATGTTAGCCAGGATGGTCTCGATCTCCTGACCTAGTGATCCGCCCGTCTCGGCCTCCCAAAGTGCTGGGATTACAGGCTTGAGCCACCGCGCCCGGCCATCTCACCAAGATTTTAAAGCAGCCATCATAAAATGTTTCAATGAACAATATGAACATGTTTGAAATAAATGAAAAAATATAAACTCTTTGCAGAGAAGTAGAATATATAAAGAAGAACCAAGTGCAAATTTTAGAACTGACAGCCTGCACAGCAAAGCAAGATCCCATCTCTAAAAATAAAAGATTAAAAAAAATTGCCAGGCATGATGGTATGTGCCTGTAGTCCCAGCTACTCGGGAGGCTGAAGCAGGAGGATCGTTTGAGCCCAGGAGTTTGACGTTACAGTGAACTATGATCGTGCCACTGTACTCCAGCCTGGGTGACAGAGTGAAATTCTGCCTTAAAAATATATATATAACTGAAAAAAATACAACCAAAATATGGGCTCAACAGCAGAATAGAGAAGACAAAGAAAAGAATCAATGAATTTGAAGATAGAACAATATAAATCACCCAAACTGAATGACAGACAGAAAACAGAAAACAATAAACAGTGTCTCAGGGTCTTATGAGACTGTAATGAAAGACCTAATATTTGTGTCATCAGAGTCCCTAAAAGAGAGAAGAATGAGGTGGGGCTAAAATTTTTTTTGAAGAAATAATGACTGAAAATGTCCCAAATTTGGCAAAAGACATAAATCCACAGATCAAGAAGCTGCATGAACCCAAATCAGATAAACCTAAAGAAATCCATGCCAGGACACGTCATAATCAAACTTCAGAAAACTTTTGTGTAATAAAGGACATTATCAAGAAAGTAGCCAGGCGTGGTGGTGCATGCCAATAGTCCCAGCTATTCAGGAGGCTCAGGCAGGTGGACCCCTTGAGCCCAGGAGTTTGAAACTAGCCTGGGCAACATAGTTTGTTTGTTTGTTTGTTTGTTTGTTTTTTGAGACTGAGTCTGACTGTGTCCCCAGGCTGGAGTGCAGTGGCACGATCTCCGCTCACTGCAAGCTCCGCCTCCCGGGTTCACTCCATTCTCCTGCTTCAGCCTCCGGAGTAACTGAGACTACAGGCACCCGCCACCGCGAGCATAGTTAAAAAGACAATGTATAGACTTCAATGTATAGAAAAAAAACTTGCACATCATATATCTGGAGTCTATTATTTAGAATATATAAAGAATTCTTACAACTCAAAAAGAAAAAGAAAACCCAGTCTAAAGATGGGCAAACGACTTAAACAGACATTTCTCCAAAGAAGATATAGAAGTGGCCAATAAGCACATAAACTTCCTTATAATAAGATAATGACATATCTTGATATAATGATATAATAAGATAATGACATCATTAGTTATTAGGGAAATGCAAATGAAAACTACAATGAGATACCACTTGATACCCAGTAGAATGGCTATTAAAAAAAAAAAAAGGCCGGGAACAGTGGCTCACACCTGTAATCCCAGCACTTTGGGAGGCCGAGGTGGGTGGATCACTTCAGGTTAGGAGTTCGAGACCAGCCTAGCCAACATGGTGAAACACCATCTGTACTAAAAATACAAAAATTAGCCGGGCATGGTGGCAGGCACCTGTAATCCCAGCTGAGGCAGGAGAATCGCTTGAACCCAAGAGGCAGAGGTTGCAGCAAGCCGAGATCGTGCCACTGCACTCCAGCCTGGGTGACAGAGCAAGACTCTGTCTTAAAAAAAAAAAAAAAGGAAAATAGCAAGTGTTGGCAAGGATGTAGAAATTGCAACACTCATACATTGCTAGTGGTAATGTAAAATGGCCCAGTCGCTGCAGAATACAGTTTGGCACTTTCTCCGAAAGTCAGACATAGAATTATTATATGATCCAGCAATTCCACTCCTAGGTACCTAGCCAAAAGAAATGAAAATCAGGTACTCAAATACCTGAACATGAATGTTCATAGTGGCACTGTTTGCAACAGCCAAAGGGTAGAAACAACCCAAATGTCCATCAGTGGATAAATGAATAAACAAATTGTGGTTTTTACATATAATGGAATATAATTCAGCCATAAAAAGGAATGAAGTGCTGATGCAAATACATGGACACATGGATGAACCTCAAAAACCTTATACTAAGCAAAAGAAGCGAAACACAAAACATCACACATTGAACAATTCCATTTATGTGAAATCTCCAGAAGAAGTAAATCCATTAAAGCAGCAGATTGATAGCTGCTGCAGGGGTGGGGTGGGGTGGGGTGGGGGGTGGAGTGACTGGGGAGTAACTGCTTAATGGGTATTGGTTTTATTTTAGGGTGACAAAAATGTTTTGGAACTAAAATAGAGGTGGTGGTTTCACAGCAGTTTGAAAGTACTAAATGCCACTGGATTGTGAACTATATTATTTATTTATTTATTTAATTTTTTTTTTTTTTTGAGACAGAGGTTCCCTCTTGTTGCCAAAGCTGGAGTGAATTGGCGCGATCTTGGCTCACCGCAACCTCCACCTCCTGGGTTCAAGTGATTCTCATGTCTCAGCCTCCCGAGTAGCTGGGATTACAGGCATGCACCACCATGCCCAGATAATTTTTATATTTTTAGTAGAGACGGGGTTTCACCATGTTGGCCAAGCTGGTCTCGAACTCCTGGCCTCAGATGATCTGCCTGCCTTGGCCTCCCAAAGTGCTGGGATTACAGGTATGAGCCATTATGCCCAGCCTTAAATTGTGCACTTTAAAATAGCTAATTTTATGTTGTGTAAATTTCATCTCGATTTTTAAAAATTTTGATTCTTGTCATTGTACCGTGATTATAGAAGTGATATAATGTCTTTATTCTAGGAAATACATACTGAAATTTTGGCAGAGGTCAAAAAAACATGATGTCTGCAGTTTGATCTCAAATAGGTCAAGGAAAAAAGATAGATAAAATTGTAAAACACAGATGGAAAAATCTTAATCATTGGTGAATTTGGGTATGGTTAGATTCAATATGGCCATGTAAGAATTCTTCTTACATGGTTTGAAATTATTTCAAAATAGGCTGGGCACGGTGGCTCACGCCTATAATCCCAGCACTTTGGGAGGCCGAGGCGGGCAGATAAACTGAGGTCGGGAGTTCAAGACTAGCCTGACCAACATGGAGAAACCCCATCTCTACTAAAAATACAAAATTAGCTAGGTTTGGGGGCGCACGCCTGTAATCCCAGCTCTCAGGAGGCTGAGGCAGGAGAATTGCTTGAACCCGGGAGATGGAGGTTGCGGTGAGCCGAGTTCATGCCATTGCAATCCAGCCTGGGCAACAAGAGGGAAATTCTGTCTCAAAAAAGAAAAAAAATGAAAAAAAAGAAATTACTTCAAAATAAAAACTACAAATATAAGCACATTTAATTTTTAAAAGGCACCAAGAAGAGAGTAAAAAGACAAGTCAAAACTACTAGAAGATACATGCTACACATATAGCTAACAAAAGATTGGTAACCACAATATATAAGGAGCTCCTATAAATTAACAAGAAAAAGATAAACAACCTAATAAAAAATGGGCAAAAGACATGAATAGGCATTTCACAGATGAGAAAACACAAATGACCAATAATTGTGAAAAGATGCCCAAACTTATTAATAATAAAATACATACAAATTATAATAATAAAATACCATCTTACACCCACCACACTGAGAAAAATAAATCTGGCAACGCTCAATTCTGAAGAAGATTTAGAATGATGGAGCATTTTTTTTCTTTTTTAAGACAGGATCTTGCTCTGTCACCCAGGCTGGAATGTAGTGGCAGGATCAAAGCTCATTGTAGCCTTGAACTCCCAGGCTCAAGCTATCCTTCTGCTTCGGTCTCCTGAGAAGCGAGGACTGCTCAGCTAATTTTTTTCTTAAATTTTATTTTTAGAGACAGGGTCTTGTTATGTTGCCCAGGCTGGTCTTGAACTCCTTACTTGAACTTCTCCCACCTTGGACTCTCAAAGTGCTGGGATAATAAGCATTAGCCACCATGCCCAGCTCCTGGAGTTCTTAATATATTGCTGGGGGAAGCAAAAAATGGTGCAACCATGTTGTAGAGCAATTTAATATAATCTCTTAAGTTGAACATGTGTAGACCCCTTCCATTCAGCAGTCCTACTTGTAGGTACATTCACGCAATCAGAAAAAAATTCTTACACATATACACACTGGGTCCTGTACCATAAAGTTTGTAACAGCATTGTTTGTGTTACGAAAATCTGAAAACAATCCAAATGTCCAACAAATAGGGAATGAATAAAAATACTTCTCCAATAATTCTGTATAGCAGTGAAAATAAATGAACTGAAGCTACCAGTAATGACCATGTAAGCTCACAGCATGATGCTAAATGGTAAGGGAAGCTGCAGAAGAAAACTTGCAGTATAATATCGTTTAAATAAAATACAAAATCACAAAAACCTAAACTAAAGTTTGTGAATACTATGAAGAAAAGAGAAAGAAGAATAAGTAGAAAATTCAGGTTAGTGGTTGCCATGAGGGAACAGGAAGATGTCCCACAAGGGATACACTGGGGGCTTCAACTGATTCAGCAATGATTTATTTTTTTAATCTTTGGGATGGGAATCCAACTTCTCATTACGTAATTCTTTATTCTTTTTCATATGCATAATGTATTTTATTTTAAAAGATTTTCAGACACAGTTTTTTCCTTCCCACTTGGGCTAATTCCAGCTACCAATCTGCATGTGTCAGCCCATTTCTAACTGTGCTGATTTCTGTGCCACGGTTTTAGTTTGCGATTGGAAGGGTCACCAAGAAGTGCCTCCCATAGACTCTCGCTACGCAGCAATCATCAGAAAGACCAGCCTTTGCTTCCATGGGAAAACAGATGTCCCGAGTCCTTCTGTAATACCATGGAAAGGACACTGAGGGGAGCTATTTCATCACTCAGGTGCCTGGTCGTTTTTCCTCCCCTGTGGCCTTTTGATATAATGGAGAGGGCAACCGAATGGAAATTAGGACACTAGTTTCTATTTCCAATTTTCCTCTAATCCTCTGTGTGGTCTTGGGCAAGTCATATTCCCTTTCTGCCTGTTTCCTTATCTGTAAGATAAATCACACAGCCTCCTCCAAGATGCCTTTCAAATACGAAATTCCATGATCCATAATTATCTACAGGCTGGGCACAATGGTTCGCACCTGTAATCTCAGTGCTTTGGGAGGCCAAGGCAGGAGGGTCCCTTGAGCCCAGGAGTTCAAGACTAGCCTGGGCAACACAGCAAGATCTCCAAAAAAATTTTAAAAATTAGCAGGGTGTGATGGCACACACCTGTAGTCTTAGCTGCTCAGAAGTCTGAGCCCAGGAGGTCGATGCTACAGTGAGCTGTGATCACACCAATGCACTTCAATCTGGGCAACAGAGTGAGACCCTATCTCAAGAAAAAAAATTATAATAAATCATTCCTGGACTCAAGAATTGTAATGAATAATGCCTAGTGCTTACGAAGTCTTGACAAGTCTCAAGAGATTAAAAATAACTCAGGGGTGCTCATATGGGAGGTACAACAGGAAACTCCTCTTCCTAAAATGAAGACATAGATCCATACTCACAAAGCAAAGTATAATTTAGCTAAATATGGGTATATTCTTAGATGAAAAAGAAAAGAAAGCTGAGTTTTCTAAACAAATCCATATTTTTTTCTACAGGAGAACAACACTGCTCATAATTCAGGTTTATGAAATAAGTAAGTTTACCTTTATTATCATCTTGGAATCATTATATTCAGGGTTTATTTCCACTATTTCCTCTTGCCGCTCTTGAATTTCAAAAACTGGGTTCTATTACACAGAAAAGAAATCAACATTTAATCAATAAGATCAAGATATATTGATCATATCTACCAGGAGGTCAATATTTTTACAGAAAGAATGTTAAATTAAATTCCTTGTAAAGATGGCATTTAGCAGCCCCCTTAGCACACATCAGAGGTAAGAAGAAAGGGCTTATTAAGTAGTTAAGAAACTATGTAATTTTCTTTTCACTTTGACCCAATTTGAATATACAACTACTATTGGGAATAAGGATGTTTTTCAATTAATTAAGAAACTATTAGAGAGATGTTTAACATCAGGTCTTCTAAAACCTGTATATACTACTTGAATCACACACTACTTAATTGTAGTTCTTTAATACATATTCCCATGATACATTAAGCCTGCTTGTGGCAGCCTTTGGGGTGGGCCCTGCACAGGCTAATGTAGGCTTACAAGGTATCTCATAAGCAACAATAGAAATTGAGGCACAGAGAGTTAAAATCCCATTAAAGTTTTGGCAGAAACACATTGAAATAAACTTAAAATTTGGAAGTAAAAATGAGACATGCAGTTTTCCTTTCCTTCTTTATCATCCCCTGGGGTGTCAGTATGCTCTGCACATGGAGAAAGGAGGCAGAAGGGACATGGATGCAGAGGTGTTGGCATGCCTGGAGGCCAAGAAATGGAGTAGCGAGGTTGTGGAGGATTTCTGCCTGCCTGGTAGTAGAAGAATTAGAGCAGTGGGAGGGGTAGGGGGACCAGCATGGACACATTAGTGTGCCCTGGGGCAAGGAAGAGGGACAGTGAGGGGAAGGAAGAGGGCCCTCTTGTAGTGGGGGCTGCAAGGAGGTGTTGGTATGTTCCATGGTCAAGGAGGCAGTTACGGGTGATAAAGAGAAGGAAGTGGTTATTGTGATTGTGTGATTAGTTACACTGAGAAAATTAGAAAATTGAGGCTGAGTGTGGTGACTCACACCTGTAATCCCAGCACTTTGGGAGGCCGAGGCAGGTGGATCACCTGAGGTCAGGAGTTCAAGACCAGTCTGGCCAACATGGTGAAACCCCATCTCTACTAAAAATACAAAAATTAGCCGAGTGTGGTGGTGCGCGCCTGTAGTTCCAGCTACTCAGGAGACTGAGGCAGGAGAATTGCTTGAATCTAGGAGGCGGAGATTGCAGTGAGCTGAGATTGCACCACCGTACTCCAGCCTGGGCAACAGAGCGAGACTCCATCTAAAAAAAAAAAAAAAAATTAGAAAACTGAGTGAAAATGTAAATACAGTGAGGCTAATGGAATCTATAATCAGAGGATAATGGAATCACTGTCAGAGAAGTGATTTTATAAAAGTGAATGATTAGAAAGAACATTGGATTGTTAGATTGCAATTGGAGATAAATAAAAACTCATAGTTTTTGATTTTATATATACTTACATAAAAATAGAGATGTATGTATGTGTATGTACACAGAGACATACATTTATTTTCTAGCTCTGTCCACTGAAAAGGGCCTAGAAGCAATGATACCCAGTAGAAAGGTGCTCACTGAAGGCCTAGATCTCGGCTTCCAAACACCATCTTGTGAAAGGAATCAAGGCTCCTGGGGCAGGAAAAGTACAAGATGAGTCTGAAGCATCTTTTTGTGCCAGAAACCAAGGAAGTGCTCAAATAATGATGAGGACATGTCAAAAGGACCCAGTATCTATCTTGAAGGGGCTCCTACTAGCCAAAGCTGGGAAATTTTGAGTATGAAAATAGTGATGTCAATGGATACAACCCATTGGACGAAAAGAAATCAATGAATTCATACTTACATGAATGAATGAGTGAGTGAGTGAGTGAGTTATTGAATGAATAGGGAGAAAGGAAAACGCTTCTTACAGTATAATGCCAACTAACAAATGTAGAAGGACTGATAGAAATAGAAAATCTCAATAGGCCATCACCATGGTGGAAGCTGATTCAGGCAGAGGGTTCCACGGATGCTAAGGCTAACGAGTGAGGGTCCATGAGGAACAATATGTTGGTGTCATTTCAAAATATCTCCCCACAGAATGCTGTTCAATTACAAAGGCAAAAATAATGTTTGAGGGTTTTTATTTCGTTTCATTTTGACACAGGGTCGCTTTGTCAACCCAGACTGGAGTGCAGGGGCACAATCTCGGTTCACTGCAGGCTCAATCTCCCAGGCTTAAGCCATCCTCCCACCTGAGTCTCCCAGGTAGCTGGGACTACAGGCACGTGCCACCATGCCCAGCTAATTTTTGTGTTTTTTTTTTGTAGAGAAGAGGTTTCACTATGTTGTCCACTATTGAATTCCTGAGCTCAAGCAATCCACCTGCCTTGGCCTCCCAAAGTGTTGGGATTACAGGCATGAGCCACTGTGCGTGGCCAAGAAACCTGACAAACATCAACTTTTCCAGGTAATTAAGGTTAACATTATTAGCAGTGGGACACAGTGACATTGTTTGTCCCGTGGCGATGTAATGAGAAGAGCACAGCGCCATTTCTAAAGAATTCTGGCCAAGAACGCATGGCTTCTAATACTAGTCAAAAGGAAAAATCAGACAAATCCAATCTGAGGTTCACCCTTGTGATGTTGTGATACAGTAAGAAACATGCACCTGGTCTTCTGTCCCCTTTCCTGGCACAGAGCTCCTGAAATCCTTGTAATTTCCTCAGTGATAGGTGTGATAGAAGCATCTTTTATTATACTATTTTTGTCTCAGTCCCAGGTTCCTGACACAAGAACTTCTAAGGACCCTTGGAATCTCTGGAGCTACAGGAGTTATCTATTTCATATGCTAATGAGTTGACTGGTGCCCAAAGACCCTTAGATAGCTTCAGAATGGGGTCTGGTCATCAGAAAGGCCAACCATGTGATTAGAAGATTTGAACTTGGGGCTGGGCACGGTGGCTTAGACCTGTAATCCCAGCACTTTGGGAGGCTGAGGCAGGTGGATCACGAGGTCAGCAGTTCAAGACCAGCCTGGCCAACATGATGAAACCCTGTTTCTACTAAAAATACAAAAATTAGCTGGGTGTGGTGGCATGTGCCTGTAATCCCAGCTACTTGGGAGACTGAGGCAGGAGAACTGGTTGAACCTGGGATGGGGAGGTTGCAGTGAGCTGGGATCGCACCATTGTACTCCTGCCTGGACGACAGAGCAAGACTCCTTCTCAAAAAAAAAAAAAAAAGATTTGAACTTGGAGCCCCACCCTTTGACCTCCAGGTGGAGGAGGGGAGCTGAAGGTTGAGTTAATCACCGATAGCCAATGATTTAGTCAATCATACCTAAGTAACAGGACCTCCATAAAACTCCTAAAAGACAGAGTTTAGAGAGTTTCTGAGTTGGTGAACGCATTAAGGTACTTAGAGGGCAACACGCCCAGAGAAAGCATGGAAGCTCTGCATCTCTTGACCTAGACCTCGCCCCCTGCATCTCTCCCATTGGCTGTTTCTGAGCTATATCCTTTAAAATACACTAGTAAGGAAAGGGCACTCCTGAGTTCTGTAAGCTGTTCTAGCAAATTAGCAAATCCAAGGTGTTGTGGGAACCTTTGATTTTTAGCGAGTCAATTAGAAGTATGGGAGACCCAGGACTTGAGATTGGCATTTTAAGTGGGGGCCGTCTTGTGAGACTGAGCCCTTTAACCTGTGGGATCTGACGCTAACTCCAGGTCTATAGTGTCAGAATTCTACTGAATTGTTGGACACCTGACTAGTGTCTGGAGAGTTGGAGAACTGGTTGTCATGAGAAAAAAAACTCACACATTTGCATCAGAAGTGTTCTGTGGGTACAGAGATTTCCTAGTAACCCTACAGAGTGAAAGGCCTGTACTCTTGAAAACTGTCAAGGGCAGGAATGACAGCGAAAGATTGAGGCACCATGGCTCCAGATCGAAGGAGAAGGAATAGACGACAACTAAAGGGAGCACGTGTTCCTGGAGTGGTTGTGGATGAGAAAGCAAAAAGACATCATAGGGACAGTTGGTGAAACTTGCATGGGGTCTCAGTACTGGCTGGAAGCATTGAATCAGTGTGGATTTCCTTATCTGGAGGGTCATATGGTGGTTATGTAGTAGAGTGTCCTTTGGTGGGCAGAATACTTACTGGGGAGCCCAGGGGCTTCATAGCTGCAATTTGCTCTCAAATCATTCAGAAAGAGAAAATGGTAGGGTACACACACACACACACACACACACACACTCCTCAAACATGATACAAGGTACCAACTGAGGAACCTGAGCGGAAGGAATGTGAGTGCTCTTTGTACTACTATTCCTACAACTTTCTGTAAGTTTGAAAATATTTCGAGAGGTGTGGAGAAAGATTTAATAACTTTTTCTTTTTCTTTCTTTCTTTCTTTTTTTTTTTTTTTTTTTTTTTTTGGAGACAGGATCTCACTCTGTCACCCAAGCTGGAGTGCATTGGTGCCATCACTGCTCACTGCAGCCTCGAGCTGGGCTCAAGCCATCCTTTCACCTCGGCATCCTGAGTGGCTAGGACCACAGGTGCACACCACTATGCCCAGCTAATTTTTTTGTAATTATTGTAGAGATGGGGTTTTGCCATGTTGCCCAGGCTAGTCTCGAACTCCTGGGCTCAAGTGATCCTCCCTCCTTGGCCTCCCAAAGTGCTGAGATTAAAGGAGTGAGCCATCAAGCTCAGCTAAATTTAAGTATAAGATTAAGAAAGAGGAGTCTCAAATACTGGGAGGGCACAATGACTTAAACAAACAGACAACAACAACAAAAACCAAGGCCTCTGTCACTCAGGCAGGAGTGCAAGTGGTGTGATCTGAAATCCTGGGCTCAGGTGATTCTCCTACCTTAGCCTCCCAAGTAGCTGGGACCACAGGTGTGTGCCACCATGCCGGGCCAATTTTTTGTATTTTTAGTAGAGACAGAGTTTCACCATGTTGCCTGGGATGGTCTCCAACTCCTGGGCTCAAGCAGTTCACCCATCTCAGCCTCTCAAAGTGCTGGGATTACAGGCGTAAGCCACCAAGCCTGGCCAGCATATGATTGTTTTTTTAAAGTTCAGTCTGCCTCATTCAACACGCAGGGCTTACAGAAAGTAATCTTTAATTATATCTGTATATTTACTTCTATAAATATATCTGTAGGCACTCGATAAATCACATTCTGTGGCACTTAGAATTTCAATACTGAAGATTCATTTTCCAGTGTTATTTTTCACTAAGCATATTGTTTTGTACTATAGGTAATTAAATAACATGCTTTTTATGTAACAATAATGTTAATGATAAAAATAGCTCTTATTTGTACTTGCCTCTTATTGCATATACATATACTATTCCGCTTTGCATATTTTATATCACATATACATATACTACTCTGTTTTGCATATTTCAATCTTCACAACACTGTGAGGTTGGGACTGTTCTTAAGCTTATTTATAGATGAGGAAACTAAGACATAGAGAGGTTGAGTATCTTGTCCAAGTTAGTAGTAGAGCTGAAATTTGAACCCAGGCAGTCTGGCCCTACAGTCTTTTTAATTTTTTTTTTTTTTTTTAAGAGAAGGCCTCACTCTGTTGTCCAGACTGGAGTACAGTGGCATGAACTTGGATCACTGCAGCCTCAACCTCCTAAGCTCAAGCAATCCTCCTGCCTCAGCCTCCTGAGTAGCTTGGCTTGCATGCCACTATGACCAGTTAATTAATTAATTAAATTTATTTATTTATTTATTTTTGAGACAGAGGTTTCACTTTTGTTGCCAGGCTGGAGTGCAATGGCACGATCTCGGCTCACTGCAACCTCTGCCTCCAGGTTCAAGTGATTCTTCTGCCTTAGCCTCCGGGGGTAGCTGGGATTACAGGCATGCACCAGCACGCCCAGCTAATTTTTTGTGCTTTTAGTAGAGATGGGGTTTCTCCATGTTGGCCATGGTTGGTCTCGAACTCCTGACTTCAGGTGATCTGCCTGCCTCGGCCTCCCAAGGTGCTGGGGGATTACAGGCATGAGCCACTGCACCCGGCCACCAGTTCATTTATTTTTATTTTTCTTGTAGAGATGGGTTCTTGTCATGTTGCCCAAACTGGTCCTTGCACTCCTGGGCTCAAGTGATCCTCCTGCCTCAGCCTCCAAAGCACTGAGATTACAAGCATGAGCCACTGCACCCAGCAGAGTCCATATTTTTGTTACACATATTCTTTGTTATTTTTGATACACATATTCTTTGTGTCCAGAGCTCATTTTCAAGTTTCTTCATGACAGGGATCTATGCCTTTTCCCCACTTATTTTCTTCCTCAAGAAATCTAGCACAATATCCTGTATTCAGTAGTTGTTGACTCACAGGCTGAGACCCAGGGGGGTGGAAACTCTGTTGCAACCATTCCCTGAATGGTCATCCATTCACAATGATCTGGCATCATCTCTCAAGAGACTACATCAAGGTACATCTAAGCGACAAAGTATATGGTACATAATAGAAGTCAGAAAGAGAGAGATCATCAACATCAGTAGAGGAAACCTCCTTTCAGTTCAGCCAACAGGGACTGAGTAACTCCCCTGCCCCGCCCTGCTCCCAAATGCCTGGCATGGAATTCAATGCAGAGGAGTCAAAGCGTGGGTTTTCATCTTCAACAATTTTACAGCCTGCAGCAAAAGCTCCTGGGCAGAGGTGGGGTAGAGGCTGAATGAAAAAGTAGTGAAGCATGGTGCCCCGTGCCTGTAGTCCCAGCTACTTGGGAGGCTGAGGCCAGAGGTTAACTTGAGCTCAGGAAGTCAAGCTGCACTGAGTTATGATGCCACTGTACTCCAGCCTGGGCAACTGAATGAGACTCTGTGAGAAAGGAAAGAAGGAAGGAAGGAAGGAAAAAAGGAAGGAAGGAAGGAAGGAAAGAAGGAAGGAAGGAAGGAAGGAAAGAGAGAGAGAGAAGGAAAAGAAAGAAAGAAAGAAAGAAAGAAAGAAAGAAAGAGAGAGAGAGAGAGAGAGAGATAGAAAGAAGAAGAAAGAAAGAAAAGGAAAAGAAAGAAAGAAGAAAGAAAGAAAGAAAGAAAGAAAGAAAGATAGAAAGAAAGGAAGGAAGGAAGGAAGAAGGAAAGAAAAGGAAAGGAAGGAAGGAAGGAAGGAGGGAAGGAAGGAAAGAAGGAAGGAAGGAAGGAAAAGAAAAGAGAAAGGAAGGAAAAGAAAGGAAGAAAGAGAGAGAAAGAAAGAAGAAAAGAAGGAGGGAGGGAGAGAGGAAGGAAGGGGAAAGAAGGAAAGAAGGAAGGAAAGAAGGAAGGCAGGAAGGGAGGGAGGGAAAGAAAGGAAAGAAGGAAAATGAAAGTAAGAGAAAAAAGAAAGGAAAGAGGGAGGCAGGGAGGGAAAGAAAGGAAAGAAGGAAAAAGAAAGAAGATAGAGAGAGAAAGAAGGAAAGAAGAGAAGAAAAGAAAGACAGAAAGACAAAGAAGGGAGGGAGGGAAAGAAAGGAAGGAAGAAGGAAAAAGAAAGAAGGAAAGAAAGAAAGAAAGAAAGAAAGAAAGAAAGAAGAAAGAAAGAAAGAAAGAAAGAAAGAAAGAAAGAAAGAAAGAAAAGAAGGGAGGGAGGGACTGAGGGAGGGAGGGAAGGAAGGAAGGAAGGAAGGAAGGAAGGAAGGAAGGAAAACAAAGATTGATTCTTGGGCCCAGACCTGCAGAATGTGCAGGGTAGGTGGGAAGATGAGAAGAGAGCATGCAGGCTGGGAGAACAGAGTAAACTGAGATTCCGGCAGGGATGAGCATGGGAGAGGGTAAAGAAACACCCAGGTGGCCCAGGAGGGCTCAAGAGTACCCACCTCCCAGGGCCAGCTGCCCTCTGGTTGTTGGATGCAGCAGCCCTCTGAAGATGGGGCACAGATATAAACACTTCCACCCTTGGAACCGCTCCCAAACCCAGGACCGTATGTCCCCATTTGCCCCCATTTGCCCAAATGGTCCCAGTTTACTCCTGATGTTCCAGCATCCCTTCAGGTTAGTGTCCCTTTTCAAAAGCATACTGGTAGAGATGATAAATTATACGGCCACCTTACTCAAAGCCTACCTTATGTAGCCTGACATTGTAGATTACTCTGCCTCCCTGCCAACCAACTCCAAATCCCATTTTCCCCTCTTTGGTAGAAGGGCACTTAGAGACTGAGTTACACATACTGACTTAATGTCCTACTCCGTTATTGGTAGCATAAGCTGTGTCTAGTGTCTTTCTGATGAAAAAATCCCTAATTAAAAAAATTTTGACCTGGCTTAATGAGTGGCTTTAACGACCAAATCCAATGGGCTGCATATGTGACATGATAAAGCAGGCACATACAGTGTTAAACAGAGTCCAGAAATTGCATATTCCAAATCTCTAAGTGGCTTGTATTCCACTAGAAACCAACTAAAAATGAGAGGAAAATGTGGTATTTCAAAGAAATGCAAATACTACCTAGCTGGGCACTCAGAAGACTGTTAGGTACAAAGAAATGCTCTTAAGTAATTAAAGTCTACAGTGTTAGACAAGTGCCTCAATAAACACACCTTCTACCACCTTTTACATGGAAATGCAAATGCTTATTTACATTTACTTTCAGATTTAAGGATGAACAGATGTCTTGAGGCCCTTCTGAGAATGAAAATGGCTTATATAAATCCTTCAAATCAAAACATTTTAGGCCATCACAAACTTCCTATTTAATTCTATTGCCAATTCAAAATATCGATGTGGTTTTATTTCAGGTTTATGTAAAGCGGAGACTGAAGGCCACTGGTCCTACCTGATGCATTTTCAATACTCAGGTTGCTTTTACTGCTGTAGCAACTTTGCAGGAACTATATTAAAGGGTTTTCTGCAGAACCAAGGTTTACCGAATGGAAAGGATTCGTTTAATGAGGTATTTGGAAGTTAAAAAATACTTTCAGAAAATTTGGTATGATATCAGAATTACTTCATCACATTTGAATTATGTTTAAATGGGAAGCTGAAGCTATAGCATATGTGGCAATGTTTACTTGAAGGTTTCTTTTCATTTATTTAAACTTTGCAACTAGTTTAAATACTAGACCATATTTGCAAACTAACCTTTTTGCCGTTAGAGCTGTTTGGTAGATTTGGTGAGGTGAGCTTTGAGTTCCTACTATGTGCAAGACCCTGTGATAGCTACTAAATGAGGATAAAATACCATTTTATTTTTTTATTTTTATTTGTATTACTTTTTTGAGACAGGGTCTCGCTCTGTCACTCAGGCTAGAGTGCATCACGTCATCACGGCTTACTGCAGCCTTGACATCCCAAGCTCAAGAGATTCTCCTACCTCAGCCTCCCGAGTAGCTGGGACCACAGGTGTGCATCACCATGTCCAGTTAATTTTTACAACGTTTGTAGAGATGAGGTCTCACCATCTTTCCCAGGCTGGTCTCAGACTCTGGGGCTCAAGCCAGCCTCCTATCTCAGCCTCCTGAATAGCTGGGATCACATGTGTGTGTCACCATGCCCAGCTATTTTTTTTTTTTTATTTTTTTTATAGATATGAGGTGTTACTACGTTGCCCAGGATAAGATGCCTTTTTTTTTTTTTTTTTTTTTTTTTTTTTGAGAGTCTCCTCTCACTCTGTCACCCAGGCTAAAGTGCAGTGGCACAATCTCGGCTCGCTGCAACCTCTGCTTCCTGAGTTCAAGTGATTCTTGTGCCTTAGCCTCCTGAGTAGCTGGGACTACAGGCACATGCCACCATGCCTAGATAATTTTTTGTATTTTTAGTAGAGACAGAGTTTCGTCATGTTGGCCAGACAGGTCTCCAACTCCTAGCCTCAAGTGATCTACCCACCTTAATGCCATTTTAAAAGGACTCACAGAAGTGGCCATTGAGATAGTCCTTAAAAGATCACAGGGTTTTAACAGGAAGAAAAATGCAGTGGGGGTGAGAAGAGTGAAAAGAATTTCAGGCATAAAGAACAGTTGAAGTAATGGTTCATGGGAAGACAGTGTGAGAGGTGCAGAAACAAGGTGAGCATTTGTTGGGTTGGATGATGAGGAAGATTAGGTTACAGGAGATACTGGAGTTGATTCATGGTGTAGAGCAAGTTTGCATCTTGTTTTGAAAGTCTCTGGGCAAGTCAGTGACATGATTAAATCTCTGCTTGTAGATCTGAACTGGAATTGGGAAAAGTTAGAGGCAAACACAGGAGGATTTTGCAATTGTTCAAATAAAGTAGTAATACGGAGGCTGGGTGAGGTGGTTGCCTGTAATTCCAGTGCTTTGAGAGGCCAAGGCAAGAGGATCACTAGAGGCCAGGAGTTCAAGACCAGCCTGGGCGACAGTGTGAGATCCTACACAGTGTGAGTTTCTACACACACACAAAAGAAAGAAAAGAAGTTTTTTTGAGATGGGGTCTCATGCTGTTGCCCAGGCTGGAGTGCAGTGGTATGATCATGCACAGCTCACTGCAGCCTCAACCTCCCAGGCTGAAGCAGTCCTCCCACTTCAGCCCCCCAAGTAGCTGGCACCACAGGCATGCACCACCACACCCAGCCAGTTTTTTGTTTTTTTTTTTTTTATTTTGTAGAGACATGGTCTCCCTAGGTTGCCCAGGCCGTCTTGAACTCTTGAGCTCAGGCAATCCTCCCACCTTGGCCTCCTAAAGTGCTGGGATTACAGGGGTAAGCCACCATGCCCGGCCAGAATTGTTTTTTAGTTACCCAGGTGTGGTGGAGTGTACCTGTAGTTCTAGCTACTTGGGAGGCTGAGGGAGGAGTATTGCTTGAGCCCAGGAGTTCGAGATTACGGTGAGCTATCATGGTGCCACTGCACTCCAGCCTGGGTGACAGAATGAGACCCTGTCTCTAAAGTAAATAAATAAATAATGTGGTTGCAAGCTAGGATAGCAGTAGGGGGAAGGGAGAGAAGGGATGGATTTTTAAAAATCATTCAAATCCCTAAGACTTGGCAGCTCTTTGTATGTGAAGAGCTGCAGGGAGGGGGCTGTCCAATAACTCCAAGGCTTTGAGCCTGGACAGTGGGGAGACGCTGGAACCATCAGGATAAACCCAGGCCATAGATGCAGGTTCAGGGTGGCCTGAAATGTGCTTGGTCAGTCCTGGACATCCTGAGCCTAAGGTACAGGGGGATAACCATGGAGAGAAGTGTGAACACGTCTGTGTAACCCACAAAATGTTCATGATGTTAGGTAACCATTTGTCAAATGAACACAGGAAGAAGTGAGGAAGGAAGGGAAAGAGAAGGAAAAGGGAGGCGCTTCCCAGTGGGCAGTTGGATATGCAGACCTGTGCCTCAGGAGAGAAGCGTGTGTGGGGGCCACAAAGAGGGGGTGAGTGGGTGAGTGAATGACAGAGCAGAGGCTGAAGGAGGAGGTGTCAGGCACAGACACATCAGGGACCAAGAGGAAGACAAAAAGTCAGAACAGAAACAGAGATACAGAACCAAGAACCAAGGAGTGGCAGAATTCTGAAATCTAAGAAGGCAGCCATCTCCAAATAAAAAGGGTCAGAGGTCAAAACACAGAAAAAGTCACTAGAGTTGGCACCTTGGAGTTCATTACTGAGCACTAATGATGGGCTGTGTTTGATGCTCAGAGCTTTACCTGCCTTTCACTTCACATCCACCCTGTGAGGCAGGCACTGCTGTTAAACTATGCTAGGAGGCTTAGATCTGTTCACTGACTTCCCCAAAGTCACGCTTCCAGGAAGCGGAGGGCAGAAATCCTAAGCCAGTTAGGTGTCACCCCAAAACCTATAACCCTCACACACTTGGCTGTGTGCTTCAATACGGAGCTGGGGGTAGAAGCCAGATCTCAGGGGCTAGAAAAGCGAACGGGATGGAAACTCACGTTTAATCTATGTTTGCTGTGGGCCCAGAACCGAGCTCAGTGCTATATGTGAATGTAAACAACAGATAGTGAAAATGGGGAGTGGGGGGGTCACAGCTGGGGGAAGCAGAATGGTGGCTTTTTCAAGAAGGGGCAGGACGGACCCTATCATTCTGGGTCCTCTGCTAGATCATGGAAATCATTTCATCATACAGAAACCTGCATTAAAATGATCCTCTTTAAACTAGGATTTTACCACTATAACAGAATGCAGTAACTTGCTATCCCCTTTCTTAATACAGATGAACAGAGCTACTTCCTGTTTTTGATATATGGGTATTAAGTATTCAGGCATTAGAATGAATGGTACATACTTTTTTGAGTTTCTTGCTTTTTTCTGTTGAGAGTATGATATTTCTTTGCAAAATGATATTAAGCTCTGCATCATGGGAAACAAAAGGAAAATAGGCCATGAGAACATTTGAGCTAGCAAACAGAATAAATGTCAATCATCAGGGTGAATTCTCTCAATCAGAGGACATTTTTGCAAGGGGACGAAAATTCACGTGGCCCTTTTGATGGAAAAGAACATTTCTTCTGAGCTGTAGCAGCCTTCGTGAAACAGACTTAGGCCTTCCTCTGGGAATAAGGCCTGTCATATTTGCATGCCTCCGAGAGAAATACACAAGCTGGCTGCTCATCTGGGTGGCTGTTTGCAGTCTAGTCATTGTCCCTTTGAACCAGCTGTAAGCCCCATGCATTCGTGAATGCCAAGATAGGAAGGGAGGATTTTCTCCTTCTGGATCCAAAAAGGCACCCAGGGAAGGCAAGGCCAGACCTGTGCTAAAAGCCTTTAAAATCGGGGGAACTGCTAGGGACAGAAAACGATGTTGTTAATTAGCCTGCAAAGAAGCATTTTGATAAACCTGAAGGAATGGTGGAGTTACACATCCATTTTAAACGAGTTCTCCGAGTCGAAAATATTTGGAAAGTTTGGGCTGGGCGCAGTGGCTCACGCCTATAATCCCAGCACTTTGGGAGGCCAAGGCGGGCAGATCACGAGGTCAGGAGATCGAGACTATCCTGGCTAACACTGTGAAACCCGGTCTATACTAAAAACACAAAAAATTAGCCGGGCGTGGTGGGCGCCTGTAGTCCCAGGTACTCAGGAGGCTGAGGCAGGAGAATGGTATGAACCCTGGAGGTGGAGCTTGCAGTGAGCCAAGATCATGCCACTGCACTCCAGCCTGGAAGACAGACTCTGTCTCAAAAAAAAAAAAAAAAAATTGGAAAGTTTGAAAGCAGTTAGATAATTGAAGTTATGTCTGCCCACCGACAAGACAGTCAATGAGTGAAAATGAGAAAAATCAAACCCACTGATTGTTTGGATGACCTCATGCTCAGCCTCAGGTCTAGGGCTCCCTGCATCTCCACCACCACTACAAGCCCATTCCAGGACTAGGTGTTTCCATGAAAGGAGAAGGCTGAGTCCATAGGATGCCCCACTCCAGTTCATTACAACTCCTCCACTCTAATGGTACCAGTGGCTATGAGACTTTTCCAATGAACAAATTCAAATATCTGGTTCAAACCTAACTTGGCGAACTAGGTTTGCTACGTGTGGCAACCACAGAATTGCATTACAAAGGTAGGACTGAATCAGCACTTCCACCTCGACCTGATGGCCCGTAGTTGACTTAGATCAGTGAGGTACAATCTAAAGCAGTGGCGAACCTTACAAACGGAAGGACCAATTTTCTCCTAGCCCTAGCATCAACGCAATTCTGTGGAGGACTACATGCTGGGACCTAGGATAGCGGGGACTGAGACCACAACAGCTTGGTTTTATAGCTTTAACCTGAAGTCTTGGGCAGTCGTGAGCAGTTTTGAGATCTTAAACCTGGCACTGCTTTTCACGAGAGTGCTGGTTTGGTTTCTTGAGCCCCTCCCCAGGGCAGGAAACAGAAGCAGGCTTAGATCTGGGACAGGACTCTGAACACAATCTACAACCAGGACAGGCCTCGGGTAGCCACTTTCCCTGAGGTATCCCCATGCTAACTGCCTGCTCAAGGGCCAGTGAAGTTTATCCCTAAACCTTGCCATCCTTTTCAAGTGAGGCCAGCAGTGTTAACCCCTGGGGAAAGCTTTCAGTATCTGTGCCACCTCCAATGTCGGGATAAGGGGATTTTTCAGAGGGCCCCAGGCACTTGCATGGTTTATCCAGTTTTTAATTTGAACTGTATGATACTGTCCTTTTTTTGTAGATCAGACACGATTAAAAAAAAATGTAATGTGTTCATCCTCACAATAGAAATTATGAGAAAAATGTAGGGTATGGAGTGGAAAGAGCAACATTTGGAGAGCCAGACTGGGTACAAATCTCAGTTCTCTCACTTTCTTTCATCCAACAAACATACACTGAGTTCCGGTATGTGTCTGGAACTGTTCCAGGAGCTGGACACAGAATGGTGATGAAGACAGATTGGTCCTGCTCTGCATGGCCCATGCTAATGCATGCTTATCTTCTGGGGCTGCTTCTGAGCTCAGTAATGCTGGGCCAGTCACTTGGCCTCTCTGAGCTTCTGCCAAGTGCTGTGAGAGTTAAATGGGATGATAGGCATTTGGCCCAGGTTGCACTGGTGGCCTTCAATAAATGGTAGTTCCTGTTATTTTACTGTGGCTCATAGAGAACTCCTGATAAATATTTGTTGAATGGAAATGCCTTGGAATGTACTGTGGGAATCTCCAAGCCCTTCCCCTAAGATCCCTGAAGCTAGAAACCACTGCAGGAGAATGATGTACCCGGAGCAGAGGCCACTGTCAGCAAAGCCCAGAGATCCTGGAGACCCCTGTTCCCTACACATTCTGTGACCTGAAAGAGACCAGCTGCTGTCAGTTGTCATATAAATCAGGAGGGCAGTCAGCATAGGAGGGGTTTCAGGGAGTTATAATCTGGTTCATCTGTTTTTTTTTTTTTTTTTTTTTTTTTGACGGAGTCTTGCTGTGTCCACTGGGTTGGAGTACAGTGGTATGATCTTGGCTCACTGCAACCTCCGCCTCCCTGGTTCAAGTGATTCTCCTGCCTCAGCCTCCCAGGTAGCTGGGATTAAAGGTGTGTGCCACCACGACCAGCTAATTTTTGTATTTTTAGTAGAGATGAGGTTTCACTATGTTGGCCAGGCTGGTCTCAAACTCCTGACCTCAGGTGCTCCACCTGCCTTGGCTTCCCAAAGTGCTAGGATTACATGTAGGTGGGAGCCATCACTGTGGTTCATCCTTCTTAATAGGCATAAAATCATTTAATTCCCCCAAAATAATGGTCAGATTTATCAACTGAAGGAAAGCAGAGGTTCAGACCTCAAAGGAGGCCCAAAATTTACCTGTAGGAATTTCTGATTTTAAGGTATCACCACACATTTGGCTCTAGTTAGTAAAAGGACATGCACGTTGAGCAGTCATTCCCCCAACTTGCCACCCAGTCAAGTCACTGGCGTGAATACAGATGTGAAGTTACAGATTCCTTTTACAGCCCAGGGGCCTATTTTCCAGGCTCTCTGTGCAAAGAGGCCATGTGGCTATTTCACGGGTCAGGCTGCACACCGTTTAAACCTGCATAAATCATGCCGGGCAAGGTATTAACAAGTGCAAAGTTGCTATCTAGCAGTATAGCTTATGATAGTACCTTCGCTGTCATCACTGTCCTGAGCTCCGTCCAGCTCTCTGGGTCCATTCATCACAGGTGGTGCACAGGGAGGTGAGACCAACAATTGTACTAACTTTTTTTCATACAACTTTCTGGTGGAAGCTGAGGAAGAATTTGGAGAACAAATTAAATTGTTGTTTTTTTTTATATGAGCCTACTGGGTTCAAGGTATTTCATAATTCAGATTTTTATTCTTATCCCTTACATTATTGGTTAATTATGGCTTTTTTGTTTTTTGAGACAAGGTCTCACTCTGCCTCCCAAGCTGGAGTGCAGTAGCATGATCTCAGCTCACTGAAGCCTCTGCCTCCCAGATTCAAGCGATTCTCCTGCCTCAGCCCCTCCAGCAGCTGGGACCACAGGTGTGCGCCACTACACTCGGCTAATTTTTGTATTTTTAGTAGAGACGGGTTTTGCTATGTTGGCCAGGCTGATCTTGAACTCCTGACCTCAAGTGATCCACCTGCCTCAGCCTCCCAGTGCTGAGATTGTAGGTATGAGCCACTGCGCCCTGCCCAATTATGGCTTTTTAAACGAGGTAGACTCGCAGCTGTTCAACTCCTTCCTTCGTTTCCACAAACACTTAGGTGATACCTGTATGGATTAACCACAGAGTCAGGCATTGGACACATCTGAGCAGACAGACAAGGCTGTGCATCCTATCTATGGGGAATATAGATAATAAATAAATAGTTAACAAGGTCTACATACTAAAAACAAAACAAAAAAATTGAACCACATAATAAAGAGTAACTGGTTTTTCACTGATGAAAAACACCCAATCCATGGGCTGGGTGTGGTGGCTCACACCTGTAATTCTAGCACTTTGGGAGGCCAAGGCAGGTGGATTACTTGAGGTCAGAAGTTCGAGACAAGCCTGACCAACATGGTGAAATCCTGTCTCTGCAAAATACAAAATCATTAGCTTAATGTGGTGGTGTATGCCTGTTATCCCAGCTGCTTGGGAGGCTAAGGCAGGAGAATCCCTTGAATCTGGGAGGCAGAGGTTGCAGTAAGACAAACACCCAATCCTAATCTGTAAATAGGATTTGGGTATATTTATTGCCTCTTCCCTCTTTGTGGTTTTCTGTTTTCTCTATGTTCCTATTTCTGTTTTAATGGTTTTATTGCATATGTTCCTTCTATTGTAAGTTGTTTATAAACCATAAATGACAAGTCTCTAATATTTGCTGCATACTGTACATACGTAGTATTGGGCCAGGTGAAAATCCAAGCTTCTCAAGTTGGTTCTGCAATTTACAGTCACTCAGACACTTCACATCCACCATGGTGATAGAAGTTTGGCCTCTTTTCTGATGGTAGAATCCTTGAAATAGCAAAACATTAAATGCATTAAGACAACCTTACAAATAAGTACTAAAATGTTACCAATCCACGTAAGTGTTTATAACCCTATCTCCCCAACCTCCTAGGTGCACAGGCAATAAAGCAAAAATCAGCACTTTCTACTTCTGCCATAAATCCCTGCTGGGATTAGTTGCCTCCATTGTAAAACTGGATGGGTGTCATTTTCCCCAGTGTCTTTAGGGCTCAATTATTTATAACTGTTCTGTTCAATGAATATGAGAAAAATCTTCTGGACAAAATAAACAGATACTTCCATTACTGCTCAGGAACTCTGAGTAAAACTCAAGCTCTGAGAAGATAAGAACTTAATTAAATATGAAAGAGCTAAGAGTTTTTTTTTTTTTTTTTTTGAGTTAAATAAAAGTTATTTATCCCTGCCCTCCTTTTGATGACAGGACAGCGAGTACAGAGCATTCAGTTATTGCAAACAGTAGCAGCTTTCACACTTGTAATTTAACTCTGAACATAACAAGATGGTAGTTTTTAATTAACCGCCAGCAGACTTAGTAATTGCTGAATTGGCATTTGAAAAAAAGTCAGCTATTCACTCTCTGGCACACAAATTGATTCATATAGATTTATGCAAATCTTGATATGGCTTTCCAAATCTGCACAACCTCAAGTTCAATCAGTTTTATCCAGTTGATCCCTTGGTCTCCCAGAGTTGACCCTTCTACCTACGTGACAAAATCCACAAAAAGACAGACCCATTTGTCAAACCTTTTAACAGAGATTTTAAAATTTTGGAGTTTATTATACCACATTTCTATCATGTTTCAAGGCTTAATACTGCAGTGAAAACAACAGCAAGATAATTATTCAGCGTAGGAGGACTAGACCAATTTTAAATAATGACTTTGCTTTTGTTGGTGATCAGTCAATGTCCAATTAGGAAGAACACTGTATACAAGCTAGAAAAAGTCATGAATTGTTATATATAATAGGGTTGTTCTGGAATACCTAGTTTGACAGTTCTCTACTTTAAAGCAATGCTTTAAAGAGCGTCACATTCTAGCACACATAGTAGGTACCTAGTAAATGTTAGTTTCCTCCTTTTCTGTGTGTTTGGGAAACTGACTTAACACTTTTAGGCCAGTGGGAAACAAACTAATGCTAGGAAGAAAAAGGACAATACACCTCAGCACCTCAGATTTTTTTTTTTTCTTTCCTTTTTACTGGAAGCTAGCTTCGGCAGATCCTGTGACATTTGTTCCTGAGAACAGCTGTCTGTTGTTTCACCAGCTTCCCAAAAATAACCTCCAATAGAGCCCTCATCAATTTCAAGTGACACTAGACAATTGCCTAGAGGGAACACACATATGGAAGAAAAATATTCAAATGGAATCCAACTGGATGATTAATTCACTTACCCCTTCACATGGTTATCTAAAGTCTATGCAATCGAGTTGGTTACTAAAGCTGAGTGAGTTTCACCCTGAGGTTTCCACTAGCAACCAGTCCCTTTTTGCCTGTTAGATATTATGGTAATCATAATACTGACAGTGTGACATCAGTAACCCCCATAGCAACAGATTGATGTGCAAATCAGATTATTAATTGAACCTAAGTTCAAACAGAAGGAGGTACTGGTCGACTTCATAGGCACACTGCCATGATAAAATGTCAAGAGATGCAGAGAAGTTATCATTATGCACAGTAAGTAAGGAGCTGCTACTAAACCAAATGGTGTCAAGAAACCAGGAAGAGAAAGGAGAAATCAAACAAACTCAAGTGTCTAGACCACCCATTAAAAGGCCCATATTAGTAGTTGGGCAATTTGACCATATACTCCAGGGAAAATAGGAAAGTGGAAGAAACCTATATTAATTTGTTAAGGATTATTCATTTAAGAAAACAAGAAATCAAGATGGAGGGCAGATAAATAATAATACATTGCAGAAGTTTGATGGATTTGCCCTTTTCAAAGCATTTTCATATCTCATTTCATCCTCTGGACACTTTTATAAGACAGCTGAGACAGATATTATCATCTACATTGCAAAAACCTACTTGGTGTTGCCTTATTTTGTTTAAGGAAAGATCTGTGAGACTATTAGCCTGCATCTTTCAAGAAAGACTGCTTAGATTTTAAAGACGTGTGCAAGACAAAATGTAACTGTGAGAAAAAGCAATGCCTTCATTAAATTGCAGGGATAGAGGGAATGATCCGAAAGGGGTGAAGAGGACAGGGGAGCCAGGCTGCTTAGAGTCAAATCCCAGTTCTGTCATTTTCCAACTGGGTGACATCACATCAGGTAAGTTACTAATTTCACTGTGTCTCCTCTTCTTTGTCCATAACGGGGGATAATAAAAATGGTACCTGTTTCAAAGGGCTATGTTATTCAATGAGTTATAATACATATAAAGTACTTGGCACATAGAAAGCATTATATAAATGTTTTCCATTATTCTACTCATGAGCCCTAGCCCCAGAAAGTTCCCACATCCAGTATCTTCCTCAGGAGGCTTCATCTCATTTACACTTGCCCATGGGAGTCTATAGTTGCAGTCCTTTCCAGATTCTGGGAAAGAGCTGAACGTCTTTGGGTGGATGGTTATGAAAGCTATTGAGTCTCCCAGGCTGTGGCTCCGAGGGCTATGGCTCCACAGTTTCTGAATAGAGCATCAGTTTTCAAACAAACATGTAATGCAAACATTTACCAACATCCAAACATTGCATTCACCAAACAAAGACTTTGAAAATTGACACATTTGTTTCCATCAAAGCAAATAAATGATAGGCTTGGGTTATTAGGATGCACAAGCATTTTGTTTACATTTCCCAGAATTGCTTTCAACAAAAAAGCAGCCAGCAGGTGGAACTGCTTCCATTTAAACAGTTTGACTATTGGGATGAAACAGACATTTCTAGAATATTTTCTTGGTTAAATCTCTGGGGTTTAAAACAAGCTAGGTTGAAAAGGATTAAATCAGATGATTTCAATCAACATCTATGGGTTGAACCCTATATCATGTGCAAACTATTCTGCTTGAAATTATTCTCTTGAAAACCCACCAGCATAGTTATGATTCTATTGTCAGCATTATTCCATTTATGAATTCCTGTACTCTGTGCTATCCTGAAATATTTGGTTTAATTGTTTGCAGCACACCATCTCCCTCAGTTTTATCTGTGCAGTCCTGAGCATTAGCTTGTTTTTTGTTTTTCACTCTCCCCATGGCTGCAAAGATATTTTATTCCATTTCTTGAGGGAAGCAAGTTTTAATTGCCAATTGACTACGTATTCAACATGATAAGGTATCTAAACCCTGAGAGCTTCCTCTTTTCATTAAAATGTAGATCCAATTTCTCTTCCCTTAATGCCACATGCTGTTATTAAACTGAAATAACGGAAATAGTAAAAGCCAGATGTCACTTCAGTCTCAGGTTTGACGTGGGGCACAATTTCCTCTCCTCAAATTTAATCTTCGAGTTATTTACTAACCCCATTCTTTGGAAGAATGCACAATTTAAATGTAAATGCAATTTACATAGGGGAGAAGATAGTAGATTTGCAGTTTCAATTGCCAATAACCATTTGCAAAAGGAGAAATCAACTAAAGCAAAGATCAGCAGCTGTCAGTCTAAAGCCCGCATCACTCACCATTCTCAGATAACTTTCCTCCTGAAGCCACCTGCCTCTGAGCCTCCACTATGCAGGCAAAAGGAAGTGGAAAGCGGAGGCATTTCCCCAGACATTTCAGGCCGAATTTACTACTGACTGGAGGGAAAAGGGAGAAGTTTGGGTTTCACTGAGCTGATCTGGTTGGCATCATTGTTGAAATCATTAGCTGATCAATTTCTTTCAAAAATTATTTATTGATCATCTCCTGTGGGATAGGGGTTATGCTTGGCCTAAATCAAGGAGAGGTAGAGGCAAATACAAAGATGCAAAAGCTATAGCCCCTCTTTCAAGGAGCTCACAGTCTCCTTAAAGAGAAAAGGAAACAAATAGCTACAAAAAATAAGATAAAGTGTTAAAGGAATGCTGCAGGAGCCCAGAATCTGAACCGTAAGGGTCCAAAGGTACGCTGAAGCTGAGACTTCCAGGACGAGCAACAGTTTTCCCTATAAACAAGGGGCTGGGGACAGACATTCTAGGATGTGGTAAGCGAGATGAGAAATGAGTCAGGTTGAATAGGTGGATCCTTCCAATTTGTGAAGGATCTGGTGTGCCATGCTAAGGGCTCTGCCTTCACCTCTGGGCACACGTAGAGGTTTATAAGTAGCTCATGGTATAATTACACCTAGTTTGATATTGAGTGGAGGATGAATTGGTAAGGAACAGTCTGGAGGCTACAGGACTCCTTGGAGGTTATTACAACAGTCTAGAAAAGAGATGATTCCATTTGGGGGAGGACTAGAGAGGAAGATACACGATTCATGAATGATTTAGAAGGCAGAATAGCCACAACAGGATGGCTGATTATGTGTTTCCTCTTCACTTCACTTGCATAGGCACCATCTCAGTACAAATCTTTTGTCTCAGGCATGAGCCTGCTTACATAAGGAACCATATGGAGTTTGGTCTACACAGCACTGACACTTTAAAAATTATTCTGCACTTGTCTAGTCAACCCTTGATTATCCACACTACTTGAAGGCAGCAGCAATGCAGATAATCCGTAACTCTCTTCTGTTTGGCTTCGGAATTAATTACACCTTTTAGAGCAAATTTGCTTTCCTAATTAATCTTTCCTAGGCTAATATTAAAATTAACTAATATTCTCTGAGCCCACGCCAGCTGGGCAGGGGAAGCGGGGAGGTGGGGAGGGGGAGGACGGGGAAGTGGCTCAGGCTTAAGCTGAGCAGCAGGAGGATGCCAACGCCACATTAAAATTCACCATGGATCATCCGCAGAGCTCGTGAGCCGGGTCTAGCTCGTTGAGAGGTGGCTGTATAATTAAAGACTCAAACCCCTTGGGAGTTCAGTTACTGAGCACCTACTACATACCAGGCACCCTGCAAGGCTGCAGATGAGGAAAAGAGTAAAGCCCAGTAGACTCCACTCTCAAGGAGATGCTGGTGTAATGGGGTAAATTAAAGAGTAAACAGAACCTTTACTCAAATGCACTGAAGGTTCTGGCAGAAGCATCTTCCCTTCAAAAGCATGAGGCATGAACAAGGTTGATGGAGGAAAAAAAACCAACAAGTGTGTATAACAAAGGGGAAAATGCTGCCTAATTGCCATTCTATAAACATAATAGCAAAAATGCTTTTAATAAAATGAGTGCATATAATTTCTCCTTTCAATAATCCAAATTAATAAATTATTTTAATCTGGAGCAAGACGTGATTTTTCCTAGCAATTTTTGGAACTATGATACTCCAGTCCCAAGGTCTCCTCCGCAGTGCCTGGAGCTGCCATGGAGGGGTGGGGGACACAGAGCAGCTCCACTCCAGGGGAGCCAGAACGACTCCACCCTCATCTGCTTTACACACTGGACTCCCATGAAGAGTACACTTAAAGGAACACTTCCCCTGCTATACAAAGTTAGGAAGGTATCCATCTGCCCTATTTTCTGAGCTGCTGCTTAAAACCTAAATGGTCCTAGCCTCCTGTCCTGTCATGAAAGCAAATCAGACCTTTGATGCCGGTAAATCAAGAGCTTGGGGGCCCCTTTCCTGGAATCCTGTGAGTCCTGCATACAGAGATTTATGATACATAAACCACATGCAAGAAATTTTGGACAACCCACAGGGATAGATAAACATATAAGATGCAGTTCTTCAAATGGATTACATTCTAGATGGAGAAACCAACCAGAAACACACATGGGCAAAGGTAAGAAGTGAAAATTCATAATCAAATACCAATACAGTGGTGGCCATAAATGCCGAAGAAGGTCAGAAACAGAGAAAAATCTCCCCTGGTTGGGGGTGGTGTTGTTCAGGGAAAGCTTCCTGGAGGAGGTAGAACTCAGAGTGGGACCTAAAGAACAGGTAAGGTCTGGATTGGCAGGAAGCAGAAGGATGGGCATTGTAGGCAAAGGCATATCATGAACAAGGCTTGGGGGTAGAAGTGGGGATGAGACCAGGCTGGCTTCAGCAAAGGGTGCGTTTTAGCTAAGTGGATGGGTATGGTGGAACTAGCTTGCAGACAGCTCCAGGATTTCCCTGAGGGTGTTTAGGCCCACAGATCCCTTCAGGTTCCAGGATCCTTCAGGTCTGGGGCCCTCTGCAGCTGACGATGGGTTGCCACCCTGGAGGCCTCTGAAGGAGGGTGTTCAGGGCTGTCAAGAAGAATAATCTAGCAAGGCAGGGCAGGATGGGAGAAAGAAGGCAGGGAGGGAGACCAAGTGGGTCCCTCACCCCAATCTCTGTGAATAATGAACAGTAGTGGAGGAGATGCTGGGAAGCTTTCGATTACCGGAGTCACTAACCAGGAGCTCAGGAAGCCCCAGGGGACCTTGAGAGGCAATTTCAGAGTGGTTAGGAGAAAAGGCTCCAGGGTCATACTGCCTCTGGTTGTATTCTGGATTTTTGTATCACTGCCTCTATTTGTGTCACTTACTAGCTGGACCCTGGCTTTCACATCTGTGAAATGTAAATGTAGTCATAGCACTACATTCCTTCCAGAATTTTTAAGGACTGAGTTAACACATCTTAGGAGCTAAAAACACTGTTTTCTATAAGTGCTCACAGTAAGTGCTCACAAGTGTGAACTGTGAGTAAGGTTCCAGTATGACAAAATGGCTCTGGGGTCCTGCACTGGGATTCTTGCTAACAAGGGGACATCACTCATGATTGGGGCATCTTCCCATCTCATTTGATACCATAGCTCACCCCTTTACCTGGAAACTCGGGGAAACTGAAAGCAGCTTCTCATAATAAAGGCTAGTCGGGATCTGCTTTTTCTCAAAAGAACATTTGAGAGAGAGAGACAGAGAGAGAGAGAGAGACAGAGTGCACACTCAAGGGAACGGGTTTCCACTGCAGTACACATGGTAAGGAGCAATGTCATGAAATAGGAGACCACACAAACCAAGACGGCAAGGACATTGTGGGACATCCATTCCTGTCCTTAAAATCCAGGAGCGTATAATTCCCATGGCTTAAAGGAGACTCTGTACCAGCAGGGATCTGAAGACAGTCACAGAAAGATAATAAAAGTGGAAGCAAAAGAAGACAGAAAAAGTAGCAGCATAAAATGGAGAAGGAATGAGGCTGAGATGGAAACCCTCATGGCCGATACATAGACTGTACCTACAGGAGGATCTCCAAATTGACAAGGCCTTCTAGCAGCCATACAGTTGTCTAGTCAATTCCATACTCATGAAATGGAAACAAACAACTGTCCCAGAGCATTGTAACAGTTCCTGGTACCAACGAGAAGTGTGGATGTTTCCTGAGGATCCCGAGTGTGGAAGGCAATTGGGTGACTGGCAATGGGTTAGGCTGGAAGACTGGTAGAGGGCCAGACAGCCAAGGGCCTAGGAAGCAGGATAAGGAGCTCTTAGGCTTTATCTTAAGGACAGTGGGAGCCACTGAAGGTTTTATGGTGGTTTTTTGTTTCCATAATTTTAAAACATTTACAACGAACATAAGTCAATTACAAGCAAGTAAAGTGAAAGCATAATGAAACCCGCATATATTCCTCACCCTGCTTCAACTGTTGTCAACATTTTGCCAATCCTGTTACCAAAAGCTTGGAGCTGGGGAGTGATGCCATGACAGTTATCTTTGAGAAAGAGCCCTCGAGGTGCTATGGAGGGGATGAGAGGAAGGGTGCAGGACTGGGTACAGGAGTATCGTTAGGTTGCAGCAAACCATTCCTTCATTCATTCAACAAATATTTCCTGAACCCTACCACATGCCTTGCACTATTCTTAGTGCTGTGAATACAAGGTTAAATAAAGCAAATGAGGTTCCTGCCCTCCTGGAGCTTATGTCCTAGGAGGGAAAAGCAGACAAACAAGCAAATGGAGTGAACAAGAACCTTTCAGAATGTGATAACGAGACAGACTGATGTGACAGGGAAGGGCTTGGGATGAAAGCACTTTGATTTAGACTAGATAGTCAGGGAGGACCATGTGTGTGTTCCTGGAATGGCAAGAAAGTCAGGGAGGCTGGCATAGCATGAGAGAGAGGGTGGTAGACTGGAGAGCAAGGTGAGAAAAGATGTTGGCTTGGACTAAGTAACTAGGTGGGGATGAAGAGAAATAGATTTGAGGGAGATTTAGGAGGGAGAGCCAACAGGATATGAGAATTTGGTGACCGATTGAGAATGGGGTGGAGAGTGGAGAGTGTCAGGAATGAGTCAGATTTCTGGCTTGAATATCTCAGTAGACAGAGGTGCCCTTCCCTGAGACAGGGAAGAGAGGTCAGGCGAAAAGTCCAGATCTCCACATGGCTCCATCAGAGCCTTTCAAAGTGAGGGCCTGGCAACGGGAAGCCACTTCCACCACCAACCCCAGTCAAGTAACCAGCTATCCATGCAGCTTCTGGATCAGACTGTTGCCTCAGGCAATTCCAAGTGATCATCACCACCATCCCCTACCCTCCACAGGTGGCCCCACCCCACCTCCACCTCCAATGACCTAGAGAGTATGGAAGGACACTTCTGGTCCAGTTTAATTTGCTTGGGCAGCGGAGGAGATGAAGGAGATGCTGCAACTATTTTAGCACAGCCTTGTGGGGAGGGTGGGTACGTTGAACTGAACCAGAGGAATATGATATCCATGCTGGTGGTGTTTCAAAGACTGACCTTATCATGATGGTAGGGGTCCTCTGAAGCCCTGTCAATGTCTCAGGACCTTTTGTGACTTGGCTCATTTCGATGCTGCATTGTGTCAGGCAGATATGAGGGCTGAGATTTAAAAGGATCAGGATTTTGCTGGGAGGCAATATGCAGGTCTGGGCTAGAGGGAAATCTGGAATTAGAACAACCATTATACCTTCACACTGTGACTTTTGCATGGTGGACAGATTTATTAGAAGAGGCATAAAAGGTGGCCTGTGGAGATAGCTGGGGTGGGGGGAGGAAGAGACCCCCAAATGCAATCTAAACCAGAGATCACAATGGCTAGCGCAGGTCTCTGTTTCTGGAAATGACTCCTCTACTCTCCTTAGCATGCTTTTTAGCTATTATCTGTCCTTGCCGCACCTTGCCCGAGAAGGGCATTTTTCTTGGCTATTTTGATGTTGGGGGATGGGGGAAGCAGGGACAGGCATTTGGGGTCATTGTCTGGGAATGAATCCTGGACAGCAGGAGGCTGCTGCTCTCACTCCTCATCCCCATCATCTGTCACCCAGCGAGGGCAGCCGGCAGCCAGGCCGCGGACTGCCTAATGAAGACAGAGAGGTGGTTCCGGCTGTGCACAGGTGCCGCTTCCCCATTAACAGAGGTGACATTCCGAAACACTACTCATTACAGAGCAGACATTGGACAGGGCTGGGACACATATTAATGGCAACAGGGCCAGCCAGCGTCTGTCTCAAATCCCACTGCCCCTGAGAGAGCAATCGAGAGAGCGAGAAAGAACCATCCTGAGTGTCAAACCAGCAGGCTCCTCACTTTGCAGAGAAAAATGAATTCTTGCCACATAGAAGGCCAAGTCATTCTCTCTGCTGCTTGCACACCCAAGGGTCCTCAGCTTCAGGCCCGCCCAAGTGTGGACCAGCTCCCGTAGAAGCCCCCAGCTCCTTCCCTCTTAGGAAGGGCTGTGCTGCAGACGGCTGGGCAGGAGGAGCATCCTTAAATCAGACCCGGATCTGAATGGAGCCCATGAAGTCTTGTTTTAGAGATGGGCATGGGCCCCAGTTGTAACTAGGAAGTATAGAGGGAGGCTATGGAGAACTTCCAGACGGAGGGTTGTCAGGGACGGGGTGGGAGAGTGGGGTAGGGGTAGACAACCAAAGTCAGACGAGGTAAGAACAGGGCAGATCTCCCTCCTGGAATGGGATGCGTGCTTCCTATGATTCAGGAGAAAGCCGCCCATCACCGTGGAGAACCAGGAATGGCAGACCATGCGGACGCCAACAGTTTACGCAGCTCCTCAGCTAGGTGCAAAGTGGCCAAAGGAAGAGCCGGTCTTCCACATGCACACCTCCGCGCCCACGTTGCCCCAGGAGCATCCCACTCGGCCGAGGGACCCCCGAGGCAGCCGGCGAGGCGCACTGCGCACGCGCACTCAGGCCGCCGTGCCCGCCGCCCTCCCTCCGCAGCAGGGCGTCCCCGCCTCCGCACCGCTCAGTTTTAAACCCGCAGCAGACGGAACTCGACTTAAAAATAACTATTTTGACAGTTCAGATGTAAATATGTGAGTGACGCGTGGGGCTGTTTTTCCTTCACACTTCCCCTCACCCCTCGCTCCCTACCCCAGCCCAGTTCGGCTGAGGCTGAGATGATGGGAGAGCGCCGTCTGCAGGATGCTCCCCAAAATGCAGCAGGAGGAAGAGACTCGTCCTAGAGCGCCCAGCGAGCTTGGGGGTGGGGAAGAGGACCCCAGCTCACTTTCACCGCACACGTCACACGCCTTTTGGGGATAAGCAGATTTACACACTATTTATTGTCTATTACTTGAAAAAGGAGACGTTGGCCAACACACAAGTGAGCTAATTTAATCATTCCTGACCTCTCCACACCCTGTTTTCAGTTCAATTTGACCTGTCGATATTGACCGAATGTCTACTTCCTACCCAACACCGTGCTAGACGCAGGGGAACATGTGACACGTGCAACTCGCACACTTGCGATTCCTAATCTTTTCAACGAACCTTTCAGTTAACTCATATTGAACACCTGCTTTATGCCAGGCTGGGAGCTAGGTGAGCACCTGAGCACAGGCTATCTGACTTGACCCCTGCAAAAACTTGTGGCTATTATTATCTACATTTTCCATATGAAAAACAGAAGTCTAGGGAGATTGAGTGACTTCTGTAGGCTGCCACAGATAGTAAAGACAACAAGTCTTGTGCTCTTCCCTCCATAGCCAATTGAGTGGAAGGGTGGTGGAGGCACTCTACAAGTAGGGGAAACTGAGGTCCAGACAGAAAAAGCTGCATGTCTGTCTGGTCACCAAAACACATTTTAGCTGGGGCAAAGCTGGGACAACAACACAGAAGCTTTTTTTTTTTTTTTTTTTTTTTTGAGACTGAGTCTCGCTCTATTGCCAGGCTGGAGTGCAGTGGTGTGATCTTGGCTCACTGTAACCTCCACCTCCCAGGTTCAAGCGATTCTCCTGCCTCAGCCTCCAGAGTAGCTGGGACTACAACTGTGCGCCATCACGCCCAGCTAATTTTTGTATTTTTGGTAGAGACGGGGTTTCACCATGTTGGTCAGGATGGTCTTGATCTCTTGACCTCGTGGTCCACCCGCCTCAGCCTCCCAAAGTGTTGGGATTATAGGTGTAAGCCACCATGCCGGGCCAACACAGAAGCTTTAGGATTGCCAGCCTGCACGTCCCTTCCCAATCTTCTGGCCCCAGGCAATGTGGTGGGGCGTGACAGACCCCATGTGATGTCTTTGAGGTTCTCACTGCCTCTTTGAAAGAAGGGTAGGGAAAAGGTAGCAGGAGAAAAGTTAGAGAAAGGAAGAGGAAGAGAAAAGGAGGGAGGAAGGCTGAAGAGTGGACAAGCAAAAGTGTGTGTAGACATGCACGGCCTGGCCAGGTAGTGCAATGAGATGGGGAAGTTCAGAGAGCCCCCAGCAACTCCTCCTTTCTGTGCTCCCGGTCTCCCACCGGGTGGGGCCTCGCCCTCCTTGGCCAGGTATGCACTGGTCTCATGCTCTTTCCTCTCATCCTAACAAAACCTGCTCCAAGAGGAAATCTGAAGTAATCACTGATGCTGTGGGACAAGTGCCTGAAAACTGACCAGTGTTTGCTTCCCTTCTGGATTACAAACCCCAAGGGATCAAAACCTGAAGTCAAAGAGAGAAAGCACTCATGAAATTTCAGATGTCAGACTTTGGAGAGGAGAGGAATTTGGGAACAATATGTCTCACCTGTGACAGAAGAGGCTTCCTATCATACCTGCCGGCAGAGTCATTGCTAACTCTGTCCATGCGTACATACAGCCATGGGCAGAAGTCTGTAGACACCGGCAAAGAAGAGAGAAGGGTCCCTGGGAAATTCCACCTCGGCCAGGCACAGTGGCTCTTGCCTGTTATCCAAGCACTTTGGAAAGCCAAGGAAGGAGGCGAGCTCCAACTTAGAAGTTCGAGACCAGCCTGGGCAACATAGTGAGACCCTGCCTCTACCAAAAATACAAATAACTAGCTGGGCATAGTAGTGCGTGCTTGTAGTCCCAGCTGCTCAGGAAGCTGAGGTGAGAAGATCGCTTGAGCCTGGGAGGTTGAGGCTGCAGTGAGCCATGATTGCACCACTGCACTCTAGCCTGGGCAACAGAGCAAGACCCTGCCTCAAAAAATAAAAAAAATTCCACCTCTTCTGTCATGCCTTCTCTGATTCTTCCCTACTCTACAGTTGTGTTCTCTCAGGCCTCTGAAGCCCTGGAGCACTTTGCTTGTACTTTAGCTGAGGCATTTTTGAGACTTGCCATATTGTTTTCTAAATTATTATTAAATTGGCTGGGCGTGGTGGCTCACACCTGTAATCTCAGCACTTTGGGAGGCACTTTGGGATCACAAGGTCAGGTGTTGGAGACCAGCCTGACCAACATGGTGAAACCCCGTCTCTACTAAAAATACAAAAATTAGCCAGGCATGGTGGCACACACCTGTAATCCCAGCCACTCAGGGGGCTGAGGCAGGAGAATGACTTGAACCCAATAGGCAGAGGTTGCAGTGAGCCGAGGTCGCACCACTGCACTCCAGCCTGGGCAACAGAGCGAGACTCTGTCTCGGGGGGGGGGGGGGGGAAGAAATTGTGAGTTTCTCCAGGGTTGGAGCAATGTCTGAGTTTCCTACATTTCTCCTTCAGCCTCTCCTGCAGAGCTTTGCATAGAGCCAGGACTCAATATTGATAGAATAGATTCAGTCAACAGCAGTGCACAGCATACATTTCCCCGCGCAAGAGGGTGAAGGCTAGGGTGCAGACAGCAGAGGGACTGTGGCACGCATGTCGGCGAATTCCTGAAGATGGAAAGGCTTGGGGTCATATCTGCCCCAGACCGCTTAACAAACACTTAGTGAGCGCTTAGTGTGCTAGGCGTAATGGTGGCTGAGCCTGCAGAAGAGGCAGCCAGCCCTCTCAGGAGCAGTCAATCCACAGCTCTAAACAACAGCTGCCTATGTGATACTTGAATCTTGTCCTGCCCCAAATCACTTCTTGCCTTACAGGAGACTGGCTTTGGGGTTAGACTTGATGGCCTGATCTCTCTGCCCTCTCTCAGGGCTTCCTGCTTCAGAGATCGTTGGAGTATCTGTTCTCCCAATCCAAGTGGAGTTATGACACAATAATTCTTTTTCAAACAGCTTTACGGATATATAATCACATACATGATATAATTCTTGTTCTTAATGTTATGCCATCTTACAGCATCTTTCTCTCTTTTATAAGTCTGAAAATTCTGTTAACACAGTCTTCAGTTCTGAGAAGCCCAGCTAAGGATTCTTTCCTTCCTTCCTTCCTTCCTTCTTTCCTTTCTCTTTCTTTCTTTCTCTTTCTGTCTTTTTTTCTTTTCTTTTCTTTTGAGACAGGGTCTTGCTTTGTTGCCCAGGCTGGAATGCTGGCATGATCTTTTCCCAGGCTCAAGGGATCCTCCCACCTCAGCCTCCCAAGTAGCTGGGACTACAGGTGAATGCTACCATGCCTGGCTAATTTTATATATATATTTAGTAGAGACGAAGTCTGGCTATGTTGCCCAGGCTAGTCTTAACTCCTGAGCTCAAGTGATCCTCCTACCTCGGCCTCACAGGCATAAGCCACTGCGCCTGGCCCTTTCTCTTTCTTAAAAGCACCTTAAGACTGTGTGATCACATTGTAGTCCTAAACCACCTTCCCTGTTCCCCACACCCACCCACTCTAGCTGGCTTTATCCCACTATTATTTCTGAGATGGTAAGAGGCACGAGGCCTGGCTTCCTTCAGTTTAGAGATAGCACAAGTGAGGCTCACGGAGTTCCAGGGGACCTGGGGTGTCTCCCAAAGCCTCCTTCTTGGCCCCAACACCTCACTTTATGTCCATACTCCTGACTTTTCCCCCGAGTCTCCATTCTCCCTCCTCTCAGCAGATTTGATGGAAACAAATGTTTAGCTTCTGCTGCTGCAGTGTATTACAGTGTGAAATAAACACGGATGCCCCTTCTACCCTGACAACATAATACATTTACTGCAAAGGGATATAATAAAGTCTGTTTATTACAGCAATTAACAGAGCAGCGTTTGCCAGCATGCTTTTCAGTGGCAACCAGAAAAGTGCTTACTCCAGGTGCATAGATTTGGGAAACCATGCAACTTGAGCCAAAATGAAACCAATTAGAAGCTTAGTAAATGGGTCCCAGCCACCCCAGGAAACTTAACCATCCACGAGTCAGTTCAGCCAAGATAGAACCACAGTGCGGGAGTTCAGCATGATATAGATTCCCAGTTTACAGAATTAATCCAGACCTGTCGCCAGGGTTGTGGTCTTGAGGATGTGAAATGTATCCGCCCAACACAGCCACCCAGGTGCTGGGTTCAAATCTTGATAAACTACATAGGGGTATATAGATGGGGAACATTAGCACCATTGACTCTCAGGGGTCTCCTGCCACTGCCATGGAGGTGGGGACATAAGGGGAGGACTAGAAGCTGGGCCAGAGGGAACAGACAGAGAAGGAAGAGAAATCCTTTCATTAGACCCTGTCTTCAAGAGCCTGGATTGAAATGTGGCCGTCTTGAGTAGGTGTGGAGAGGAACCTGCTTTTCAGCCTGGAGAATGTATGCTATTTTGCTTTAGGCAGAAAGACTGGACAAAGACATGAAGCCATTTGTTCCAGTTTTTTGGTGGAGGGACAGAAGAAAGGGAAGTACTAGTTGCAATTCCCCAGTGAATCTGATTGCTAATTAACCAAATTTAATTCTCTATCCCCTTTTAGGAGGGCAGGGGTTGGATTATACGACCAACAGGACATTCTTCAGAATGAAGTTTGATTTTCCCAAGAAGGGAAGTGTCCGCAGTGTCATATGTGTGTAGGAAAAATTCACCCTGATTGGCAGCTCTTTTTTCTCTGGAGCGGTCTCTCAGGGAGACCATGGGGAGTTTTGATCTAGAAAACATAAACCTGGGTGCCTAAGCCAGGTAGAAAACCAAAGGCTCAAAAGGGCAGGGACAAACCCCTGTTAAACAGTTCCCTCTGGTTGAGGGGTGACCTAAGGGGCTCCCCTTTTCTCCATTACTCTTTCCCATCCTCAGGCCTCTGGGAGAAGATGCTGTATTGAAGGATGAGGGCAGAAGCCAGCCTGGCCTCTCTGGAACAGAGAAAGTTAGAGCTTTGAGCATCATGAGCAACGGGATAAAAATAGCAGTGTTGCCATGGCAACAGAGGCTGGGAGAGTCCTGAGGATCTGTCTGGGTCCTGCCATCTCCCCCTCCTGCCTTCCTCCCCTACCTCGGATGGAACACGGGAATAAGCTGAAGGAGGAGAGACGGCTGCCCCAGAAGGGAAAGAGACAGACCAGCAGCCCACGAGGAAAACCCTTGAACTCCAGACTTGAGGGGTTTCTGCCAGCTCCTGAGCTGCTCAGGTCTAGGAGCTCTTGGCTTTTGCAGTTTCTTCCTCAGTATGACGACTTCCTCCAGGGATGCCCTGGGCAGCTACCACTCACCCTCCTGGTGGATGGTCCTGACCTCCTGGGCTCCTCTGTGAAGAGTCAAGGTTCCTATTTCTTCTTCATGATCTATAGTTCCTATCCCATGGAAATTCAGAGAAGGGAACCCAGGTGGACTGGCCACAACAACCCCAACACAGTGTGCACTGACCACTCCAGGAATGGCCTGGGGGTCCAGAGGATTCACCCTGATGAGCCAGACACCGTTGTCAGCAATATGGACTTGAGGTGCTGTGTTTGTGTTGGGAGCAGGGTGATGATGGTGAAGGCTCTCTCTTGCTCTTGCTTTTGGGTCAGAGAGATAGAACGTTCATTCCTTGGGAACAGATTCTGTTTCTTGGTTCTTGTGGTATTGTCAGCTTGATCGCCTGCTGGGCACAGCAGCCACCTTCAGGAGGAACACCAGACCTCCTGGACCAGTCTGCAAGGAGCCCACTGAACTCAGCAGCCCAGAGAGTTTCTTCTCTGGCAAAAGTCCACCCTTGCAATTGTGAACCAAGTATCTGTCTCCAAAAGTTCCAGCCACATCTGGGCACATCTGATAAGTGTGCCCTTTATCATGCGTGCCTTCCTGTGAGGTAGGGAGGAAATGGGACTCATCGCCACCTGTTATGGAGGAGGCTGGGAGAGAGGAGGCAATTTGCCAAGGTCAGGAGTCAGTCATGGCAGAACACTGTGGGGCTGTGGCTCTCCATCCAGAAACGATCACCAGCACATTCCACCAGCACATCCCCAGCCACTGGGCAAAATGCACATTCAGCCTGTAGACAGGACAAACTCTAGCCTGAGGCTCTTCCCTTTGCAGAAGGCAAGGAATGAGGTGGGGTAGTTTGATCAGCATGGAGATGGGCACATGAGGAGCTGTGCAAAGGGAAGCCCATGGGTTACAAAACTGGAGCAGGGCGCCAGTCCTTGAGATCTCTTCTAGAATCACTTGAGCATCTTTCTGCAGGTGGTTGTGGTGGTGGTGGTGATGGTGTGTGTATGTGACAGAGAGAAAGTGAGAGCGTACATAAGAGTGGCGCCTGTGATGGCCTAGACAGGACCTGGAGTCAGAGTCCAGGCCAACTGACTTATTCCCTTTGGGCCTGGCTGTAGGAGGGAAGAGAGGCAGAACTGCAGGGAGCCCTGGGCCCTGGCTAGAGGAAGATACTAGCAGAAGCTCTGGGTGACTTGCCTTTCCCTCTCGCTCCCCCGCTCACTTCTCAGAGCCACCGTACCACCCTCCCCACCTGTCTGTTGTCTGCACAGAGTGCATCTGTGAGGGCAGAGGAAACCTGTGACCCTCTGGTTCCATAACCCTACACCCCACTGAGGCTCAACCTCCCAGACTCACAGAGCCCTGGACTCCAAAGGAGACTTAAGAGGAAATTCATGTAATCCCCTATTTACAGTTGAGGAACCTGAGTCTCAGAAATAAGACATGACTAGTCTAAGGTCACATGGTCATTAGTTTCCAAGCAGGGCTAGAAGCCAGGAGACCTGGCTCCCCGCTCAGTGCTCCTTGCATCCCACTCTAACACTTCATGTGTATTTCAGTTAGTTAATTATTGCTCTTTTTTTCTAAAAGTAACAATCTCCCTATATATTTCTATGAACCCATATGCTACATTCAAAAAGCCCTTCCCTGGGAGCAGAGAAGGAAATGACATTCTAATAAAAAGGTTTCAACCTGAGACAAGAAGCCCCTTGGGTCCTGTGGGCCAGGGTCCTAGGCAACACTCAAGTCACAGGGACCCCAAGCACCCTTCACACTTCTTGATTTTCCATTCAACAGCCTGAAGCCCAAGAGGGAAAATGGCCATGGGAAGTCCTCACTTTACAGATGGGGAAAACTGACGCCCCCACCTGTCTGCAAGGAGGAATAAGTGCCACACAGCAAGAACAAGAGGCCTGATCTCCTCCACAGAATCATCAACCCATGTGCCCCTCCCTCACCCCAAGGGCTCAGGGCCCCCACCTCAAGGTGGAGTCTCTGGGAGAAAACCATGGAGAGAGGATGGGAAGGCAGGGCAGCCAGGCCCACCCCAGAAGGAGTAGAAGCCTGGCCTGAAGTCAGAGGCCCAGGGTGCAGGGTCTGTGAATGCTGGAGCTGCTTTGGTCTTTCCCTATTCCCTGTACTCGTTCAAGGGCCTAGAGGAGGGCACAGGTCTCCAGATTGCTTCCGGAGATGCTAAAAGGAGCAAAGTCCCCATTTCCCTGAGAAGGAAACCGAGGGACAGCAGAATGTAGGGTTGGGGTGTGCCTGGCTAGAAGCTGCTACCTCCTACTCAGACCATTCCAGCTGCAGTGCTGGCCCCCACCTCAGCCCTGGGTGAAGAAGGGACTGCCAGCTTGGTGGCAGAGGACAACTGGACCTCCACTCAGAACATTTTGACCTTGGGACCCCACCCGTGTTCCCAAAGCCAGGGCTCAAGATATCTAGTATCCCTCTGGAGCCAAGGGAGTTCTCCCGGGGGAAGAAGCTCTCTGGATGGGCTCCCTGCCAACCCTCTGCAGCTGCAATCCCTGCCAAGGTCTGAGAGGCACACCTGGGGAAAGCTCTCCTCAGCCACCCACTTCCCAGGACGCACTTTCTCCACTTTCCTGACCTTTCCTCCTGGTGAGCCCGTGTGGTCAGGACATAACACCCAATACCTCTGAGTCTCCGGGGATACAGTTTCATCCTCTGCCACAGAAGTGACTTCTCTAGGACTGCAGCCTCGCAGGTGACCGCTAGGGACACACATGCCCTCCAGGTGGCTCTCCAGCCTCTGTATCAAGCTAACTTTTCTGCCCATCTCTTTTCCTCACCCAAGGCCTCTACTATCCAAGAGGACAGATAACCAGGGAGTTTTTCTCCTGTCCTTTGTGACCCCACTGGCCTTTATTGCTGAATCTTCTTGTTCCCTTGAGGGAAGGACTTCTGTTTATAATTCTTTGGATATAAAAGGAAATAACAGATTGTAGAAGGGGGGGGCTGGGAGGTAGGGGCAAAGGAAGGGGATGGAGGATGGGAGGAGGAGCTCAAGCTGTGCTCAAGCCTCATAAAGAGAACCTGGATCCCACCAAATCTGCCCAAAGTCCAGGAAAGGGCCCTGAGTGTGGGTATGAGCTGGGCAGGCAGAGGCTGCCAGCATAGAATGTACCCTTGCTTCTCCCAGGTTCTGGGCGAACCAGCCGAGGAAGCCTTTTGCCCTCCCTGGTTGCCCAGAGAGGCCCACATTCCAAGGAAAGGGGAGCCCAGACTCTCCTATCTTGAGGCCTTGACCTGTCTACCTGGGTCACCTGCTTACCTGTCAGAAGGGCTATTCTGTCCCTGGGGAGCTAGAGGGGATCTGACTCTGCTCCTTGGCTGAGCTGTTCCCCGATGCGGGAGAACAGGCTTACAGAATCTGCCTGAAGCGTCTCTGCCGCTGGCATTCCTGTCTGCATGTCTTCTAGCCCTGGAGAACTCCAGGATTAAAGACAAAAGGCTAAGTTATACCAAAATGAGGGAGAGAGGAAGGAAGGAAGAAGGAAAGAGGGAAGGAAATGTTTTTTTCTTTTGCTTCCTACCTCCTGGAAATGGGCTGGGGGTAAGGGCAGAGACTGAAGCTGGAAGGTTGATGGGCGTGGGAGATGAGGGGAAAAGTCAAGGAAAGTCCTAGAGGTCCCCCACCCCAAGAGTTTCCCCTGAAGGCACCACATACAAACGCGGTCCCCTCTATGGCTCCTGAGGAGAGAAGAAAAAGGCAGGGGAGACAGGAGAATCGAGGGAGGGCACGGCTCAGTGCAGGAAAGGGGTCCCTCGGTCTGGCCACAGCAAGACATTCCCTGAGGAGGGGAGTCAGGGCCTGGGGAACAGGCCTCCCCCGATCTGTGCCGCTGGCAAGGAGGCGCCGGCATCACGAACATGGGTGGGTCATGGCCAGGGCTGGAGGAAACACTGCTTTCCAGAGAGCAAGAACAGAGGGAACCGCGGAGCCACCAGCCACCTCTGCCCTCCTCCTCACTGGGATGACCACCTCAGGCTTGGCCCCACCTGGCCCAGAAGGATGCTGGGAGGGGGCTGGAAAAGGACTCATGCCCCGGTTCCTGGAATCCCAGGAGAGTCTCACACTTCCGCCCCAGAGGCCTTCTCCAGGGTCAGGGCTGCTGGAGGTTCTCTGCTAGAGCAGCCAGTTTCCTATTTAGCAACAGCTCTCCTAGCCCAAGGCGGCACATCCCTCATGTGGTTACCCTGAGAAGAGTCCCCCGAAGCTCTCAGGGCAGGAAAGAAGTTTCGCCCCTTGGCCTCCCTGGGGCTTCTCAGTCTCTGGAAGGCATGCGGCAGGTCCTGGGGTTCCCCCTTGTGTGGCTGGGGCCTCTCTCCAAGGAGGTCTGAGAATTGGAAGCTAATGGGTGTGGTGGGCATGAGAAGGATGAGAGGCACACAGGAGGCTGATGCCCTCTGGTGAGAGTCAGGCTGAGAAGAGCACTGGCTAAATCAAGACTTAAGATACACACATGGCTTCCTGCTCCAAGCCCCAGCCAGAAGCGGGCACCATCAGGCCGGGGACCTGCTGGGGGCTTGATGGAGGGGCCCTGGTTCTGCTCACACCGCCGTCTCCCGCTCTCTGTGAACTTCCTCCTTCTTCCTCTTCATTTTGCAGAAGCCATGGAGACCACAGAAGCAGGCGAAAGTGAACTGGGGCATGCCCTACACCAGGCTGGGAGAACACTCACCAGAGATCTGCAGGGAAAGGCAGGGGAGGGAGATGGGGCAGGAGAAAGGCAGGAAGAGAGAAGCAAGCTGGGGTTAATGCTCCCAGAACCCTCTGGGTCTGGCCCAGTCATTGCCACTCCCTGAGGCGGCCCCACTAGGTCTCTCACACCGGCTGGGGGAGGAGTCAGGCCTCCAAACAACAGCTCTTTGAAACCTCAGTGTTTCCTGATCTGTGTGGAGCTGATGTCATTCCTCACATTGGAGACTGGGTGAGTCCAAGGTAGGAAAGAGAAAGCCCAGCTGCTGCCTCCTTTTTTCCCCTCCCACCCGCTCTGCCTCACCTCATCACCATACACCTGGTTGGGGAACAGGAAGCAAGCTGGCTTAAAATAGACTCTGGCTTGTGCCACCTTACACAGGTTCCAGCTGGGGGCTTTCACTCGCTTCTGCAGGTCGCACACGACAGGCCCTCCTCCATCCAAATGCAGACCCCTTCATCCAGTGTAGCTTTACTTTGACACCTGGGACCGAGTCAGATTCCTCCCTTGCGTAACAACCCCAAGTTGTCTGACACCCTAGGAAAGCCTATAGGGAGCGATTATGCCCTTCCTTTGACTGCTCAGAGCAATGCAAATCCCATCCTCACCATGCAGAGAACAGACAGCAAAGAGGGTTCTTTTAGCCAACAGGCTCTTTTATTTAGCACCTATGCTGGGCAAAGGGGTTGAGAGGTAGATGCAAAAGGGTAAAGACATGGTTCTTCCCTGGCACATAAGTCTGAGGTAGAGGCTGAGGCTGGATCTGCCCCAGCTGGACATGTCGTCCTCCACCTCTGGCTAACCAGGCCCTCAGCAGGAGCCAGGGGCTGCTCTGGTATCTGTGGCAGTCTGGCTGGGGAAGAGAGGGAGCTTCGGGAGCTCAGCTTCAGTCTGCAAGAGTATCCCTTTCTACAAAGGCTCATTTAGGTTTCCCTAGCCTTAGCCACCTGCAGATTTTTCCAGTTCACCTCTCTGCCCTTCCTCTGCCCCTGGGCCTATGGAAAGGGAGCAGAAGTGCATTCAAGTCACTCAAGCGGAGAAGCTGAGAACAAAGGAAGGAAAGCGCCCTGCATGGAGGTCAGGCCCGGGCCTGGTCTGAATCACTCCTCTCTCCAAGAAGAACATGAGAACAAGCAGGTGAGTGAAGCCCAAGTGCTGCGGGGAAGGAGGGAGGCACAGGGCTATGCCGGAGGGGTTAGGAATAGAGAAGCATGAGGCACTTCCCTTCTCCAGCCCCTCAAGCAATAGAGATTGCATAGGATGTCCTGGGCTACCCTAGCAAGGCACATGTGCAAAGTGGTTTCACTGCCTTTGAGGAATGTGGCATGGCCCAGGTGGTGGCTCTCTGGACAGTTCCACTGGTCTGGCCAACCTTGCCCTTTTGGAAAAACTTCCTTCGTGTTTCTCCAGACAAAGCTGAGGCCCACACCAAGCACGGTGCCCGGTGGAGCCAAGTCCTGTCAAGATTCTCCCCTGCCTCAGTCGCTCAGCATCCCAGTAATACAGCTATTAGCTGTAATTAATAGGTGCAATGCATTTCCACTGGCCAGCTGGATGGGCAGGAGGCCCAGCTTGAGTCAGCATGGGTAGGTAGGCTGGTTATTTAATAACCCGATTTCCAGCATCATTTACACACCCACTCTGGCAGAGTATATATAGTTAGCAGAGAGCAACCTCCAGGATATATATAGAGCCGAGACACAACTACTATATTTCTAGATCTATCCACTGCAGCTATCTCTGGATCCCTCCTGTGACAAACCTAGAGAGAGACAGGGATCCAATCTGGGACTTAAGTGGCCTGGGTTCTATTCCTGGCTCTGATGCTAACATGCTGTGTCATCCTAAGCAAGTGACTACATCTCTCTGGGCCTTCATTACCTCATTTTAGTGTGTACCAGGAGGTTAGGCAAGGTTTAACACTAAGACCCCAAACCTAAGGGGGTGGAATCCTAGTTTGATCAGGAAGAAGGGAGGGTGGGCAGGTGGATTCCCTTGTAATCAGTTATTGTCATGTGTGCACTTCTCTTGCTGGGGGTGTAAGTTAAGGGTACGATCAACAAAGCATTCCCATGATTATTGAAAAATACATGGGGAGAAACTGACAGGCACAACAAGGCTGATCTGGGAAGGAACTCACAACTAAAACAAGCCAGGCATGTAGCAGCCCCACAAACAGGTCAAGGTGCAGCTTAGGGTCTCTGGCCTCAGGGTGCATCGATCCCCTTCCCTTTCCACCTCACTTCCTTTTCAATGACTGTTCTTTCTTAAAAAACAGCAAAATATACCCCCTTAGGTGACCCGTTCCTCCCCAGGGTCCTTTGGGGAATTTAAGAAAATCCTGGCTTTTTTGCTCTGCTTGTCACTGTAGGGAAGGATAGGGTGTGAAGTCACAGGAACCAGACCTACACATCAGAGGAAAGGAGAGCTAATGAAGCCGGCCAGGAGCTGGGCTAGGGGCTGCAGCCTGGCTCCCAAGAGGTGTTCGAGGGCTGGCTGCCTCAGTGGGATTCCTGGGTCCTTGTATCTAAGAGCAGAAAGTATAATAAACGGGGCCTGGTTATTCTGCTTAGATCTTTGCTCTAAAGTGCTCTGGTTATCCTTCCTTTTCTCTAACAGGGTCTCTAAAAGGGTCCTCACTGTAAGGTGCACAACTCCAAGCCCGGGAGGCTGTCTGGGCTCTGTCTGCAGCAGGCAGATTGCTGGGCCGGCCCCTGAAGTGGGGGGACATGGGGCAGAGAATTCCAACCCACTTCAGTGTCCCTGCCCGCTGTGAACCCCACTCCTCCCTCAGAGTCCCCAGCAGCAGGTACCTGGGGAGTCCCTCTGCCAGGCTGTGGTCTCTGCTCCTCTCTGCTCTGCCCGGGCAGGGGTCCTGTCGACTCTCTTCCCTGTCTTTACCCCTTCACCCTTGGCAGAGGGCTCCAGTACCAGCTAGAGGCTCCCTGAAGTCAGGTCCCTTTGCTGCATCTATTTGAGGGGGAGGAGTCTGGACTAGTGCCTGGGTCCATTCCCCACACATCAGAGCTCCTCATGGGAACTCCCCTCCCACCCTCCCGCTCCTTTTCCATGCCCATAGTCCAGGAGGGACTAAGGAATGGAAAAACAGCTCCCAGAAGCCCAGAATAGGACAGAGAGGCGGGGTGGACACTGGACAAACCTCCTGCTATCACACAGTTGGCTGCATCTGACTGCAAGCTGTTGGCCCTGGCTTTTTCCCCATCCTCCTCTCTGGCTTTTTCCCAGCTCAGGTCCAAGATGGTTTACGGTCTGGGGGCATAGACGATGCTCTGCCCAGCAGCTCTGTGGAAGCCAAGCAGAAGAGATGCCAATCCATCCTCCCCCACCACTAGGAGGTTCCTCGGCCTCCCTGCTGATCCCTTCCCTTGGCCTGACCCCCACATCTCTCTGTGCCAGATACTCTCCCAGGGTCCTCCAACCCTTGCACCTCTGGCAAAAATGGGGCAGTGAGTCAGAGGCAGTATGAACATGTGGAAGAACCAAGAGAAAGAGGAGACTCAGAGCAGGCCAGAAAGTAAGATAAAAAGAAATCCAGGGCCCCAGGCTTGCAGACCACAAACTCCTAGGTGTCTCGAATTTTGGCAATGTCCTTCATCAAAGTGGGCGGCAGCGGGGGTGGAAGGCTAGGAAGCTATTTAAAAGTGTTGGGACATGCCAGGAATTCTCTGATAAACAAGAAGAGGGATATTGCGCCCCCCACGACCCATCCCTTCATCTCCCAAGGTGGAGAGCAGAGGCACTCTCAGCAAGGCAACCGCCACCCTCACTCCCCGCCACCCCCCACCCCAGGTAAAAGGCAAAAGAGAAGTGACCCAGTAAGGAGGGTGTGCCCTCGGCGCCTCTAGAACAAAGCTGAGCCCTCCGCCCCCTCCCCGGCTCCCTTAGCACCGCGCCTCAGTAATTAAAATATGAATTCACCTTCCCTCCCTGAGCCATTCATCACTGCGAAGGGAAGCAGCTGCGGCTTAGGAGACCGGATTTGGGGGATTAGCTCGGGCGGTGGAGCAGACACACCAGGAGAAAGAATTAAAAAGGAAGGGGGTGAATTGGGTTTTCTCTCCCCACCTCCTCCCTCTCCCTCTCCCTCTGGCCACCACGGAGCCTCCTATCCCACCCCTTCCCCCGAAGCCTAGCCTCTGCAGGTTTCTGGGAACTGTAGTCTACAAGACCGTGTTGATAAACAGGCAGGCCAGGGGTGGGTAGTGGCACAAACTACAGATCCCAGGACTTCTTCCTGGAGTTGGCAGCAGCAAAACTGGGCACAGGCCTCCAGTCTGGGAGAAACCCGCATTCTCCTTGGAGGTTAACTCCTTCTTGGCCTGTTTGAGCCTGAGCTCCAGCCTCTGGTTCACCAAGCTCTCTGGAATCACAGGCCAAGGCCTCTGCCTCCAATGGCCTTCAGAGGCCACAGACCCTAGCTTGCCGGGCCAGCCCCCCTTGTATCTTGCTTGCCCACCTATGGAGAAAGCTCCCTCCACTTTTCCAGACTGCAAGGGCAGCCAGGCATTCTCAGTGGTTCTGAGATTCTCGGGAGCTGGAGAGGTCAGAAGAGCAATAGTCCTGAAATGTCTTTGTGGCCTGCACCCTAGGTTTTCCAGCCTGGCTGGGCAGAGGCTGGCCCACCCTAACAGTGGGCAACATGACAGAGAGCAGCAGCTGGGAACCAGTGGACCAGACTGTCAGCGCCAGAACGAACCCCAAAGGTCTGACTTTAGTGTCAAACTTTTGAAAGCTGGGGACAGAGACTTCCCCACCCCGCAATAGTCTTTATATTTAGGAAGGAGTATGGCTTAGCAGTCAAACTCTATTTCCACTAAAAATGGAACAAATACAATAAGAGAGAGTCATCTGAATTCAGTGTTGTTAAACACGGGCCCACTCTCGCAAGGGAGGCCTTATGCTGGGTATATCTGAGGACTGTAAAAAAGACTTAGATTGCTGGGAATAAAGTTTCAGCCATCTGCAGGCAGGGGACAGGACATACGCAGCCCTCTGATCTGTGAATCCTCCACGGAGAAGGGGCATGAGGGCAACTTGCTTATTCAATGCAGTTGAACAATTATGTGAAATATACAATTGCGTATCTTCTCCGGGCCTGTCCCATGGGCAGTAGCCACAGAAGACAAAGAATAGAATGGAGATCCACCTTTGTAACTCCAGAAGCAATCCAGGCCCAGCCCCAGCAAAGCAAGGACTGTCTTGGGTGAGTTGCTGAGCTGTGGGCTTGCTCTATGTCCCTGCTGGTGGCAGCTTACCTCTTTTCTCCTAGTTCACACTTCATTCAACAAACATTTACTCAGCCATCCCTACAAGTGCCTTGCTAGAGCTTCACAGAGGTTTAATCTCTGGAATGGCTCATCTGTACCCTTCCTCCCAGGCCCAGCCCAGTGCTGGGGACTACCCCAGCAAACTGAACAACAGGATTCCTGGGAGGGACCCAGTTGCAGGGGGCAGGAAGCGAGCATGGCTCTAACCTGGCTTTCCAGTTAGGAGATCAGGAGTTAGGGAAAGCAAATCAGGTGCCTGGACAGCCTCAGAGCAGGGTAGGGAATAGGATAGGCTCACTGTGGGCCCAGGGCAGCTGGACAATGAGGGAGGTGGAAGAAGGTGCCAGCCATCTCTGAACTCTGGGTGAGAGAACCCAGAGGGCAAGTAAGAAACCCTGGCCAATTCTCATGCCTTGTTCCTTTCACCATCTAAGCTGGGGCAGGAGGGGAAGTAGCCTGGATCAGCCCCAGCAAAAACCCAGCTGGCTTGGGATTTCTCTTTGCTTCTCCTATTGTTCTGATCCCCGCCACCCCCCTCCACCCCACCGCCCCACAACCTCCTGTGGGAAAAGGAAAACCAGTGATGGACAAAGGGTGATTGGAGTTGGGCCATGGGGCCAATTTGTGGACGTGCATCCAATAGAGACCTCCAATAGAGACCTCGTGAGAACAACCTCCCGTGTGGGTACAGCACTCCCTGGTTTTCAGAGTACTTTCCCATGCATATTGGTGTTGGCTCTCCCAATATGCAGCATGATGTGCTAAGAGCATGGGTTTTGGCACCAGACCATGTGGGTTCAAGTCCCAGTTCTGCTCCTTCCTATCCATATGAACTTGGGCCAATTTCTTAGCTCCCTGTGCCTCAGACTTCCTATAAGTAAAATAGGCTAATAGTAGACAGGACTGTCTGGAGGATGAAACGGGTTAGTGCAGACAAGGTGGTTAGAATCATGGGGTACATAGTAGGTACCCAGTAAATGTTGGTTGGTGAAATTAAGGGCTCTGAGATATTATAAGAAACTTGCCTTCTGATTGTCAATACCAAATCTAGTGCTTTCTATAATTCTTCAGTGGTCTGTCTTAGACAGACTGGGGACTGGAACGGGGGTAGAAGGCGGGACACAAGGATGCTTCCTCTTCTACCACAGCCACCTGTTGGAATCTTCCAGGATGGTAGGGATAAAGTCAGGCCGATTTAAAAGGGGGCAGGGGAAGGAATGTGGGAGTGGAGACAGGCATAGGGAGGAGCCAGGCAAGCAGAGTGACAAGCAGGACTAGGGCAGGGAGGGCTGGTGCCCTTCACACACTGCAGGAGGGGGCAGCTCCTGGAGACAGTAGCACACCAGGAGCGAGGGGCCCTGGAATCCAGCCTGCCGCCCAGTGGGAAGCGCCTGCCTTCCTAGTTTCACTCGGCAGAAACCTCCTCTTCCCTTGTGGCCAGCATGGAGTGTTCCCATTTTAGCCTCAGAAAGAGCCCAGAGGTCTCCTTACACAGAAAAAAGGCTGCGGATTCCAAGCTGACTTCGGAGAAAGGTGTGAAGGAGTGAGGCACTAGCACAGGCCCAAGTCTTCATGGCCTGAGGCCCTTGACTCCAGCCCCCAAATCTCTGGCCATGAGCCAGGCCTCAGTAACTTGGCAAGGGGGAAGGAACCGACTCAGAAAGCTCAGCACACCCTGAAGGTCTCCTTCCTTCCTCAGAGGGAATCTCCCTCTGGAATCACTGGCCCAGTCTCTTCATTCCAGAGTGAGGAAACAGGGCCAGAAGGGAAGTGACTGGGCCAAGGTCACACAGCCTAGCCCCGATCCCAGGTTACCAGATCCCATGATGCCCCACCCCCAAGCAGAGTCTCCTTCTGGTGCCCCTTGGTGGCTGGCTCCGAACCTGGTCCCGTGGGAGGTGCAGTTGCTGCAGGAGAAGGAGCTCGCCCCTCACTGTAGCCCATGGCTTTTAGCCCTACATGAGTTTGGGACAGCAATCACATAGGAATGAAAAGCCATAGGCCACAGCAGAGTGGAGGGGTCCAGCGGCAGGAATCTCACAGGGAGGTGAGAAGCTGAGGCACCTGAGAAGCCCTCACTCCCCTTCTCAGCAACCCCCCCACCAGACCCACCCACACTGCCTCCCTCCAGGACGAGGCCCCCCAGGTTAAATTCTCTCACCATCCTCTACCACCTGCACTAAAGCCATCCCAGTAATGAGTTTCCAGTTCTTGCCCTACAAAGGACTCACACAATGGTCCTCACTCCAGGGTATGAGGAGGGGTGGCTTCCTGGCCATAAAGGACCTCCTCAAATTCCCTTAATTAGCTTCCAGCCCCCTGCCCAGGGTCCTTAACTACCCCTCCCCTAGAGAATAAGGCCGGATCTTTTCAAGGCTGTGCTGCTGCCAGTACCCAGGACAGGGGGGCCCCAAGTTAGCCTCCCTCCTTGCAAAGCTTAACTCTTTCTAGTCCAACCACCGGAAGCACAGTGGGCAAAGGAGGGTCTGGGTAAAAGAGGGCAGTGATGACGACCTGCCCTTTGTTTAGAGGGGTAAATAGGTTTCTTGAGTGCCCCCAGGGGTGGCGGCTGGGCCACCCTACCCAGACCAGTCTGGGTGGTTACCGACAACACCCATTCTTGCATAGTTCAGAGGAGAGTGAGATCTCCATCTCCAGACCCAGTTGGAGGCAGAAAGAGGGCTGCAGCTGAAACCTCCCCAGGCTGAGGGCAGCTCACTCTGGAGTCATCCCTGACAAGGCTGTGGGAGGGGTGCGCAGTGCCCTGCTGCTCTCATTGGCAGGACATGGGGGTTAGTACAGACATCTCCAGGAATGGACTGAAGAGCTGAGTTGAGGGGAACCAAGGTCTCAGGGCCCTGGAAAAGATGTGTTCTAATCACAAGTACCATTTTCCCAGCCCCTCCCCTGTGACGGGTCAGCTGCAGGCATCAGCTTCAGAGAAGTGGGCCTCTAGGGCTCCGGCTAGCCCAGGCTCAGGAAAGCCCCAGGGGCCTCAGACCTCTCCCAGGGGTCCCCAAGAAGATGGTAAGAGGCCTCAGGCCCAGATCAGGCCCTACCTCTGCCAGGCAGTAGCTGCCACTCCCACCCCAACTGTACCCTCAGCCCCAGGGCCACACTTGCTGGCTCTCTGCATGACCCTGGTTGAAGCAACCTGCTTTCACTGGACAGGAATCCTGCATTCCCCAACAACAGCACAGCACAGCACGGCACAGCACGGCCCTCCACACACTCCAGCCATGCCCAACCTTAAGGGCCAAACAACTAGGCATCCTGCAGCCTCCCACCTGAACTTTGGGTCATCCACCCCAGCCCCAACCCCCTCTGGTTCTCCTTTCCATCCTTTCTCATGGGCCCCCAGAACCCCAGACCCAGGCCCTGCATAAAGCCATGGACTCTAGGCAGAATGCCCTCAGCTCCCTCCCAGGGGATGCTGGGCCAGGGGCTGGGGGTCCCAGGGGCTGCTCACCTGGCGGATTCAACAAGGCCCCCTTTCCCTCGCAGTCTGCCTCACAATTCCCCGCAGAGCCACTTCCTGCCTTCCAGGCAGCCACTCACTCCTCCACTCACCCCCGAGAAGCTCCACGCCCCAGCGAGGGCAGGCCTCCTCCCTCCCCTTGCCCGCCCACCACCGGCCTGGGCTGAGCTGTACCCAACTCAACTTGACTCACTTGTGACCCGCCCCTCCCCCAGCCCTGAGGACGGTGGGGGTGGGGGCGGGCTGGGCAGGCAGGGCGGTCAGGTATTCCTTCAACCCTGACTTGGGCCTGAGTAACAAAGGTCTCATTGAGCCTCTGGCTGTCTGGTCGGTGAAGCACAAACCTCTTGTATCTCTGGCTTTTGATCTCACTCCCTCTGAACCAGCCATGTATTACTCACGTCCCCCTGCCGGGCCATTGGTGCGGAGGGGCTGTTTGGTCCCTCCCTCCCTCCCCATCTCCTTTCTCTCCTTCCTTCCCCTGCCGCTCCCCTCCGGCCTTTTTATAGTTTAATTTTTGGCAGGAGACCTGAGATGGCTCCCTGCAGGCCCCCTCTCCTGCCTGGCCCCCTCCCCTTCTCCGCAGCCCTGGTTCCTCTTCTCACCCATACCCCTATTCTGCTCCTACCACTCCCCTGCCCTGGGAGGACAAGGTCAGCACTTGTCTGTCCTTCCATTTCCTTTCTCAGACCTGCCCGAGCCTGGCCCCCTCCACACACCCTCACCCAGTCCTTCGCTCGGATTCCTAGCGATAGCCTGCCAATCCCAGCTGCCTATCCCTGGGCACATGAAGGGCTCAGCCTCTGGCCTGCCTACCAAACCCAGCCCACCTGACAAGCTCCAAGTAAGCTCTGGAAGCGGGGCATCTCTCTCTAAGGTGTCTGGGCCAGAGGGACTGGGCTGGGGATGGAGGTGGGGACAGCCATCATGTCTCAGGCCGGACTGAACCTCACTTGGAATATGGAGGAAGAAGAAGCAGGTCAAGCCTCACCCCCTTTCCCGAGGAAACCCTCCTTCCTCCAATCCAAGAACCTGGGCAGTGAAAGGCTGCTGCTGGGCAAGAACCCCAAGGACTCCCCCTCCTCAAGCTGGGGCCATGCCCACGATTCCTATCTCCTCTGTGCCCACCACAACCTTTCTGCAGCTTGCTGGTGGTGAGAACTGGGGCCCAACAGCCCAAGGGGCCCAAGGGACATCCCCTGTATATAAGGGCCACCTTACAGGGCCACTGGAACATTTTCTCTTTTGCTTCCCCTGGCTCTATCCCCCAGGATCCCTTTCCTTCTTGGCCACTCCAGGGAGAGAGGCAGTCACCTTTGAGGTCTGAGTTCTCCCCAGAAATGCCAACAGATGCTAAGAATTCCCATGGTGGCCAACTCTAGAGCCCTGCCCATCCCCCACACCTACCACCTGTGGCCTCCTCTCCACTTCAGGAGTTTCCACCCCTCCCTGGCCCTCAGGTACTCCTATTCAGCTGGATTTGGGAAACTTCTGCCCCAACAGAGGCCCCATTCTTCCTGCCGCAGGCTCCCATTGTCCCTCATGACTCCACACATTCTTGGGCCTCCGTGGAGACAGCCACCCGCCCTGCCAGCCTGCCCTTGCTGTCAGCACGCCTGGGCCCTGCCGCCTGTGGCAGGAGTTGGGGGGAGTGGGCAGGGGGGTAACCAGGAGGGAATAAAAAGAGGTGAGAGACAAAACAGGAGCGAGGGGGAGATGGAACTGAGAGACACAGAGATAGACACAGATAAATTGTGAAGAAGAGGACAGAGGTGATAGTAGATGGAAATGTAGAAGAAACTCAACAGGAGAAAAAAGGAGAGAAGGGGAAAAGAAACTTTTTTTTTTTTTGAGTGAAAACTGTGTCATGCATCTAGGTCCCCCTTAATGATCATCTTTCAGTAACACAAATATTTATTATTATTCCCATTTGGTAGATGAGAAAACTGAGGTTGATGGAGGCTACAACTTGCCTGGATGGATATTTTTTGCTCTTACAGGAGAGGGGTGGAGAAGCCTGAGAGAAAGAGAAAGCAGAGAGCCAGAAAAGAAGAATGCTGACAAAGAGAAAGTGGAGGCAGAAGTGGAATGCAGGCAGAACCGGAGGCAGCAGGGAGAGATGAGGGGTCCTGGGGGAAGAGGTGGAGGGAGGGCTGGGAAGAAGACCTCAGGTGTCCCTGGCCTGATTGGCTGGTGGGTGTGCCCTCCCCTCCTCTCTAGGAGTCCCTTAATCTTAGCACAAGCTGCAGAAGCCAGGTCCAGCATGAAAACTAAAGCCTGTTTCACTAGGGAGCAGGGTGCAGCAACTCCCTTTTTAGGGAGCCCCCAGTCCCACCATTTCCTTCAAGGGCACACAGTTACCCTGGACCTCAGCCCACATCAGGGCACTGGTTGGAGATGGCTCTGGTTGAGGCTAAGCCAGGAGGAGAGCTCCTTTGCAAGAAGAGTGAACCATTACCCATCCACAGCAGAGAAAGACACAGAGGGAAGGGCCAGGGGGGCAAACTGGGATCAGTCCAAGAAAGGAAAGAAGTAGGACTGTTCCAACAGGAGCCAGTGGGCTTCCTGTCACTGGAGATCATCAAACACAGAGAACACAGCCACTTCTCAGACCCACTGCCTGGCACACACTAGCTGCTTAGTAAATGATAAGCTAATGTAGAAGGGATCCTTGCACCTGGAAGTAAGTTAGATAGATAAAACCTAAGGTCCCAACAACTCCAAAATTTCATGAGTCTACATTGGAGCTGACTCGTCCTCTCAGAGCCTTTCATAGACTTACGTACCCTTTGCAGGGACTTAGAGCTCAGCAGACCTGCCTTTGCCCATGGTGGAAGGGAACCAGGGTATTAAGCCACTTGCCTTTACCACCCCACATATACTCCAACCCAAAAAGACTAAATCAGAAGCATTTCAGATTATTCGATAGATGTTGGCTGAATGGTATAGGTATACATTCAATGAATGAATGAATGAATGGTTGATGAAGCTTGGAAACAAGAGCAAGAGATCTAAGCTCTCCTGTATTTCAGGCCTGGTGTGTGCTTGGAGCTCCTTCATGCCTGTCCCCTCAGGGAAGAGAGTCCCTGGGCTGGAACACGTTGTGGGGTGTGAGTGGGGAGAAAGCCTGGAAATCTAATTCCACTCACATGGGGGTGGGAAGGCACTGCTGAAACTTCAGAGAGACTCAGGGGATCTGATTCTGCTATCTGCCCCAAACAAGCCCGCAGATTGGGAGTTGTGGTTCAGACAGATCTGTGCATTCAGTCCCTGGCCCAGAACCAACACAAGAGAAGGCTAGTTTCATGAAGACGAACCCAGCAGGCTGCCACATACATTGTCCTCCAGGCCTGCACTAGACCAGCAGTGTGCTTGCTACGGAGAACAAGATGACCTCCTTATTTTTAGGCCACTAGGTAGCCTTTCCCCATGACTCCGGTCCCCTCTGCTCCCAGGTTCCATCTCTACTCCAAACCATGGACAGACAGCTCAGGTTCCCTCTCATTTAACAGCTTGGGAGCCCCCAACTCCCTGAGGTAAAGTGGGGTGGGCACTGCTCCACTGAGCAGGAAAGCACAATTTTTTCCCCCAAGGGCTTTCTCTAGTTGTTCCAGGAGCCTCAGTTCTGAGCCTTCCCAGGCAAACAGAGGGAGGTCCTAGCCTGGCAGCCCTGGGCTCTTAGGGAAGGGAGAGACGGGAGACCTGGCAGTAGTCCCAGGCAATGAAGATAGCAAGAGACCCAGGGGCAGGAGAGCAAACACAGGCAGAAGCTGGGGGAGTCTCTGCAGCCTGGGTACCCCCAGCCTCTGCATCTGATCTCCACTAAGCTCCAAGGTTGGGCTGTGGGAGGGAGGACACAGGGAGGTTCTTGTGTTACAAGAATCTAGCCTCCCCAAGTCCAAGACCCAGGCCACAGTTTTGCCTCTCAGCCAATAAAGCTGTTAAAAGAAAAATATAAGAATGGGTCACTGGCAAACTCACATGCATTTCAACCTAAGCAATTTATGAATATCGAAATGTCTCAGTGTCTGCCCAAGCACTATTCCTGCCCCCACCCGTTTTCTTCCATGCCCCTCCTCAACCCCCATGGGGTGATGGTGCCCCAGCCTAAAGAACTATGGAGCTGGGCTCTCCCAAGCCCCTGTGGAGTACCTCTTGGAGGAGGAGGCAGACAGAAGAAGGGTGGGGAGAATGGCTTCAGGGACAGCCACTCATGTATCAAACATGCACTGAGCACACACAGTGGGACGGGCAGTGTGCTAGGCGCCAGGAGACAGTACTCACTGAGGCCTGGCAGGCAGTCCAGTGGGAAGACAGGCCCACCTGCATATGACTGCAATTCAGAGCAGTCATGTCAGCAGGACTGTGGTTTCCCCCGCCACCCAGTCTTCTTGTCACCTCTTCCAGGATTACACTGAACTGGATCCTCCCTAGTTGAGGGTCTCTCCTTCCTCTTCATGCCTTTAGGACAGTAGTCCCCAGCTCTGAGACTCCTGGATGTTCTCTTTGTGTGTGGGGGTGTGCGTGGGGTGGGGGTGTGTGTGGGGTGGGGGTGCGGTGGGGGTGGTGTATGGGCAATGGGAGGGGCCCTGAGTCTCACAGAGTGCCCAATGCCACTTGGAGGAAGTGTTACCTGGTGTTAGTGTGTGTTTGTGTGTGTGTGTGTGAGGGATCCTCTTTTCCTGCCTCTGTGGCAGCCCCAGTGGGGCAATGGAAAACTGGAATTGAGTGACTGAGAGACAGAAGTTGTTTGCAGCCCCAGGCCTCCTGGAGGGCATAAGCCACCAAAATTACCTCTGAAGGGGGTTTCTTAGAGGACAATCCATTTCCCCTCAATTCAGAGCTCTTTGAACAGGGGTTCCCATCCCAGCCTCAAAAGAGCTGACTTTCCTCCAAAGTTAGCCCTTTTTAAGGCTCAAGTTGAGAAAAGTTGTTCACTGGCAGATGAAGGTAGTATGTTAAAAAAAAAAAAAAAAAAAAAACTCATCAGGAAAGATTAAATCAGACCAAAAGAAGAATTTGTTAATGAGGGTTAAGGAAAGGAAGGCAGTATACAAGTACTTCCAAACAGAGGCTGTGGAATGCTGGTCAGAAGGGAGGGCTCTCCCTTGGGCCCCCAGACGCCCTCTCCTGACCAGCTCAGTACTGGCAGGGCTGGCCAGCTCTTGTTCCCCGGGGGCACCCTGTTATGGACCCTTTCTCAGAAAAGGGGGCAGCTATCCTAATTTAGCTGCCTTCCTGGGCCCCCACCCGGCCAGAGCTCCTCCTCCAGGTGGGCTCCCAGCTCCAGCCCTTCTGAGGTATGCAAGGGCCCCAGGGATGGGGAGGTGGTGGGAGGCAGGCTTATGGCCAACAGGTCCCGCCAGACCTAGACCCCACAGACACAAAGGCTAGGAAGGACTCTGATGTCTGTGGGGAGTAGCTGGTGTCCCCTCTAAGCCTGGGACCGTGTTTGCCTCCACATACACTGGAGTTGGTGGTTTTGCCCACAGACATGGCTTCTCCCAGGCCCCAAACTGGGGTCTCCTGGGGCCCTCTGTTCCAAGGGTACCAGACAAACATATGCACAGGTGTCACAAAGCCCTGATCCCTATCCCCTTTACAGCCCCTTCCTCATACCACTCCATACCATGGGGTATAAAGGAAACAGTGGCGGCACTGCAAGTGGGTTTCACTCAGCGGGGACAGGAGGATCGGCTACCTCCGGAGCCAAGGCTCCCTCTCACAGTCCCCCCAATCCCACCAGCGGCAAAATCCTTTAAAAGGAACAAAGGCAATGGGGGCGGGGAGGGGGCTTCCTCTTTGGTCGACCTAGGGCGGCGGTTGACGCAGCCTGCCGCCGGTCAGCTTTCAGGTGAGTGCCTGAACCCGCATCCCGCCCATGCCTCAAGGTCCCCTCTTCTCCCAGCCAAGCCCGGGGCAGGGAGGCAAGTCCCCCTCAGCCGCTCTCGGGTCCCCAACCCGGCCAAGGGGTCGCCTACTCGCAGCACTTTCTGCCTATTTGTTTTCGCTCAGTACTCACAGTTTAGATGCTAAGCCGGCTCCTCTCGCACTCACTTCCTTTGTCTCTCTCTCTCTCTCTTTCTCTCTCCCCCTCACCAATCTCTCTCTTCCCTCCTTGTCCGATTCTCTGCTGTAGCTTCCAGTGGAGAAAAATAATTATTCTTCTCAATGGGTTCACACAGGGCGCACGCACACACGCGCGCGCACACACACCCCGCCGAGGTACCCAATCAATGCACAAATCTTCGGGGTCCCTTTAACCTCTGCGGATGACTCCGGGAGTTAATTATGAAGCCTATTTCGGCGCGGCATAAATATGCATTAAGATAGGAAATGACAACCGATGCGCTGAACTTCAGGGAATTGGCATTTAGACGGACTCCGTCTCGCCGCCCCCCACTCCCTCCATGGCCCCATGAGCCACCTCCACAGCCTCGCGCCTTCCCGGGCTCGCAACGCCTATCACAAGCTTCCACCCGGGCTTCAGGGGGCCCCCGTGGCGGTATGGGCGCTGCGCCGGTGCCGGGAGACCCCCTCGTGCGCCCTCTGCGGTCGGGGCAGACCCTCAGCCGGAGCTTCTTCCTCCCCCACCCCTGCAGGCGGGACCCAGTCTGCGACACCCCCAGCACGGGCTCAGCCTGTGAACAAACTCCGAGCTCAGTACTCGGAGGAACTGGCGAGAGCGGGACGGCTACCTGCCCGCACGCCCGAGTTCCGGGCACAGCTAGAAAGACCGGGACGCGATTCAACTCCCAATCGGGTGAAAGAGCCTCGCGCCTTCGGGTCCCGCCGCCCCCGGTCGGTCCCGACCCGCACACACATGCAGGCATTTGCACACACGCGCGCACACACATGCGCGCACATGCACACATATGCACACCCTCGCGCACACAGACACTCCCGCGCGCGCTCACGCCCGCACACACTCAGGGTTATAACAAAGGAAGAGGGGCCAGCGCTGCCTTACTTTTGTCTCTCTTCTCTCTTTTGCAGCCCCTCAGCCCCAGGGCCGGCGTGCCCGGCCCACCCCGCCCTCCGCGCCCCCCCCGACGGCCGCGGGCGGCCGGCATTCCGGAGCAGCGCGTCGGAGCTGCAACTTCGCGCCTAGGCGCCCGCACCTCGCAGCCTGGCGGGCGGGAGACAAAAGCTGCGGCGCCGCCGCCGGAGGCCGCGCGGCCAAGGTGTGTTCGCTAATTGTCAGGAAATGTGTGTGTGTGCGGCCGGGAGCCCGCAGGGGCGGGGGAGGGGGACGGAGGAAGAGGAGACCCACCCCTCCTACCCCCGCCACTCGCCAGCGCCGGGTACCCGAACCGGGATTAGAGAATAAATTATCTGCTCTCTTCTCATTGGGCTGTGGCTGAGGACGCCGTCGGCGGCGCCGGGCTGGGAGCTCTCCCGGCTCATTGCATTCACCGCACAGCTCCAGCTCGCCTCGCTTCGTGGAGGCCGAGAGCCCGGGGCCTCGGCTCCAGACACCAGGGGACACCAGCCAGCTGGCCGCGCCGCCCCTCCCCCGCCACCCGGCTCGGCCTCAGCCCCTTCCCCTCCCAATTCTGGCTTGGGTCTTGGGGACGAAGATACTAGGGAAAAAGAGGCCCAGAGGCCGAAGATCCCAGTATCCTTCCTCTTCTCCCGCCACGCCCCCTTCCCGAGGAGGCGGAAGTGGGAGGGAGGGCAGCAGGGGTCAGTCACCTGAGCCCAACCCGCTTCAGTCAGAGAGGGCTTTTAGAGCCCTCGAGAGGATCCCTTCAGTGACCACGGCCCATGTCCTGCCCCACACACAATGACAAAGAAGAGATGGCACTAAGGATCTTTGCTTTTCTCCTCTCTCCAGCCCCCTCAACTCCAGTCCAATCTTGTTACTAATTTCCTGGACCTTCCTTTGGCCCACCTTGGCAGACAGCTCATTAACTGTCTGGAAGGAAATGCCTTCTGGTTCAAAGCAGCTTCCTGCCAAGAATTCATTCATTTAGCAAGAAATATGCAGGATCCCCCCTACCCCCAACGACCACCACCCCTGCCATGATACGGGCTGGGTGCCAGGAATGCAAAAGAAGAGGATCCAGATGAGACAATCATGTTTTAAAAAAGCAACAAATACTGGAGTCAGAGGTGCTATCCCATTGTGAGAGGTGCTAAACTAAGGTACAGGCCAGGTTTGAACCCAAGAGGCAGGATTGAGTAACTTCAGCCGTTCATTCAATAATAATGTAGCATGTCTTCCATGCCAGGCTCTGTGCTAGGCATTGGGCGTATACACAGGGAAACCAGTGCGTGTGGTGCCCAGTCCTCTGGAGTGCACAGTCTGGTGGACAAGATGGACACTGACTAGTGCAATATGAGCTAATCAGGAGACATTTGGGCAGTGTGAATAATGTGGACTCTTACTCTTCGCTGGGGAGCCCAGAAAGACTTCTCTGAGGAATGAGATCTAAAGGATGAAAGCGGCCGGGCGCGGTGGCTCAAGCCTGTAATCCCAGCACTTTGGGAGGCCGAGACGGGTGGATCACGAGGTCAGGAGATCGAGACCATCCTGGCTAACACGGTGAAACCCCGTCTCTACTAAAAAATACAAAAAGCTAGCCGGGCGAGGTGGCGGGCGCCTGTAGTCCCAGCTACTTGGGAGGCTGAGGCAGGAGAATGGCATAAACCTGGGAGGCAGAGCTTGCAGTGAGCTGAGATCCGGCCACTGCACTCCAGCTTGGGTGACAGAGCCAGACTCCATCTCAAAAAAAATAATAAAATAAAAATAAAAATAAAAAAATAAAGGATGAAAGCTGGGTGAAGATGGGATGGTGAGGGGCAAGGGAAGAGTTCTGGTCCGAAGGAACCGGTAGAGAGGCCCTTGAGCTGCTAGTAACTGGCTCATGAGAAGGCAGCGAATCGTCCAACTTGCAGAGAGGGAACACAGGTGGGCCTGGGAAGGACCTGCAGAAACTAGAGAGCTGCCCAGAGTAGTATTTACAGGTGTAATCCAGGCAGACTTCTCCAGGTTCCAAAGACTAATGTTTTGAAAGAGGCTCAGCTGTGTGTTGCTCTTTCTGAGCCCAACCCCACACTGCAGCCCCCTTTAACTTCTAGTGTCTGATGGTTGCAACTGGGCCAACTTTGTTCCTGCTGAAGACAACCCCAAAATAAAGAACATAGATGACGACATCCCTGTTTCAACCTGTCACTCCCCAGTGGCCCGCACCACTCTGTTTACCTCCTCATTTAGTGACCATTGGCCTTCAACTGGGGGAAGCTATCAATAGCACTGGCTAGACTCCTTTACATGTTCTGGGATTGCATGCTTTCCTATACATTTACTATCCCTAGATTCTCACAAGAGCCCTGAGGGTTAAGTTTATCTCCATCGGACAGATAGGGAAACAGAGTCAGAAAGAGGCAGTGGCTTGCTTAGTACCATGAACAAATTCATTGGCCAGCAGAATAGTTTGGCTCCCTGCCTTTTCTCTACTAGACTTCAGTTATTTGCTAGCCTCCCAGTTTATCTATGAGCCGGTGATGGTAGGGGTTAAGTAATCCCCTGCCTCTACCAGAGCCTTCAGCACCTAGGACAGGGCCCTGCACACCCAGGCTCTGGGGCCAACCCTGCTGATGTGAGTGGCTATGGTAGAAGGGAAGGAAATGATTAAATAGTAGATTTGGGAAGATGTTATAGCAGAAACTGTTTGGGCTTTGGACTTAACATGCACTTTGATGGGAATTGCCACTGTTACCAACACACTCTGAGCCATGGTTCCCTCATCTGCCAAATGGGATTTAAGATATCCATCTGGGAAGGCTGTTGTGAAGATTAAGTGAAATTGTATATGTGTGGAATGTCTTTGGAAAAATACACAATACACTGCTAATGATAGGTACTTCTGGAAGGGGACCTGAGTGGATGGAGCATCTACTTTCATGGTTCTCCCTCTAGTATTTGTGATGTTGTACCATGTGCATGTACTACCTGTTCAAAATAAATAATGAAGTACTTTAATAAGATAATATGTAAAACAACGTAACAACAATACTAAAATAGGCACTTCATACACTTTTGTTGAACTGAATGAAGTTCTGTAATTTGAAGCACCGAGATGTATTATCAAGGAGAATCACAGAGTCTCCTTCAGAAAGTGATGCTGGCCTGAAGGTTTGCACAGTGCCGTGTCTTCAGGCAAGGGTGAAGATGGCTATCCAGGTGAGATGTTTTCCAGCCCAGAAATTCTACAGTTCAAACCCTCGCTCACAGAGGTAAATAGCATCCCAGCAGGCTCACTTTCTATTGAGAGATCCAAATCCCTACAGGTAATAGGAGATGTGTGGGGACAAAGCAGGAGTCATGGGGAGGAAAGGCTGTGGGTCTGGGCAACCCCTCAGCAGGCCCCATTCTGTCCAGAGAGGATAAGGCAGAGAGAGACTCCTGATCTGCTGACCTGGTGCTGCTCTTTTCTGGCTTAGTGAGTTAGCTCCCTGCCCAGCCACCCTGCGGCCCCAAAGAAAGCTGAGAGCAGCAGGTGCAGAGCCTAAGGAGGGGAGTGGGCTTTCTCCTGTTACCCTCCAGGGATTGAGGTCCTGGGACAGTGCAGGGCAGCCATTCATCAGCCAGCACAAAGAGACACTCTCTCAGCCACACGGAGACCAGGTCCAGTCACCTCAGACACTGGGGCATAACATCAGTGGGAACTTTAGAGGCATCTTAAAAAAAGACCTTTGGACTCTCACATCTAGTGGTATTGGTGGAAGGGTTGGGACAGGAAGGAAGCATTCTGTGGGAGATCCTGGGGAAGAAAAGGCAAAGACAGGCCCCAGCTTCAGTGAAGTGGGGGAGGGCACGTGGAATCAGAAAAGCTAGAAAAATAGGAGTTGGACTGGCGCAGTGGCTCATGCCTGTAATCCCAGCACTTTGGGAGGCCAAGGTGGGCGTATCATTTGAAGTCAGGAGTTCAAGACCAGCCTGGCCAATATGGTGAAACCCCGTCTCTACCTGCCCCCCTTCCCCCCCAAAAAAAAGAGTTAAAAGAAATAGAAATAGCCAGGCATGGTGGCTCATGGCTGTAATCCCAGCACTTTGGGAGGCTGAGGCGGGCAGATCACCTGAGGTCAGGAGTTCGAAACCAGCCTGGTGAAACCCCAGCTCTACTAAAAATATAAAACTTAGCCAGCTATGGTGGTGTGCATCTGTAATTCCAGCTACTCGGGAGGCTGAGGCAGGGGAATCACTTGAACCCGGGAGACGGAGGTTGCAGTGAACCAAGATCTCGCCACTGCACTCCAGCCTGGGCGACCAAGCGAGACTCCATCTCAAAAAAAAAAAAAAGAAATAGAAATAGAAATAATTTATTCTGGAGTAGAAGCAACTAAGAAGGAAGAGAAAGGGAAGGCAAAGGCTCAGGACTGGAGTGGTCATATTTTCATCTAAAGAAAAAATATGGCTGTTCCTTTTTCTGCTCTGAGCTTCCAAAGAAGGGAAGCTCTCTGTTTCCCTTCTGAGGCAGAGGGTGTGGTGTTTTAGTCTGGGGCAGGGATATCCTGCAGCTCCAACTTTGGACAGGTCTCCTTACTGACCCCTGCCTTTGCCTCCTGCCCCCCTTCTCCTAACTAACACAAAACACACTGTAACCCAGTCCCTGGTCAGTCTTGAAAACAGGGATAACTTTCATCAGAAGGGACAAAATGCAAATGCTTTCCTTGCTAAGCAATCAGAAGTACTTATAAATTACCGTCACTCACAGCATCCTGAGTCTGTTGTGTGTAGCACAGTGGACTAGAGCCTGTCCCTGTTATAGTCACCAGAGCATCAGCTCTGGGATCCAGATAGAAAGCCACAGTTTTCATCAGTGAATATGTCATGTGCCTAGCACAGCCCCAGACACTTCATGGATACAACGATTCATTTCATTCATCCTTTTCTTCAGGAGAGTCCTCATTGCCACCTAAGAGTTTGGACTGTGTGTAGCTTTAACTGACCATCCACTTTCCTGGATGACCATATCAAGCATGTTAATACCATCCCTCAACCCATACTTCACTGATATAATAAATACAAATGGATGCAAACAGATGAGAATTACTTCATGTTCCCATCACAATTCACCAACCTGTCTACACAATATCTGCTCATATTCTCTGCCTTCCCTGCAGCTGTAATAGATGAAAAGTCTCCATTCCTACTTAGGGCCAACTCCTGCATTATTGCACTGGATCCCATTCACTCTCACTTCTGTGTCTTTGCTCCTTGAAATTATACCTTGTCTTTCCTGAGTCATGTTTCCCCTTCAACCCTAGATCATCCTCACATACAGAAAAACATTCCTTAATGTTGCCTATCTTAAAAAAAACAGCCGGGTGCGGTGGCTCAAGCCTGTAATCAGAGCACTTTGGGAGGCCGAGGTGTGGACGGATCGTGAGGGCAGGAGTTGGAGACCAACCTGGCCAACATGCCAACATGGTGAAACACTACCTCTACTAAAAATACAAAAAAATTAGCTGGGCATGTTGGCACACACCTGTAATCCCAGCTACTTAGGAGGCTGAGGCAGGAGAATTGCTTGAACCTAGGAAGTGGAGGTTGCAGTGAGCCGAGATCATGCCACTGCACTCCAGCCTGGGCGACAGAGTGAGACTCCGTCTCATAAAAATTAAAATAAAATTAAAAAACCTTTCTTGGCTCCCACACCTTTTTCTAGGTAATAGCCCTTTTCTTTGTCATTTTACAGCAAAACTCAAGATAGTTCTCTGTAATTACTCTACACTTTCTTACCTTTATTGACTCCTCAGCTCACTCCAGTTTGACTTCTCTGTCTTCACCACCCTGCTGACCCTTCTCTTGTCAAAATCACCGACAGTCTTTATCTTGCAAAATCCAAAGGCTGAAGCCAGTTCCATTTCACCGATCGTCATAATTGACTGCTCTCTCCTTCCAACTCTTCCCCTGAGACACTCCTTGGTACCCCTGCCTCACTGGCCATTCCTGTCTCTCCCTGGGCTCTTTTCTCCTTTCACTTCTCTCAAACTCACTCTGTAGGCAATTTTATTCCTATGGCTTTAGAAACCAAGCTCTCTCCTAAGCTCCAGGCTTGCATATCCAAATGCTCATTTGACCTCTTCACTCAGCTGTTGTATTAGCTTCCTAGAGCTGCTTTAACAAAGTACTGCAAACTATGTGGCTTAAAATGTCAGAAATGTGTTGTCTTACAGTTCTGGAGGCTAGAAGTTCAAAAGGAAGGTGTTGGCAGGGCCAGGCTGAACCCTCTAGGGGAGGATCCTTCCTTGCCTCTTCTAGCCCCAGGTGTTCCTAGGCTTGTAGCAGCATCACTCCAGTCTCTGCTGCTGTCTTCATCACCGTGAGATCATCTTCTCTATGTGTCTGTGTCTTCATATGCTGTTCTTCTCTGTGTATTTTTGCTGAAATTGATCTCTCTCTCTCTCTCTTTTTTTTTTTTTTTGAGACAAAGTTTCACTCCTGTTACCCTCCTGTTGGCTGGAATGCAATGGAGCAATCTCCGTTCACTGCAACCTCCACCTCCCAGGTTTAAGCAATTCTTCTGCCTCAGCCTCCCAAGTAGCTGGAATTACAGGCGTGAGCCACTGTGCCTGGTTAATTGATTTCTTCTTCCTTTTTTTTTTTTTTTTAGACAGAGTTTTGCTTTTGTTGCTCAGGCTAGAGTGCAATGGCGCCATCTTGGCTTACTGCAACCTTTGCCTCCTGGGTTCAAGTGATTCTCCTGTCTCAGCCTCCTGAGTAGCTGGGATTACAGGTACCTACCACTACCCCTGGCTAATTTTTTGGTATATTTAGTAGAGACGGGGTTTCACCATGTTGGCCAGGCTGGTCTCAAACTCCTGACCTCAGGTGATCCGCCCCCCTCGGCCTGCCAAAGTGCTGGGATTACAGGCATGAGCCACCACATCAGGCCGATCTCTTTTTATAAAAATGATAGTTATATTGGATTAGGGCCACCCTCATGACCTTATCTTATTACATGTGCAAAGACCCTGTTTCCAAATAAGATCACATTGACAGGTATTGGGAATTAGGACTTTTTTTGGAGAGACACAAGTTAACCCATAACAGATGTCTACAATAGGAACTTCGAATTGAACATGTCCATGATGGAATTCTTTATTTCTATACCTTTTGCTCCCAATCTTTCCTCCTCCAATAATAGGACCTTCAGCTCTGTCCAAAAACATAGAGAACATCCTTGATTCCTCTCTTTTTCTCACCCTCCCACAGCCAATCTATCAGCAAGACCCATTGGTCAAATCCAACCACTTCTCTCTGTCTCCCTGGCTGCCCCTTGAGTCTAGTGTTCTCGCCCCTCTCCTGGACGACTGTGCCAGCTTCCTCCCTGGCCTCCTGCTTCCACTCATTCTTCCCACTACAGTCTACTTTCCATCTAAAAGCCAGAGTGAGTGTTTTAAAGCACAAATCAGATCACATCCCTCCTACTGCTTAAAACCTTCCAAAGACTTCTTACTGGAATTAGAATAAAATCCAAGCTTCTTAACTTGGCTTATGAGGTTTTACACAGTCTGACCCTTCTTCTCTCGTTTACTACAACTCTCCCCCACACTCACCTCCTCTCCAGCTGCACAAGCCTTCCTTCTGGCTCCCCTGAACATTCCAAGATTGTTCTCACTCAGGGCTTCACACTTGTTGTTCCTTCTGCCTGGAACACCCTTCCGTTATCTTGGCATGGATAACTTTGTCTCATCATTCCAGGTGTATCTCAAATGTTACCCCCGAGAGAAGCTCCCTATTGCAACAGGCACTCTCTATCCCCTTACTCTATCTTTCTTTATTCATAGTTTTATTTCTAACTGAGAATGTTTTATTTATTGGCTTCTGTGTTACTCTCCAACTCTCCTATTAGAATGTAAGGGGCCCCAATACCTACAGCAGAGTCAGTACACAGCAGGGCCTCCATATTATTATTATTATTATTTATTTTTTTGGGATGGAGTCTCACTGTGTTGCCAGGCTGGAGTACAGTGGTGCGATCTCAGCTCACTGCGACTTCCACCTCCTGGGTTCAAGCGATTCTCCTGCTTCTGCCTCCCGAGTAGCTGGGACTACAGGCATACGCCACCATGCCTAGCTAATTTTTGTTTTTTGTTTTTTGTTTTTTGTTTTTGAGACGGAGTCTCGCTCTGTCACCCAGGCTGGAGTCCTGTGGCCGGATCTCCGCTCACTGCAAGCTTTGCCTCCTGGGTTCACGCCATTCTCCTGCCTCAGCCTCCCGAGTAGCTGGGACTACAGGCAAGCACCACCACGCCAGACTAATTTTTTTGTATTTTTAGTAGAGATGGGGTTTCACTGAGTTAGCCAGGATGGTCTCAATCTCCTGACCTTGTGATCCGCCCACCTCGGCCTCCCAGAGTGCTGGGATTACAAGCGTGAGCCACTGCGCCTGGCCAATTTTTGTATTTTTAATAGAGACAGGGTTTCACCACGTTGGCCAGGATGGTCTCGATCTCTTGACCTCGTGATCTGCCTGCCTCAGCCTCCCAAAGTGCTGGGATTAGAGGCAAGAGCCACCGTGCCCGGTCTGGGACTCCATATTATTTATTAAATATATAAACTTACTACTACATGCCAGGCACTGTACTAGGTACTGCTTTTGTAATAAGCAAACAATAAAATATGTTTCTTCTGTAGGAACGAGACAGCAACCGTTCCCCTGAGGAGCATGTCCCAGAGAAAACCAGGTGCCGAACAACTTGTTAGCAACATTATCTCTGAGGATGGGTAAGTTCTCTGTCTTGGGGTCACTGAAGCTTCTCCAAACCTACACCACTCCTGACACTTCCCTGCCTCCCCATCTCAGTAGATGATCTTGCTTTCTACTTCGCAGAGAAAATTGAGGTCTGGACCAGGAACTGTTGCCCCAACCTATTTCCTTCCCTTTCCTCCTTTCTGCCTGACCTTCTGGAGAGAGTATGGGCTTTGCACTCAAGCAAACACAGGTGCTAACTGTGGGTTTGTGAGTGACCTTGGGCAAATTACTTAACCTCTGAGTCTCAGTTTCCTCATCTGTAAAATGGTCATGATAACACCTACCTCATTAGGTTGTCTTGAGGATTAAACGAAACATCCTATATCAACATGCCTGTCTTTTCATAATTGCTCAGTGAATGGTCCATTCCTTTCTCTGCCCCTCTCTCCCCAGCCACCTGATGAGATCAGTGCTATCCTTCTTGTTTTACAGATGAGGAAACTGAAGGCAAGTCTACTGACGTTCAAGTCTGTCAGTTAACTTGCCCAAAGTCACATGTTGCTAAGTGACAGGCCCTGAGTTAATTTCATATCTCAGACTCCAGCCCCAGGGGATCGTGCTGCTACTGTAAAAAGCAAATGCAAAGACAATCTGTTGGCATTTTAATAATGTGAATTAATTCAATTTAAAGATTGTTCCTTAGTCTGACATTTTGTCCATTCTCTCTCTCTCTCTCTCTCTCCCCCTCTCCCCACTGCCCTTAGTGTTAGAATGTCCTTTATCTCTCTCTCTCGCTCTCTTTTTTTTTTTTTTTTTTTTTTGAGATAGGGTCTCACTCTGTCGCTCAGGCTGGAGTGCAGTGACACGATCTCGGCTCAGTGCAGCCTTGGGCTCAGGTGATTCACCCACCTCAGCCTCCTGAATAGCTCAGTCTACAGGCATGTGCCACCATGCCCAGCTAATTATTTGCATTTTTAATAGGGATGGGGTTTTGCCATATTGCCCAGGCTGGTCTTGAACCCCTGGCCTCAAGTGATCTGCCTGCCTTGGCCTCCCAAAGTGCTGGGATTACACGTGTGAGCCACTGTGCCCAGCCTAGAATGTCCTTTATCTCAAGAAATGATTGTTGTATTTTTTCCTTACTTGGAAAGAAAGCTAGCTATACAACATCCACCCTCTCCATTACAAAACTACCTTAAACAGCCTAGGTAGGCTGCCCCTCCTTGTCTCTGGCAGAAGGCTGGCCCCAGAATTTCTGTATTAGAGGGGCTAAAGTTGATGCTTCGGTTAGGAAGAGGAAGTTGAGGAATTGTCTAAAAGCTAGTTACATAACTATTAACCTTTGTTTGAAGGAATTAATGGGGAATTCAGAGAAATCAGAGCCTCTCCCCCGCCACCCTCTGTCATTACACTGCCCTGGCACATGGGCACAATGTCTTCTGAGAAGGGACACAAACTACTCAGATATGCGGCATCCTCCCTGTAGTCCTCCTTTCCTGGCCGGTTGGAGAATGATCTCTGCCTTTCTCTTCTGCACATCTCCCAGCATGCCCCATAGGGAACATTTTGGATTTGAATTAAGAGCATAAAAATGTGGTCAGCATATTGGCCTTGGTATTTGATTTTCTTTTTTCTATGCAACCGGCCCCAGGAAGTGACTGACAAGTTGGGCCAAGTGCACTGAAAGCCCTGTCTCGGCTGGCCCATAACTCCTGAGCTGCACAGACCCCTAAGGACCCCGTGAGCCGGCAGAGAGCCATAAATCCAGCAAGCTAGAGGCTGGGAGCTCACTGATTGCACTGGGGAAAAGCAGCCTGATCTGATTGCTATGTGAGCTGGAGAGAGAAAAGGTGGTAGCTGGAGTGCTGGAAATACAACGACTTTGGAACAAAAATGAAGCAACAGAGGAATGGCAGGAGGGACTGTAGGTTTCTCATCTGTACAACAAAGGGGCTGGATTGGACTGCATCTGCAGCCCTTTCATTGCAGAAATTCTGTGTTCCCCTTTGTAACTAAGGTCAAAGAGATGTGGGAGGGTGTCAGGATGGGAAAGCAAGATTGGGGGACCCAGAGAAGCCAGAAGAGGCAACAAGGAGGTGGACACATTTACTGCCTAATTACTATCACATTTTTTGGTGTGTGTGTGAGAGAGACAGGGTCTTACTCTGTCTCCCAGACTGGAGTGCAGTGATGCGATCTCAGCTCACTGCAACCTCTGCCTCCCAGGTTCAAGTGATGCTCATGCTTCAGCCTGCTGAGTAGCTGGGATTACAGGCACATGCCACCACACCCGGCTATTTATTTTATTTTATTTTATTTTTAGTAGAGATGGGGTTTCTCCATTTTGGCCAGGCTGGTCTCGAACTCCTGGCCTTAAGCCACCCACCTGCTCAGCCTCCCAAAGTGCTGGGATTATAGGTGTGAGTCACTGCACCCGGCCAACTATCATATTTAATCATCAGAATAACAAGTGAGATAGATACAGTTATCTCTATTTTACGGAGAAGAACACTGAAGTACAGAGGCTACATTAATATCTCAAGGCCACAAGGCTACATGCTCAGGTTGGGATTCCACTCACACTGTCTGGCCCAGGGCCTGCACGCTTGGTCATGAAGCCTTCTTGCCTGAGTATGCAATGTGACCAGGAAAACCCTGAGGGAAACATGTACACAACTCATGTTTCCTTCCTTTGAAGGATAAGAGTGGAAAACGGATAGTCCCCTTGGAGTAGATTGTCCAAAATATACATCTGTCTTCTGGGAAAGAGGAGTGTGTGTGTGTGTGTGTGTGTGTGTGTGTGTGTGTGTGTCCATAGGGGATGTAACAGGTAACAGACAGAACCAAGAAGCATGTAGGTGAAAATACTTAATAGGGATGGATGTAAATTCCTGTACCTGGTCACAGAATCCCCATTATATAAAAATGGAATAGGGAGTTAGGATCAAAAAGCATCAATTTAGGGGCTTCGCCTGACAGCAAGCTCAGGTTGAACACTAGTATGGTGAGGCTTCCAGAAAAGCCCACCACAGGGCTGCATCAACAGAAGGGAAGTGTCCCACACCAGGGCAGAACCCTTAGAGCATTTGCACTAGGTTGAATTCCAGGCCCCTTGCTATAAGAGGGACAGGGACAGGCCAGAGAGGATAAAGAGGAGAACAACAGGAATAGAGATGGACATCTGAGGAAGAGGTGAAACACTCACCAGTTGAAAGAACCAGGCTAGACATGGTGGCTCATGCCTGTAATCCCAACACTCTGGGAGGTCGAGGCAGGTGGATCACCTGAGGTCAGGAGTTCGAGACCAGCCTGGCCAACATGGTGAAATCCTGTCTCTACTAAAAATACAAAAATTAGCCAGGTGCAGTGGTGGGCACCTGTGGTCCCAGCTACTTGGAAGGCTGAGGCAGGAGAATTGCTTGAACCCAGGAGACGGAGGTTACAGTGAGCCAAGATTGCACCACTGCACTCCAGCATGGGCCATGGAGAGAATCTGTCACCAAAAAAAGAGAAAGAACCAGGTGACATTGTGCAAGTTACATTATACATCACAACGTCAGTTTTCCTATCTGCAAAAGGGGCTTATTAGTAGGGTTGGCATAGAGATTAAATGAGGTAATGCATGTAAAGTGCTTAGCTCAGGGCCGGACATAATAAACGTTAGCTGCACCAGCCGTTATTAAACCCTGAGCATGCTCACCTCAGGCAAGGGGCGCATCAGGGACATGGCTGGAGGATCAAGGACAGGGATCTCCATGGCATTGGTCCAGAGCCACTAGCTCTGTGTGGTAGCTTAGTTCAGCCAAAGGCTCCGCAAGTTGTTCCTCATCCTCTGACATGAGTCCTGTTAAACCTCAGCAGCCCATTTTCTGGGTGGCAGTAAGTTCTCTTGGTGATCAAAGCGGAGAGGTGTCTGGCTAGCAGCTTTCTCTCCTTCTGGGCAGGCTAGTTGGGTGGGCAGGGAGTGCAGGGGCATGGGACCAGCAGGGCCCCCAGTGACTGCCAAGGTCCAAGGCACCTCTTGCTGGCTCATTCAGCCCCCTCCTGTCCTGGTCCTTTCCCTTCCCCAGCCCACATCCCCGTCTTGTCCTCCTCCACCCTCCTTGCTCTCTTGCTGGGAGCAGGGACAGCAATGCTAGTCTCCCCTTTGACTCTTCCTGAACATTGGCTGAGCATCAGTTTCCTACACTGGCAGAAGCGAGGCACACAGTAGGCTTTCAAGGATAGGGAAGAGGAGGACTGAATGCTTAGAAGACAGCAAAGTACATCACAGGCTATTGGGTTGGAAAGCACCTACAGGATTACCTAGTTTAATCGTTAGACTTGGTGGTTTTCTAACTTTACTGAACATAGAATTATTTAGAGTAGATTGTTTAAATGCAGATGCCTTTTTTCTTTCTTTCTTTCTTTTTTTTTTTTTTTTGTTTTTGTTTTTGTTTTTTGTTGAGAAGGAGTCTCGCTCAGTCACCCAGGCTGGAGTGCAGTGGCACGATCTCGGCTCACTGCAAGCTCTGCCTCCCGGGTTCACGCCATTCTCCTGCCTCAGCCTCCCAAGTAGTTGGGACTACAGGTGCCCGCCACCACACCTGGCTAATTTTTTGCATTTTCCAGGGCCCTACCTACTGAAATACAGTCTCTTGGGTGGATTCCCAGGAATTTCATTTGTAACCAGCTCCAGCAGGTGATAGCCCATGCGGGTGGTCTGGGTGGACACTTTGAGGAACACTGCCCTGATTCCTGACTCCTCTCCATATTTCGACTACATTCCTGCCACATACCCATGAGAAAACTCACAGAAAAGAGTTCACAGAACGCCTCTGCTCTCAACTAATTCACAGTCTAGCTGGAGAAAGAGGACAGCCACAGGAGCAGTTAGTGCTCAGGTCCTGACCGAAGGGCTGCCATGGGAGTTCAGAGGCAGGCTGGCCCAGCTCAAGGCTCCGGGAGCAGACAAGGTTTGAGCAGGGCCAGGACAACCGGATATGGTTTTCTTCCCCAGTCAGCTAAGATCTGTTCTTAGTGGAGGTGCCCAATTAGCCAAGCTCATGAATTCTGCATGTCTGACTGACTTTCATCCACTTCCCTCTCCTCCCTTCAGATGAAACCCTCTGCTCTCTGGGATGTAATTACAATATCTGGCCTGTTTTAATGAAGGCAAAAATATTCAGTATTTGTATGCGACTTCTCCCGTGTTGGAGATGGTTGGAGGGGGCAGGGCGGGGAGGCGGTGCTTTGGGAGAATGAGAGACTAATAACTGCACCTTGCACTACCATCTAGCGTCTCAGTTCACAAAGTCTGTTCACATGTATTTTCTCATGGAATCTATGGCCCCACCACAGCAGCCAAGTGGTTTAGAACCACTTGTGCCAGCAAGGTGTGCCCGCATGGTGTTTTAAATGATGTTGACATTATGTCAGCTCAAGTAAATCAATATTTCCATGTCAACCAACTCATTTAGCTGGGAGTTCACATACCAGGATATCAGTTAACTTACACAAAAATGTTTCATTAGGAAGTCAGTTTTTATTTCTCTTATTGTTCATGGTGATGTTCACTGACCTATTCCTAGCATATTACACTAACCTTGAACCGCTGATTGGAATAAGCACAATCATTTTACAAACCACTAGAAAAATAAAGAGCTTTATTAGTTACTATACAACCATTGCTTGTAAACTATGTGCCAATTTCAAAGATACTAAAATTTGAAAAATAATGCATGTTGACATCAGGAAAATGGGCCAGGCACAGTGGCTCACGCCTGTAATCTCAGTACTTTGGGTGGCCGAGGCAAGCAGATCACTTCAGGTCAGGAATTCAAGACCAGCATGGCCAACATGGAGAAGCCCGGTCTCTACTAAAAATAAATTAGCTGGGTGTGGTGGCAGGTGCCTGTAATCCCAGCTACTCGGGAGGCTGAGGCAGGAGAATTGCTTGAACCCGGGAAGTGGAGGTTGCACTGAGCCAAGATCACACCACTGTACTCCAGGCTGGGCAACAGAGCAAGACTTCATCTAAAAAAGAATAAATAAATAAAAATAAATAAATAAATCAGGAAAATGGTTTAGGTGACAATGAACACAACAATAAACATTAGTCCACCTGACTTTGGCACATGAATTTTCTTTTTTGGGACGGAGTCTCACTGTGTTGCCCAGGCTGGAGTGCAGTGGCATGATCTCAGCTCACTGCATGCTCCGCCTCCTGGGTTCACACCGTTCTCCTGCCTCAGCCTCCCGAGTAGCTGGGACTACAGCCGTCTGCCACCACCCCTGGCTAATTTTTTTTTTGTATTTTTAGTATAGACGGGGTGTCACTGTGTGAGCCAGAATGGTCTCTATCTCCTGACCTTGTGATCTGCCCGCCTCGGCCTCCCAAAGTGCTGGGATTACAGGCGTGAGCCACTGAGTCCGTCTGGCACATGAATTCTTTTACTCAACATTGATCCCAAATTCAATAGCAAATGGGAGAGGTACAGAAGGAGAGAGATGAGAGGCAGTTTCCAACTTATCAAGCTAGAAGATCATAGGTCATTTTTCTTATGCTCTAAAAAAGCATAGAGACTTAAAATTTTACAGTTCCATTTCACAGGTGAAATTATCAGTGCTCCAAGACAAACATGGCTGCTCAAGGCCACACAGGTAGGAGTGGCGTGGAACTCAACACTAGGGCTTCTGCTTCAAAATTCAGTGTCCTAAACAACTCAAATTCCATCAACTGATGGGTGAATGGATAAACAAAATATGGCATAACCCTATGGTGGAATATTACTCAGCCAGAAAAACGAGTGAAATACTGATACATGCTACATGGCGAACCTTGAAAACATTCTGCTAAGTGTAAGAAGTCAGACACAAAAAGCACATGTTTATTTATATGAAATATCTAGAATAGGCAAGTCCACCAACAAGAAAGCAGATGAGTGGTCGCCAGGGGCTGAGAGGAAGGGGGCAATAGGGAGTGACTGCTCAGGGGAATGGGGTTTCCTTTTGGGGGGATGAAATGTGCTGGAACTAGATGGTGGTGACGACACACATCCAATGTACTAAATGTCACTAGTGGCCGGGCACGGTGGCTCATGCCTGTAATCCCAGCACTTTGGGAGGCTGAGGTGGGCGGATCACAAGATCAGTTTAAGACCAGCCTGGCTGATATGGTGAAACCCCCGTCTCTACTAAAAATACAAAAATTAGCCAGAAGTGGTGGCACATGTCCATAATTCCAGCTACTCAGGAGGCTGAGACAGGAGAACTGCTTGAAGCTGGGAGGTGGAGGTTGCAGTGAACTGAGATTCCACCACTGGACTCTAGCCTGGGTGACAGAGCAAGACTCCGTCTCAAGTAAATAAATAAAAAATAAATGTCACTAGTGGTAAATTGTATGTTCTGTGTATTTTACTACAATTGAAAGAAAGGAAGGAAGGAAAGAAAGAGGGAGGGAAAGAAGGAAAGAAGGAGAAAGCAAGAAGAGAGAGAGAAAGAGGAAGGAAGGAAGGAGGGAAGGAAGGAGGGAGGGAGGGAGGGAAGAAAGGAAGGAAGAAAGGAAGTCAGGGAAAATCGAATATTCCATGTTCCCTCCTCCCTGGTACTGTGCAGCCCTGGTCTGCAGGATGGCACAGCATTACCTACCATGCAGGGGGCGTTGAATAAATTGTTGATAGAATCGGGGGTGGCCACTGTTTTAGAGACTTGTAGGAAATCCCCAGAGAAAAGACAGTTCATTGCTCTGGAGGGCAGTCAGGAGGCTGGGGGCGGAAGGGGCAGAGAGAAAAAGAAGTGAGAAAAGGGAGCTGTGGAGAGACAGGCAAATGGGAGAAACAGGGAAAAACACAAGAAAGAAGAGAGAAAAGTGGGGAAGGGGAAAGGGCCTTCTCTCCAGAGAAAGCAGGGCAGGAAGGAGAGAAGAGGGCGGGCTGAGGTGAGAGGAGGAAGGAGGGGCAGCAGGGAGAAGCTGGGGCAGCTGGAGCGCTAAGGTGCCAGAGGAGAGGGCACAGTGGGCACTTGGCAAGCCCATTCCCCACCCCCTGCCCAGGTTGTGCCCCTCCTCTTCCCGCAGGAAGATGAGCAGAGCTGGCCTGGGATCATCTGTCTTCATTACACCGTCCCCACCAGCCCCGTCACTTCTTGCCAGAAAACTCATCAATATTCCCCTGTGGCTTGTCAGACCCAGCCCCCTTCCTCCCCTGCCCCCACCCCAACCCCCCACACTGTCCTCCCAGGGCCATGTGCCTGGACCATCTGATGAGCACACCCCAGTCCTCCACTCCAGGGTCCCTGCTGTCCTCTCTCTCCTCGGCAGATCCAGCCATGCCCCTCCTTCCTGGCTGCAAGGTCCCTGCTAGGGAGGAAATGGACATATTCCCTGGAGCTGGGAAGAAGGTTTCCCGGAAGTCAGCTGGGCTGAGAGGTGCTGTCTCAGTGTGTCAGCCCCATGGGGAAGCCATCCTTGACCCCTGTGTTTGAAATTTCAAAGCACCCCCCAGCACTTGGTATCCCTTGCATCTACTTCATTTTTCTCTAGTCTAAACCCTTGCCCATTTTCTAGTATGGGCTCTGTATGTGTTACCTATAATGCGTATTTATGTTGTTTATTCGTCTCCTCCTTGTAGAATACTCTGGGAGGGCAGGGCTTATGTCGGATGTGCTCACTGCTGCATACCCACGCCTAGGACAGTGCTGGGAACATAAGTAGAATGAATGAGTGTTGCAGTGTTGGGTTTGGATGCCCAGCAGCAAAGTGTTGGCACCTTATGGGTGCCTAACAGGTTCACTAAAGACTGGGATAGGGAAGTTTCAGTACTGAGATCCAATGGCTTCATTACCAAGAAACAAAAGCAGAAACCAGATTTTAAAATTCCTCTGATTCTCACCCATCCAGTGGCCTCTGTTACCTTTAGAGTAAAACTCAAACTATTTCCCAACCTGGCCCAACTTGACGAGGCCCCTGGCTGCATTTTTCATCTCATTTCCTACTAAGCTCTGCCTCTTTCACTCTGCAGAAGCCACTGTGGACCTCTTGCAGCTTCTCCAACCCTTGTCCCAACCTACCAAGGTTATTCCCCGCTCAGTGTTTTAGCACCACAGCCCAGACTTTAATACAGGCAGGTGAGCCCGGAGAGTTCAGTCAGTAGAGCATCAGGCTTTTAATCTGAAGGTCCAGGGTTCAAGTCCCTGTTCGGGAGCCCTATTTTGGCCGTAATCCCAGCTACTTGGGAGGCTGAGGCAGGAGAATTGCTGGAACCCAGGAGGTGGAAGTTGCAGTGAGCCGACATTGTGCCACTGCACTCCAGCCTAGGCGACAGAGTGAGACTCTGTCTCAAAAAAAAAAAAAAGAAAAAAAAAAATACAGGCAGGCAACTGGCTTCAGATAGCCTGTCCCTCATTCTATTTAGGTCTCAGCTAGAATCTCACCTCCTCAGAGATGCCTGCCCTGACCACCTGAGCTAACACAGCATCCCCCATCCCTCTCCATCCCCTGACCTGCTTTTTCCCTTCTGGGGCTACCTGACTGTATAGTACTTATGTTTGTTTATAGCTCTTTCATTAGAGTGTAAGCTCCATGAGGGCAGGAACTTTGGTTCACCCCAGGTAGTAGGTGCTGTTGGTACTCTGCTCACCTCCTTTGCTCTAACTACAGAGCTGTGCTTAACCATCCACCAGCATCTGCATTTCTTTGCCAGATGGCTTTCTCCTGCTGTACCTGCTTTGCTTGCCTTGTGATATGGTATGGCTCTGTGTTCCTACTGAAATCTCACCTTGACTTGTAATAATCTGCATATGTCAATGGCTGGACCAGGTGGAGATAATTGAATCATGGGGGTGGTTTCCCCCATACTGTTTTCATGATAGCGAGTGAGTTCTCACCAGAGCTCTGATGGTTTTATAAGGGGCTTCCCCCTTTGCTCAGCTCTCATTCTTCTCCTTCCTGCCGCCACGTGAAGAAGGACATGTTTGTTTCCCCCTCTGCCATGATTGTAAGTTTCTTGAGGTCTCCCAAGTCCTGTGGAACTGAGTCAATTAAATCTCTTTCCTTTTTAAATTACCCAGTCTCAGGCAGTTCTGTATAGTGGTGTGAAAACGGACTAATACACCTTGCGTCCAGCAAAAGGTAATTCTCAGGAAACTAACACACACCCCAGAAACCCTCAACCAATGGCGGTTAATAGCTCTTGGGTAGCAAGTATTATTAATAGCATATTTCGTGAACCTGAGGTATTTTGAGTATAAACAAGTGTTACAAGTAGAGGAGAGGATCCTACTAGTGTGTAAAATAAGAAGTATGAGTTTGGATTGAGGTGTTCTCGTTGGTTGCCTCAGTGGGTGATGATTAGGGTAGAAACTAATCATTGCTGGGAGCTGGTGTATAACATACCTCTGCCCCTTTGCTTCCCAGGTAAAATGACTCTGTGGTGCAAGTTCTAACCTGGCTCCCAGAGTTACTCAGTGGCCTTGAGCTTTGATGACTCCCAGGGGTAATTTGCCTGATAATGATCCTTTATTGGCTGCCTTCCCTTCCCAGTTTCCCTTCCCTATTCCACTCCTGGTAGTTCCTGGTATCACTTCCTAAGTAAAATTCTACAGTTAAAACTTTATTTCAAATTGGAATGCTTCATACATTGCTGGTGGAAATGTAAAATGGTGCAGCTGCTTTGAAAAATAGTTTGGCAGGTTCCCAAAATGTTAAATATGGAACTACCATATGACCCAACATTTCTACTAGGTATCTATACCTGAAAGAATTGAAAACATATGTCCACACGAAAACCTGTACATAAATATTTAGAGCAGCATAATCCATAATAGCAAAAAAGTGGAAACCACCCGAATGTCCATCAAATGGTGAAAGAATAAGCTAAATGTAGTACATCCATACAATGGAATAGTATTCAGCCATAAAAAGGAATGAAGTGCTGATATGTGCTACAACATGGATGAACTTTGAAAACATTATGCTAGATGAATGAAGATAGTCACAAAGGGCACATATTGCATGATTCCATTGATATGAAAGTCCAGAATAGGGAAATCTATAGAGACGAAAAGTGTATTTGTGATTGCTAGCGGTCAGGGGAAGAGGAGAATGGGACTAGCTGCTAATATGTATGAGGTTTCTTTATATGGTGATGAAAGTGTTCTAAAATTGTGGTGATGGTTGCACAACTCTTAATATACTAAAAGTCACCACATTATACACTTTGAAGGGGTAAATTATATAGTATGTGAGTTATAGCTCATAAAGCTTTTTAATTTTTTTTTTTTTTTTTTTTTTTTTTTTTGAGACAGAGTCTCACTGTGTCTCCCAGGCTGGAGTGCAATGGCGCAATCTCAGCTCACTGCCACCTCCACCTCCCAGGTTCAAGTGATTCTCCTGTTGCAGCCTCCTAAGTAGCTGGGATTACAGATGCCCACCACCACACCTGGCTAATTTTTTGTATTTTTAGTAGAGATGGGGTTTCACCATGTTGGCAAGGCTGGTCTCAAACTCCTGACCTCAAGTGATCTGCCCGCCTCAGCCTCGCAAAGTGCTGGGATTACAGGCATAAGCCACTGCACCCAGCCAGCTTTTTAATTTTTTTAAAGCCCTTGTCTCAAGGTTCACTTCTTGGGAAACCTAAACTAGGATTCCCTAGAACCTAGAATTGTGACTAGCACATAGTAGGTGTTTAATCAACGTGGAAATACATGTTGAATGACTGACTGAATATTGAACAACAGCAAACTCAGGTTTAATACGTCACACACACACAACTGCTAATAGAACCATACCTCCATTCCCATAAGCCAGGCCTCGACTGCCACCTCATTCCCTACTGGAAACATCAAGTCTGCAGGCATGTCTGTTTGGAATTATGTCAGCTTGCGAAAGGAGCGGAGTGGTGTGTTTCTGTGTTAGTGAGATGCTGAGGGAGGGAAAGGGATGTGTGTGCTGTGTATGGGGTTGGGGATGTGTGTGTGTGATGTGTGTGTAGTGTGTATGGTGTGAATGTTGTGTGTGTATATATGTGTAGTATGTGTATATGTGTGCGGTGTGGTGTGTGTGTGCACGTATGTGTAGTGTGTGTATATATAGTGTGTATGGTGTGTATATATGATGCTGTACATATGCATGTGTGGTGTACGTGTGGTGTGTGTGTATATTCATGTAGTATGTTTATATGTGTGTGGTATGGGGCCCCTGCAGCAGGTCACTGTCACCCTGCAGGATGTCCCCACCCGCAGGGGTTTGGCCGACATCCTCAGTCGTCCATTGGTTGGCCAGTCCCATTTTTCGGAGTTCAAAGGCTGAGAAGAGAAAATGGAGCCCAACTCTGAACAGGTTTAGAGCAGAGGACACCCCTCACCCATGATCCAACATGCCAGACCCTTTCTCATCTGTTAGCAAGAAAGCCAGTCCTTGAGGGACTTAGAACACTCCAGTCACCATTAGAATGTGCTTCCCAACATCTGTCACTCAACATCCCTCTCAACTGAGTGACGCTGTCAGGTCCCTGCCCCCATCCTCTACCCCTACCCGCCATGGCCTAGCTGAGCTCCAAAGGTGAAGACCACGTGGCCCCATGTGTGCCCTGCGAGGCTATATGTGGGGTGAGGAGTGCGCAGGTGAGCAGGGTGTGAGCCCTGGGCCTGTAGAGGCCCTGTAAGGTGCAGAGCAGGCTCCTTCCCACCTTGGCCCCGGTCTCCTCAGAGTGTGGTGAGGCACGGGGCTGGCTGTCTGCTGACATTCTGAGTCCTTCCAACAGGATACATCCTCTGCCCTTCCCCGTGAGGGGGTAGCCATCAGGACTGCCCCTCTTCTTCAAACCCTGGCAGTTCCAGGGGTGCCCTCTGCCCCAGGCCTGGCCTGGCCAGCTGCCCCCTCCATTCTGCAGGGCCATGTGGACTCCCTCTAGCTGTCCCTGGTCCAGGCTCTCAGTGGCAGAACTGTAAATCTTCTAGGCTGGCTCCAGACTCTACCTGCCTGGGCACCTGCTTCAGAGGACGGGCCTGCCTTTCCCACCCCTGGCAGATGGCCCCTGCGCCTTGGGATCTGCAAGCAGGAAAAGCAGCACCAAGCGTCCCCTGACTGGGCCTCCCTTGGCCCTGGCCTGCTTCCCTCAGACCCTTCCCCAGGCAGCGTGCCCCCCGGCTACCTCTGGGCAGCACTGGCTCTCGGCCCCAGCCCATCCCAGTGCTCATTCTGACGGTTAAGTCAGACGTCACTCCACAAATATTTTTGGCCTCCCTGCTCTGAGCCAGGCACTGTGCCAGGCCCTGGGGATACCAAGATGAATGAGGAAGCTAGAGGGTACTGCCCACAAGGACTCGGGAGAGGAATGCAAGTAACACAGAACGCAATGTAGTAAAAGCAAGGGCATTGTTCATAAAACAGAGCTAACCACGCGCAGGCACTGCTGTAAGCACTTTATGTACATTAGGTCATGTAGTTGCACAGCTCCATGGTGCGAGTCTCATTATAAATACAGAAGCTGAGGCTCAGAGAGGTGAGGACATTTGTCCAGGGCCACCCGGCTACTACAGGGTTGAGGTAGGATTCAAACCCAGGCTGTCCAGCTGTCCAGCTCGCGCCTAGCATTTATTTATTTATTTATTTATTTGAGACTGAGTCTCACTCTATCACCCAGGCTGGAGTGCAGTGGCACTATCCTGACTCACTGCAACCTCTGCCTCCTGGGTTCAAGTGATTCTCGTGCCTCAGCCTCCAGAGTAGCTGGGATTACAGGCATGCACCACCACACCCGGCTAGTTATTGTATTTTTCAATAGAGGCAGGGTTTCACCATGTTGGCCAGGCTGGTCTCAAACTCCTGACCTCCAGTGATCTGCCTGTTGAGCCTAGCTTTAAACAATGTTAGACTGCTTCCAGATGAACCCAGGAGGAAGAAGCTCAGAGGGCATCTCAGCTGCCTGGAGAGGTCATGAGGGATCACTGGGCAGCTGGCTTTTTCTTCCCCGAGACATTGAACTGATTTAAATATGGCTCTAAACACAGTGAGCTGGCAGGGGCCTTGGGGCCTCACAGTATTAAGCCCTTAATGATGTAAAGCCCTTCCAGGTACTAAAGGGCAGCAAAGTTGCCCCTTGGCATGGGAGGGCAGGGAAGGAGGAGGGCCATGGTGCCAAGAATCTGTAACCACAAGATATCATGTCTTTAAAAAAAAATTTTTTTAGAGACAGGATCTTGCTCTGTTGCCCAGGCTGGAATGCAGTGGAACAGGCCAGGCCCACTGCAGCCTCAAACTCCTGGACTTAAGCTGTCCTTCCACCTCAGCCTCCCAAGTAGCTGGGACTACAGGTGTGTGCCACCATGCCAGTCTAATTTTTTAATTTTTTGCAGAGGTGGAGTCTTGCTATGTTGCCCAGGCTGGTCTTGAACTCTGGGCTCAAGCAATCCTCCCACCTCAGCCTGCCAAAGTACTGGGATGACAGGAGTGAGCCACTACTCCTGGCTAAGACACCCTGTCTTTGGCATCAATATCACCACATGAGCAGAGGGCAGTCCTGGAGGTCCTAATGAGGCCTCTCCTCCATTTATTTTATTCATTCCATTACACTCTATACTTTCTTGATCATAACTCGCCACATTTATTTCATTGCCTGTCTATCTCCTAAGTCTCCAAGTTCTCCGGGAGCAGGGGCTGTGTGTGTATTAACCAAGGTCGTGTCCCCTGCAACTAGCACCATGCTTGGCATAGAAGATAATGACTTAATGAAGCTGCCGAATGAATGGATGGATGGGTGAAGAATGGACAAGTAGATGAACGTGAGCCTTCCAATCACCCTGGGAAGCGCAGTAGGTATTATTATCCCCATGTCATGGGCCCTGGGCAGTGGCATGGCAGAGCTGTGGGACCAGATCCCTGTTCTGACTCCAGTCCAGGAAACATTGTTGGGTCACTCTGGGGGCAGGTCCCTACGGTCATAGGAACCAGTGAAGGCCCAAACAAAGTTGGGGGTGGAGACCTCTCACTATGACAGCTCCCACTTTCGTTCCCTTTCGCCCCCTCCCTCTGCTGGGTCCCCCAGGAGGCCGTAGTCCCTTTCCCTGGCCTGGCCCGTCACTGTGTGCTTGAAACCCATAGTAGTGGAGCAGACACATGGCCTGAGGGCCACAAATGTGGGGTTGTTTTTTGTTTTTTAGAGATGGAGTTTCACTCTGTTGCCCAGGTTGGAGTGCAGTGGCATGGTTTCAGCTCACTGCAACCTCTGCTTCCCAGGTTCAAGGGATTCTCCTGCCTCAGCCTCCCAAGTAGCTGGGATTACAGGTGCCTGCCACCACACCCTGCTAATTTTTTGTATTTTTAGTGGAGATGAGGTGTCACCATGTTGGCCAGGCTAGTCTTGAACTCCTGACCTCGTGATCCGCCTGCCTGGGCCTCCCAAAGTGCTGGGATTACAGGCATGAGGCACTACACCTGGCCCTGTTTTTTGTTTTGAGACAAGTTCTCACTCTGTCCTCCAGGCTGTAGTGCAGTGGCGCAATCATGGCTCACGGCAGCCTCGACCTCCCAGGCTCAAGTGATCCTCTCACCTCAGCCTCTGGCATAGCCAGGACTATTTTTGTAGAGATGGGGTCTTGCTATGTTTCCCAGGCTAGTCTGGAGCTCCTGGGCTCAAGCAATCCTCCCACCTCGACCTCCCAAAGTGCTGGGAGTACAGGCATGAGCCATCAAACCTGGCCAGGGCACGAATGTTAACATGTATCCCCAGGACCATGGTGACACCCGGGAAAAATCCTCCTACATGGACATAAGCACCCCCACTACAAACTCTCAGAGGGCTCCCAGAACTCTCCGGGAACAATGTTGCATCCATTCATTCAACACATATTTATCAAGGGCCTACTGTGTACCATGCAGGATTTAGGCACCAGGAACCCAGATCTGCCCTTAAGGAGCTCTAGTGCAGCAGGGGAGATAAAGAAGAAAGCAGGCAGCCACACACTAGGGAGAGCCAAGGCACGGGGGAGACCAGTGGCTGACTCTTGGGGGTGGACTGAAGACTGCAGGGTGAAATTATCCCTTTGAGGGGCCCAGACACCGAGCTGAGAAATGGCACAATTGCTAGAGAGAGAATTACAAGAAAAGCTGAGCCGCAGACGCAAACATGTGAGACAGAGAAGGGCAGGAGAAGAAGCCAGGTTGGCAGGAGTAGGGGGGTAATAATCCCAGTTCTAACTGCTTCTACACAGAAAAACTCATTCAATCTTCACAACAAGTCTATGAGGCAGGTAATCTTAAAATATCGATTTCACAGGTGAGAAAACCATGGCACGGAGAGTTTCAGTAACTTGCCCTTGGATACACAGCTAGAAAGTAACAGGTAGTTTTGTTGTTGTTTTTTGTTTTTCTTTTTGAGAGAGTCTTGCTCTGTCACCCAGGCTGGAGTGGAGTGGTGTGATCTCAGCTCACTGCAACCTCCACTTCCTAGGTTCAAGCTATTCTCCTGTCTCAGTTTCCTGAGTAGCTAGGGTTACAGGCGTGCACCACCACACTGGGCCAATTTTTGTATTTTTAGTAGAGGTAGAGTTTTACCAAGTTGGCCAGGCTGGTCTCGAACTCCTGACCTCAGGTGATCTGCCCGCCTTGGCCTCCCAAAATGCAGGGATTACAGGTGTGAGACACCGCGCCCAGCCACAAATAGGATTTGAACCCAGGAAATCTGGCTCCAGCATCTGTGCTTCTAACCACCATACTGCACGGCTGTGGCAAGCAGGAGTCAAACCATAGCCACTCTTTTGGTCATACTAAGGAGCCTAAAAATGCTCTCCCCGGGGATGGGGAGACCCTGGAAGTTTGAACGGGAAAGAGGGATGAGACTGGAGGATGGGTTTCAGGGGTGAGGCATGAGGGCAGCCAGGAGGCTGTTGCTGCAGCCAGGTGAGAAGAGGGCCAAGGCAGCGGTGGGAGAGGACAGGATGAATTTGAGAAAAACCAAGAAGGTAAACTTGGCCAAATGTGTGACTGACAGGAAATGAAAGCTTGTGAAGAGGGAGGTGTGAAGAGGGGCTTTCCGGTCTCTGGCTGGGTGCTTGGGGGAGGGTGCACCACCGGCCAGGCCACCCAACATAGGAGAAAGGCTGTCGGAGTGACGCTGAGTTGAGGCTGGGGTGTGTTGTCTTGGAAGTATTTGCGGGACGCCCAGATGGAGGTGCACAGCAGTCAGGAGAACCTCACAGCCCTGCTGCTACACCGGACCCACCTTCTCCCCACCCACCCTGCCCCCTCCCCCAGCCCCATCTTTCTCACCCCCCTCCTCCCTCCACCCTAGGGCCACCAGATTCCTGGAAAGTCCCAGTGCTTCGTCTGGGTTGCAAGGCCCTGCACCTGTGTGACACCAGGGCCTCCTCCCTGCAGCAACAGTTCGCCTCCTGTGGAGTGGGCATCGCAGATCTGCACCCATTTCCTGCCTGCCCTTAATGTCCTCAGTTGCTGGGATGGGACTTTTCCAGTCTGTTTTGCCCTGGCAGCAGTAGGGACTTGATCTCCCTCCACATCATGTGGCCACAGCCCGTGACTCCATCCCTGTTAAGTGAACCAACACCGAATTGAGGAAGATTCTGTGCCAATCTGCACACTGATAGTGCAAGTCTGCTCATCAGGGATCCTAGAGGCAGCCACCTGCACTGTGGCAGGGGAAAGGACTGGGTGGGTAGGGGAATCAGGAACGGGGACATGTGGCAGACAGAGCTTGGGATGGGATGGGACCCAGTGTCCCTGGGGGAGACCTCTCACCAGAGGTCAGGAATCTAGATGCTAACCCTGGCCCTGCTACTGCGCTGCTGTGTGACCTTGGGCATGTTACCCAACCGCATGCATCTCCTCTGTCATACACAGGCTGAACAGCATAGCCTGGCAGCCATACACCTGGGCTCTGGACCTCCCGGTCTCACCCTTCTGCAGGGTGGCCTCTCAGCCATCAGGAGAGAGGAAGCCCACAGAGCCACAGTGAGCAGTGCTGGAGGGGTGGGCACTTGGCAGAAAACCCAGCAAGGTGTTTTAGCAGCAACAGGACAATAGAGCGGCTTAGCGCTGGGAGCTTATTCTGCTTATTTTTCCATCTGTGTGTCGAGACATGCCAGGGCTGGGTGTCTACATTTCGGTAAGCCTCTTGCTACAATAGCATTCTCAGCAGCTTCAGTCACTTAGACCACAGCGGTAATCCGCTCAGGAAGAGCCCGGCCCTCGCCGCAGCAGCCCGGGGGGCCGTATTTGGGGCAGAGCGCCTGCTGCCTCTGCAGCCACTCCTATTTTCTGCCTGCCTCTTTTCCCTTGTCCAATGTGTCACCTTCAGATGCCCTACAGGCCCCCCAACAAGGGCGGGTCAGTGGGAGCACCGATGGGTCCCTCCCAGCTGAAGGGAATTAGGTTAGACACGAGGAAGAACTGTCCCAGTGTTGGGATGGTGAGTAAAGAGGAAGGTGGCTTCTTTTTCCCTAAACAGTTTTAAAAATAGTAGCTATTCTTCTATCTGAGGTACAATCAGGTGCATTTGGCCTGGGGGCAGGGTGATGGCCACTAAGCCCCTGGAAAAGAGTTGAGTGGGGCTGGGTTTGGGGGTGGGAGGGCTACAGCAAAGACATGGGTGAGGAGGAGCTCTGGAAATAGCTTCCCAAGACACAGCTCCCCTTCCCCCTTGAGGTAACTGATCAGACTGTGAGTCTTGAGTCCTGGCTGTAGGGGCTGCCAGATTCTATAAGCCTCTCTGACTCCCAGGTTGCTCTTCTGTCACACAGTTTTTGAGTAACTATAAAACATCTCTGGGCTGGGTGCGGTGGCTCACGCTTGTAATCCTAGCACTTTGGGAGGCTGAGGTAGGAGGATCGCTTAAACCCAGGAATTTGAGACCAGCCTGGGCAACACAGCAAGACCCCATCTCTACAAATTTTTTTTAAAAAAAAAGTTAGTCAGGCATGGTGGTACACGTCTGTCCCAGCTATTTGGGAGGCTGAGTGGGGAGGATCACTTGAGCCTAGGAGTTCAAGGCTGCAGTGAGCTGCAATCACACCACTACACTCCAGCCTGGGCAACAGAGCAAGACCCTGTTCTCCCTCACCGCTCCCCCTCAGACAAGTATCTGATCTGACACAGCGTTTGATACTATTCACCCCTCCTTCCATTTTGAAATGTTCTTCCTTAATTATTGAAAGCAACATTCTTCAGGCTCTCCTCCATCTTCCATAGGAATTAGGAATCTTCTATTTGCAGGAAACAGACAACCTCTCTTCCTAACAGGCTAAACAGTAAAGGACGTCTATTCATTCACAAACGGTTCCGGCAAGGACTGATGGAGCAACTCAGGGATGTCACATCGGGCCAGTTCTTTCTCTCTGCCCCTCTGTCTTCCTCAGCCTCAGCCTCCCTCCTAGGCTGGTGCTCTTGGTGCCACCTGCCTCTTCCTTCACACACTTGTGACAGAAAGAGCTTCTTGTCCCAGGATGTCATTCAAAAGCCCTGTAAGTCTCTGGTTGGCAAGACTTAGAAGACATGTCCCCCTCGAATCAATCATGATACCATGTGTTCCACTCCAGAGCCAGAGATGCCTCCAGTCCCCAGAGTTGCCAGGATCTTCCAAATGAAAATAGGAGCTGCTGGGGTGGGGAAGGGGACCGGCCACCGGGGAGACCTCAACACATACCCTTGCCCTGACCCCTCCCGCCTCCAGTTCTCTTCCTGCTGGCCGCAGCCTCCCTCTCCACACTGGTTCCCCCGGCGTCCAGAGTCCCTCCCCAGCTGCAAGACCATGCCCCTGTGGCTGACTCCCTCCTCATCCACATTGAAGCCCTGACTCTCTTCCAACATCCCGTCCTGTATCTTGATCTGTTCACAAAGCATTTCTACTTGATGTCCTCAAATTCACGCTCATATAAAAAGAACTAATGATCCTTTCCCTGACATCACACACCCGCCCCAACACACACACACACACACACACACACACACACACACACTGCTTGGCTCTCCAGTTATTCCCATGTTGGGCTAGTCCTTCTCCTTTACCCCTAACATCACATCCTACAGGACACCCTGGCAGTTCTTCATTGCGTCTACAGTTAGTTATCTTAAGCCTGGGCCATAGAAACATACTCCCCTAGTCTACAAAAGTTACCCTTCCGTCCCAGACATGCTCCCAGTCTCCTCCTCCCCTGGTGTCAGCCTTCCTGAAATGCCACTGCTTCCTGTCCCGCCTCCCTCAAACACCTTCAGTGACTCCCCATCTCCCACATGACTACATTCACCTCCCTTCGCCTGGCATTTGAAGCTATTTGAGAACCAGCCTCCTCTAACTTGATGGACTTCGCTCTGCCGTCTGGTACAGATGTCTGTCTGGTTCACCATATACCTGGAAAGACCCTGAGCGTTCCTGCCTCTTCACTCCCCTGTAGCTTCCCAAAGGCCCCCATGCTGCTGGCAGCCTTCCCTGACCACCACAGCCCCACAATCTCTCTGTCACTGTCTGGGTCAGTTGCCTGGCCCTCAGACTCACTGCCCAGCCTCCCATTTTTGTGTGTGTTGAACCGTCTGCCTTTGTATTCCCAACTGCATCCAAAGCCCCTTGAGGTAAGAGTGCTGTCCTCAAATGCCCTGGGGGAGCCTGTTCTTGATAGAAATGAGCTCCTGTGCATGGAAGCACCTTACACCATTCTGAGTTCTGACAGGGCAGAAAAGGAGGTTTGGTGTTTTACCAGGGAGGAAGTCAGGAGCAGGACCATTGAAAGAAACTGCAGATATTAGAGTCTCCTCAGGGAGGGTGCAGTTGTTAAGGGCAGCCTGCTTACAGGAGAGAGCCACATCCTGGCTTCAGAAGACACCAACTACGACCGGCATGGTGCATGGGCGTGGTGCCTCACGCCTGTAATCCCACCACTTTGGGAGGCTGAGGCGGGTGGATCACCTGAGGTCTGGAGTTCGAGACCAACCTGGCCAACATGGAGAAACCCCATCTCTATTAAAAATACAAAATTAGCCAGGTGTGGTGGCGCATGCCTGTAATCCCAGCTACTCAGGAGGCTGAGGCAGGAGAATTGCTTGAACCCGGGAGCGGAGGTTGCAGTGAGCCAAGATCAGGCCATTGCACTCCAGCCTGGGCGACAAGAGTGAAATTCTGTCTCAAAAAAAAAAAAAGAAGAAGAAGAAGAAGAAGAAGACACCAGCTACGATCCTAGCCACCCTGCTCACCAGCCGTGGGATCTTGGAGAAGTCATTTAGCCTCTCTGAGTTTTGGTTTCCTCACCTGGATGAAGGGGTATCATGTCGCGTGCTCTGCCTACATCCCTGGGCTGTTGGAGGAGCACGTAAGGCAATGTGCACGGAAGGGCTTTGCAAAACTCTGCAAATAGACTGGCTAAGGAGTGTTTACCCAGTGGCCTGGCCTCAGTCTGGCCTGCCAGTGGGAGAGGAGAAAGGGCAAGAAGGAAGCCTGTCCTGCCCCCAGCAGGAGGCTCTGCGCCCGTCTGGCCCTCAGCAGGCCATGGGGAGAACAGGAGCTGATCAAAGGCCAGGGTTGTAAACAGCAGGGGAGGGCACCTCTCCCCAGGCAAGGGGACCTGCAGACCAGCTCCATCTGACACCCTCCCGGCCGCCAGCAGGGCCTTCCTGCCCTCTAGTGGACATAGTTAGGAGGTGCGCCCACTTCTGAAGCTGAGCGGCCTGCGGGCTGCCTGGCCTAACAGCAGCAAGATCTACAGATTGCAGAATGCCATCTGGCACCAACAACTGTGGCATGAACTTTGTTATCTTTTGGAATTCTCAACAGCCTTTCAAGGTTCGCATTATTATTCACCTCTTACAGAGGTGGATCCTAAGGCTCGGAGGGTATGGAATCACTCAAAGCCATAATAGTGGGGTTGGGCTTCCTCTCCGCACCAGAGGGTATGTGGAGGGTGGTCTGAGTCCCTCTAGGCCAGGTCTCGTGGAGCTGGGAGTGGGAAGGATATGGGCTCATTGTCAGGAAAGCCAGGCACGGTGGCTGATGCCTATAATCCTAGCACTTTGAGAGGAGAAGCCGACTCGGGAGAATCGCTCATGCCCAGGAATTCAAGACCGGCCTGGGCAACATAGTGAGACCCCATCTCAAAAAAAAAAAAAAAGAAAAAAGAAAGAAAGAAAGAAAAGAAAATCTGGACAGCTGGTGTTCTGGCAAAGACCCCCTGAAAGCCCACCCCCTTCCCCCCGTCTCTGTCTGCAGCTTGGACTTCCCTTCCAATACAAGGGCTGAACCTGTGGCCCATGACCCTCATCCTCTAAGGTGGAGTTGACAAGCTTTTCTGTAAAGGGCCGGATAATAAACATTTTAAGCTTTGTGGGCCCTGTGGTTTCTGTTGCAGCTACTCAACTCTGCTGTTGTAGCAGAAAGCAGTCATAGACAATGCATAAGTGAATGAGCACGGCAGTGTTCCAATAAAACTTTATTTATAGACACTAGAATTCGAGTTTTTATATAATTGTCATGTGTCATGAAAGACTGTTTTTCATTTTAGCTTTTTTTTCCAGCCATGTAAGAAAGTAAAAACCATTCTTAGCTTTCAGGCAGCCCAAAAACAGAGGCAGTCCGTGATTTCCTGATCCCTGCCCTAAGATGCAGGAGTCCATCTCTAAAGTATTGATGCTTCAGCTCCTCTCGTGTAACTGTTCCAAGTCCCTTTCCCTTGTTCCATTTCTTCTTCCAGTGCCCTCAGTGATGTCAGAATCCAAGGTCCTGCCCTCACCTCTCTGTCCTCCCTTCCAGGGGACTTTTCATTCCATTGTCACAGTCAGCTACAGGAAGTGCCAGCGTATGCCCCTTTGCCCTCACTCCTCAGCCACAAAGCCTTTTCTGACCACCGACAGCTCACCCATCCTTCAGCTTGCCTCATACCTCACCTCGACATCTGTGTGTTTTAAGAGCCATTTGCTCTTAAAACAGTGGCTCACACCTGTAATCCCAACACTTTAGGAGGCCAAAGCAGGTGGATCACTTTGAGGTCAGGAGTTCAAGACCAGCCTGGCCAATATGGTGAAACCTCATCTCTACTAAAAATAAAAAAAAAAAAAAAATTAGCCAGGCCTGGTGGTGGGTGCCTGTAATCCCAGTTACTTGGGAGGCTGAGGCATGAGAATCACTTGAACCTGGGAGGTGGAGGCTGCAGTGAGCCGGGATTGTACCATTCAGCCTGGGTGACAGAGTAAGACTCTGTCACTCTGTCTCAAAAAAAAAAAAAAAAAAAAAGCCATTTGCCTTCTCCAAATCCTCAGGAGAGACATGGCACGCTACAGAAAGCAGACTGGTTTTGCCACCACTCTAACTTGGATCTAAATCCTGACTGTCCCACCAGCCAGCACGCGATCTTTATCCTTTCCCTCTCTGGGCACTCACTGTGTCCATGTTTTATGCTAGTGTTGGAGAAGCAGTGTGGTGCTGTGATGTGAGCACTGAGTAGGAGCCAGGTGCCCCGGGGTCTGGTTCCAGTTCTGCATTTTGTAGCCCTGTGACTTGAGGGAAGTTACAGGGTGCTGGAGGGCTCAAGCCATTTGCATCAGGATAGACCTTGATCTCAAAAGAGATCAACATTTGGGGCCAGGCACGGTGGCTCACACCTGTAATCCCAGCACATTGGGAGGCCGAGGCAGGTGGATCACTTGAGGTCAGGAGTTTGAGACTAGCCTGGCCAACATGGTGAAACCCATCTCTACTAAAAAATACAAAAATTAGCCGGGCGTGGTGCCGTGCACCTGTAATCCTGGCTACTCGGGAGGCTGAGGCACGAGAATCACTTGAACCCGGGAGGCGGAGGTTGCAGTGAGCTGAGATTGTGCCACTGCTCTCCAACCTGGGCAACAGAGCGAGACTCTTAAAAAAAGAAAGAGATAAATATTTGGGAGTCAACAGCTTATAGATCAGGGTTATCCAATCTTTTGACTTCCCTGGGCCACATTGGAAGAACTGTCTTGGGCTACACATAAAATACACTAACAATAGCTGATGAGGTTTTAAAAATCTCATGATGTTTTAAGAAAGCTTACGAATTTATATTGAGCCACATTCCAGGCCGTCCTGGGCCACATGCAGCCCACAGGCTGCAGGCTGGATAAGCATGCCACAGATGGTCACGTAGCTGTGGCGAGGAGTCGTCACCCAGAGAGAAGTTGAGTACCAGGGACAGAGTCCTGAAATATGCACATAGGGTCAGTCTTAACCCTCGGTGGCCAGGAGGTGGCAGTATATGCCATTAAGGGGTGTTCTGAGGGGCAGGAAAGGGGCACTCAGGAGAGAGAAGCAGGTGTCCCAAACTTTAGATTTACCTGCTAGCTGGGCAGTGGTGCCTGGCACCCAGGTGGTGTGGTGAGTGGGGGATGAAGCAGGTGGAGATGAATCAGAGGGAAGTAGATTTTTCCAACTAAAAACTCACTGGAGGCTAGGCACTGCGGCTCACACCTGTAATCCCAGCAATTTGGGAGGCTGAGATGGGCAGATCACTTGATTCCAGGAGTTCAAGACCTGCCTGGGCAACATGGTGAGACCATGTCTCTACAAAAAAATTTTAAAAAATTAGCCAGGTGTGGTGGTGTGCACCTGTGGTCCCAGCTACTTGGGAGTTGGGAGGCTGAGTCAGGAGGATCGCTTGAGCCCAGAAGGGTGAGGTTACAGTGAGCCGTGTTCACACCACTGCACTCCAGCCTGGGCAACAGAACAAGATCTCCTGTCTCCAAACAAAAGCAAAAACACAAACCTCACTGGATGGGGATCAAGATGTTACATTGCGAGAAGCACTTAACTAGGAGCCCAAAGGGTAGGGTATCTAGGTTCAAATCCCAGTTCTACTGTTTACTAGCTGTGTGGCCTTGGGCAATCTATCTAACCTGTCTATGTTTCAGTTTCTTTGACTATAAAATAGGGACAATGATAGTATCTATCTCCATAGGGCTGTGTATTAGATGAGTTGACATGTGAAAAGTTTTTAGAACAGCACTTGGCACTTATAATGTTGTGCTTATAAATATTAGTGATTAATGTTATTATCTTTAAAATCATCCCTGAATAGGAAACCCTTCAAGTCCTGCTTTCCTATGAAGAGGCCCCAAGATCTAAGTCTGGGACTCAGAAAGGTACCAGTCATGTAAGATCAGCTATTGGGAGAAGGGTCCTAGCAGACAGGTACCACACCATGCCATTCTAGGAGCCTCAGACTTCAGAGGTCATGCCAATGGAAGGGTAGGGTCAGAGGCCACATACCTCCTTACCTTGATTTGTTTTTTACTTGACCAGGGTGTAACACCTCCCTTTCTCCAGCGTCCAGGAAGAACTGCATCTAGAATAAACCTAAATGTGTGTGTGTGGGCGGGGGTGCAGGTGGACAGGGGTGAAATCTCTCCTCTTCTCTGACCACTCCAGTTTGTCCCTGATCCTGAAGTCAAATGGTGAAGCAGAAAGAACCCTGGGCTGGGCATTAGGTCACCCGTGTTCCAGTCCTGGCTCTGTGACTTTGGGCAACTTACTTTCCCTCTCTGACCTCAGTTTCTCAAAGTTCCCTTCTAGCTGAGACATTTCATAATCTTTGAGTCAGCCTATGATTCTCCTCCCCAAGGCTTGCAGCTGCACCTCAGACTCCTCTTCCACTGTCCTCTCCCTCATCACCACCCCCACAACTCCAGTGTCCTTGCAAAAGGCTGCTAGACCTAGAAATGGCTTAAACTGTCTTTCGAGAGACAGAGAGAGAAAGAAAGAGCAGACAGACAGCCTCCCGATTTTCATTTCCCCTACAGCCGTGCTTCTCAGGGGTCAGTAGATGGGTCAAGACTGCCAATTTAGCAAACGCCTGGGCCCCTGGGAACAGGAGTCTGAGAACAGCTAAGGTGCAGGCACTGTGGTGGTCAGATGCTTCCACACAGGATGCAATGGAGGGAGGTGGTGGGCTGAGCTCCGGCTCCTGGAACACCTGCCCAGGTGATCACTTCCTGACCTTGCTGCTCAGAGCTCTGTGTGTGCCCCGGGCCTATAGCCCTCACCCTAGTGGGTGGGGAGGGGCCACAGCACAGTGCTGGGCCCCGGTGGAAGATGTGAGTCCCTGGAAGCTAGGGGCCTCTAACCTTTCGAGGCATTTAATATCTTGCTGTTGGGCTGGTGGCATCAGGGAGACCACCCTTTGTTGCCAGAAACCAGGGCTCAGGATTCTCCCTCAAAAGTCCCTCTCCTCAGAACAAGCAGGGGTATGATCTATTTTCATCTCCCTGAGGTGCCAGAGACCGAAGGAGAGTTGCAGTTCTGTCTGGCTCACTCTGATTTCTTATAAGCAACAGCAAGATGCACGGAGGATAAGCAGAGAAGCATTTCCTGGGCAGACAAAATCATGAAATGATGAAATGGTGGCTTGTTTCATAGTGTGGGTCACAGGTAGTCCTTTCTGGATTCAAGGAACTAAACCCACACCAATAACGCAGATGAGCTAGATAATTTCCAGGATCTGATGCAAAATGAAAATGCAAGCCTCCTTGTTCAAAAAGTATTAAGAATTTAAACAGAACAATAAAGCATTAAAGCAAGCAGGAGGCCCTCTGAGTGTGGGGCCTTTCTGAGCACAGGCCCTGAGAGACTGCATGATGCGTGCCCATTGAAGCCAGCTCTGCAGAGAACTATCATTTTTTAAGCACCTACTATGTGCCATGTTTTTATTTAATTAAATTAATTAATTAATTAATTTTTTGAGACAGAATCTCATTCTGTTACCCAGGCTGGAGTTCAGTGGCACAATCACAGCTCACTGCAGCCTTGACCTCCCAGGCTCAAGTGATCCTCCCACCTCAGCCTCCTATGCAGCTGGGACTACAGACACGTGCCACCATGCTTGGCTAATTTTTAAATTTTTTGTAGGGACGGAGTCTCACCATATTGCCCAGGCTGGTCCTGAATTCCTAGGCTCAAGTGATCCTTCCCTGCTCAGCTTCCCAAAGTGCTGGGATTATAGGTGTGAGCCACCACACGTGGTCCGTGCCAGATGTTTTATATGCATTATCTCATTTAATTATCAAACAACCTTAGACAAAGGCATGACGAGGTTCTCTTTGTGGATGTGGAAACATAGAGAAGTTCAATGGCTTGCCCAAGGTCACATCTGCTCATGAGTGGCATCGGGATCCAGAGTCTTCTGAGGTCAGAGCCTATGTCCTCTCCTGAGTGGCGCTGCCTCTGATTCAGAGTCTTTAGGGGGCTGCCAGGAAGCAGGCGTGCACCAGAATATGGGCACACTGAGGTGTGGCAGAGACGCCCTCCCGAGTCTGACCTGCCCTGTGCTGGGCTGCTGGCATCCCTCCCTGGGTCTGGAGCTGTTACAAAAGGCACACATGCTTGGGACTCAGACCTGGGTGCTCTGCCTCATACTGAGTGACTAGGAAAGTCAGATAACCCCTGTGAGCCTCAGTTTGCTCGTCTGTAAGACTGGCTAACCACAGCAACTTCGTGCTGTCCTGAAGATTCACTGTAGTCTGGTGTATAGGGTGCCTGACACACGGTAGGTGCATGGCAAAGCCTGTTCTCCCCAGGACAGCACCCCACTGCCCCCTCCCTGCCCCTGCCCTCTCTCCTCAGCAAGTCCCAGCCCACCTGCTCCTGCTGCTTTTGAAGCACCCCAAATTCACTGTCCCTAGGGCTTCTCCCTGAGGCCGCACTGGTAAGGGAGAGCTCCTGGCTGCCTCTCCCTGCAATCGCCCTTTGGGTTCCAAGATTCATTGCTAATCACACCAGGGAGAATTCAGTTACAAGGCCAAGGGTGGGGAAATCACCAAGTTTCTGGATTCACCAGGTTTCTGGAGTGGCTGTGGCCTGACCGCTTTCTGAGGTGGCAGCTCCGGCCCTGGTACTCATGGACCACCCACTTCCATTCCTCACTAAGGGTCTCACTCCAGTCCCTGGTCTTTCCTCCTCCCCATCCCCTTTCAGGGAAAGGCCGCTTCCTGCAGGACAGCCTCCTTTCCCTGGAAGCCTCCGACTGGGGAGGCTCCTTTTCCTCTCAAGCTGGTGGTCTGGGTTTCTCACCTCCTGGCTGAGGTTCCTCATCTACTTGGCTTCACTCCTCTCAGGGACAGTCCCCTGGGGACAAAGTTCCCCTTCCAGTCCCCTCCCCAGCCCATGTCAGGAAGAGGAGGCAGATGGTTAGGTGGGGAATACCTAAGGTCTGAGAAAGCCTCTGGCACCAGAGAAAACAGCAAATCCTCCCTTCCCCTCCCCCAGACCCAGCCAACTGCAACTCCAGGCTGCCTGGAGTGACACCTGCCCCTTTGCCCTCTTTCCAGGAGTAAATATTGGATCAGGTTCAGTCACCAGCTGTTCGACTAAGAGCAAAGTCAGTTGTGGGATCGTGAATGGCTGGGATCTCAGGGAAGACATGCTGAGAAATATCAGTGCCCCAGGGGACCCACAGGAGAGCTCCTGGAGCAAACAGTGGGCCTGGGGAAGTACAGATTCCGGCTGACCAATCCCTTTGTTTCCCTGGCTACACCAGGTACTGCCAGATACCAACCTGCAGAGCTAGGCTGGCCCTGGAGGAGCTGGCCCCCTGGCGTAGGTCTTTCTTGCCAGGACATTTGGCATGATGGTCTGATTTGGAGGCAGTTTGACATATTCAGGTATTATACCAGGTAAACTTACCAGGTACCACACTGCCTGGCCACTTAGGTAGTGGCACCTGGTAGTAACCTACACACTCAGGTGCATTTTGGTTGGATATACCTGTTCATGTGGGTGCAGGCCCCTGAGTCTCGCTGATCATTCAGGATGTCTGAGCTGAACAGGCTTGATATCTGCCCCATCACTCCGCTTGCATGCCCGGGAAGCCCTGGTAACGCGAACCTCCCGGGGCTCAGCCGAGAGGAAAAGGAAGTGTGAGTTTAAACCCTGACCTCTTCCTCGCTGGTCCCCATGTGGTTCCCACCTTGCGCCTGTCCAGACTGTTCCCACGTCCTGACCCCTCCCTGTTCTGCCAGGCCCCACTCCCATCCCTGGGGCCACACCTGGCTGCTCTGTGGGCCCCAGCCCCTCCCAGGCTGCAGGGAAAGGGGAACCTGGTCTGGGAGGAAATTAGGGAAATTAGCTGCAACTCCAGGAAACAATATCCCCAGGACTGGGCTCAGGACTCTGTGCTGGTCCCACAGGCAAGGGAACTGGGTGCCTCCAGGCTGAGGTGGGGGATGACAGCTGTTTCTCCTCAGTCTTGGGCACAGGCCCCAAGCCTGGTCAAGGGCTGCTTCTCAAACTGAGCTTCTGCGTGAGGAGTGAGAGGAGCACAGCCTGCCCGGGCATTTCTCTGGGCTGTGCTAACCTCAGAAGACAACACTGTGAGTCACCACCACAAGGCTGTCCTCACCCCTGCCCCTAAGATGGAGGGAGGCAAGGAGTGAGCAGAGGAGGCAAGGTCTGGGGCCAAAAATCACAGTGTTGGGCTGGGGCCAATTGGAGCCAGAAGAACCACCAGAGGAGAAGAGCAGGGGCTGGGGGAATTTCTGTGCACTTTTCTGATGCTATCAGCAGAGTTAGTTCCCTGGGCTCTAGCTGAATGCTGGCACCAATGCAGCGACTCAGTTTTAACATAAAATGCCATGCAAATCTCTGCCAAATAGCATCCACATCTTCTACCCATGCCCTGGTTTCAGAGGCTCTGGCCTCTGCGTCCCCCATCTCTGTCTCCAGTAAACTCGCCTGCTTCCCTGTGTTGCACGATTTTCTCTCAGGCTCTGTCCTTCCCTATCAAGATCCAGTGGCTGGAGCTGGAGCCTGGCGTCATCTGGGCCCAAGCTGCCCAGGCGGGGCAACCAGAGAACCCAGAGGTGGGGATGCAGGTGGGAGTGCTCCCCTCCCCAGGCTCCAGGCAGCTGCCCTCTCTCCTCTGTGTTTGCTCCCATCCTGACTCTCCCTGGGCAGCAGCAGTTGGGTGGGATTTAGAAGCCTGGAGCAACTTCTCCATCCCCCCATGGTCACGGTTGGCAGGAGACAAGTGGGTGAGCAGGGCAGGCTAGTCACTTGCCACCTCTTCATGGGGACATCTTTTAAATATTTGTTCAAAGTAGGTTTAGAAGAGATGCCAAGGGCTTTGTGGGGTGGGCAGCGAAGAACTGCTGGGGCCAGCCTTTGTCCCTCTCCCCTCCCCAATCTGGTCTGTGTTCCTCACCCAGCAAGTAAGAGCCCTGCTGTGCAGCCAGTCCCACCAGCTTGTCATTAGAGAAGTCACTATAGTGAGGGGCTCGCTTACAGCTTACACACTTGTCAAACAATTTGTTTTTTCCTTTCCTTTTCTTTTTTTAGAGACGGGGTCTTATTCTGTCACCCAGACTGGAGTGCAGTGGTGCGGTCACAGCTCACTGCACCCTTGACCTCCTGGGCTCATGTAATCGTCCCACCTCCGCCTCCCCAGCAATTGGGACCACAGGCACAAGCCACCATGCCTGGCTAATTTTTTTTTTTTTTTTTTTTTGAGTCAGGGTCTCACTCTGTCACCCAGGCTGGAGTGCAGTGGTGTGATCTCAGCTCACTGCAACCTCGGCATCCCAGGTTCAAGCAATTCTTCCGCCTCAGCCTCCCGAGTAGCTGGGATTACAGGCTTGTGCCACCAAGCCTGGCTAAGTTTTGTATTTTCAGTAGAGATGGGGTTCTGCCATGTTGGCCAGGCTGGTCTTGAACTCCTGGCCTCAAATGATCCACCCGCCTCAGCCTCCCAAAATGCTGGGATTACAGGTGTGAGCCACTGCACCGGCCTAATTTTTTTTTAACTTTTAGTAGAAAGGGGGTTGGGGGGCTGGCAGGGAGGCAGTGGGGGAGGGACACTATGTCTCACTATGTTGCCCAGGCTGATCACAAACTCCTAGACTCAAGCAGTCCTCCTGCCTCCGCCTCCCAAAGTGCTGGGATTATAGGCATGAGCCACTGCACCCGGTCCCAAACAATTTCTCTAACCATACATCTTGATACTTTCCAAGGGCATTCTGTGGACCTGCCAGCTGGACACCCCTTACTTCAGTTCTGGCTACAAGGCCCTTTGGGGTCCACCTTGTCTAGCAACCTGACAGTGCCCCAGCATGCATCTCATCAGCCTTTGTCTGGCTCCGAACCAATGGAGTCTACGTGGGTGTGCTCAGATGTGGGTGGTGGAGTGAGTAGATGTTCTCAGACAATCCTCCTCTTTCTAGGACTTCATTTCCTAAAGTTGAACCTCAGAATATCCTGCAGAAGCCAGCGTGGCCCATTTGCTCTCTTGGTCCCAGGCGTTCAGGTAGGAAGAAGGTGGGACTCCCTCCTCTCATTCCATGCCCTTTCACTTCCTGTCCCAAATCCCCTCCCAAGGTCATGGGAGAGCCCTGGGCTGTCTGCTCACAGCTCACTCCTAGAAGCAAGGCCTCACCTTGGCTCTGTCCCTCCCTCACTGCCTCTGTCTCTGACAGGAGGGGTGCGGGTGCCTCCATGAGGTTGGGATTTTGTGTTTAATTATGGAGCAGGAACTTGGCAATGAGGCGGCTCCCAGCAGGGTGTGCAGTGTCTGCCGGCACCCTGGCTAATGAGATAGTGTGGAGCCAGCTGACAGAGGCAGGCTGTGTAATTTACGGGTGCCTAATTGCTGTGGAGGCTATTGCTTTTAATATGATCAAGAGCAAAGGCCTTCTTTTCTTTTCTTTTTCTTTTAAAATCCATTCCCCTGGGGGAAGCAGAGTTCTGGTTTCTCTCCTAACGTGTTTTAACCTGGACACGCTATTCAGTGTCACTGGGACAGTCCACTCAAATGCTCTTTCCTCCTGAGTAGCTGTTTAGGGCAGGGTCCTGAGCTACTTGGGGGTTGGGAGATGCAGAGGGGAGTTCAAGGTGCCTTAAGTGCACCTCAGACTAACTCCCCTTAGCATCTGTCCCAGTGGGATGCCACGTTCAGCACTCAGGTTGCTCACTCACTGGACCAGTGGCTCTTGGAACCTTTTGAGAATTTCACAAAAGTTCCTCTCTCTCTCTAAAAGAACAATAACTAGTGTTAATTGTCCTCTTAGTATGTTCCAAGATCTATGTTAAATTTACGTACTTATCCCATCTAACCCTCATCATGGCCCTATGAGAAGGGTGCTATACCCCCATTTTACAGATGAGGAAATGGAGGTACAGAGTACCAAATAATTTCCTCATATCACATAGACAGGACTTGAATATGGCAGATTGATTCCACTTGAACATGTTAATTTGTAGAGATTCTCTCTCTCTCTCTCCCCACCTCTCGACAGGGTTTCGCTTTGTCACCCAGGCTGGAGTGCAGAGGTACAATCTCAGCTCACTGCAACCTCCGCCTCTCAGGTTCAAGTGATTCTCCCAACTCAGCCTCCCGAGTACCTGGGACTACAGGCATGCACCACTATGCTGGGCTAAATTTTGCATTTTTTTTTTTGTAGCGATAGGGTGTCACCATGTTGTGTTGGCCAGACTGGCCTCGAACTCCTGATCTCAAGCCATCCACCTGCCTCTGCCTCCCAAAGTGCTGGTATTACAGGCATAAGCCACTGCACCCAGCTGAGATTCTCTCTTTAGAAACATACAGTCTCTGTTTCTCTATCTCACGTAACACACACATACACACTTACACTCACAATGTTGGCATATGTTATGGGTTTTCAGACTCACTAAAGCCCTGCAAGGACCCTCTTCTGCTGCTCAGGGATACAATAGGGATATAAATAGGTATATAAAACTCTCCTATTTAGAAGGCTGGAATCCAGACTATGAGGTGCCTGAGGGCAGGAACTGTGGCCGTCACCAGGACTACTGAATTCAAACACCACTTAATTAGTGTTTACTGAAGGAAGGAAAGGGGAAGGAGAGGGAAAAAGGGAAGCAGTGAGGGAGGGCATGATCCCTGCCTTCAAGAAGTTCAGAGGTCTGGCCGCAAGGTGCTTATGCCTGTAATTCTACCACTTGAGGAGGCCAAGGTGGGTGGATCACCTGAGGTCAGAAGTTCAAGACCAGCTTGGGCAACATGGTGAAACCCCATCTCTACTAAAAATACAAAAATTAGCTGGGTGTGGTGGCAGGCGCCTACAATACCAGCTACTTGGGAGGCCGAGACATGAAAATTGCTTGAACCCAGGAGGCAGAGGTTGCAGCGAGATGAGATGGCGCCACTGCACTCCAGCCTGAGCAACAGAGCGAGACTCGGTCTCAAAAAGAAAACGTCCAGAATCGAATTAGTCAGACAGTCTGTTAATATGCAAAGACAAATGAGACTTGTAAATAACAGTTCAAAAGAAGAGAAGAACCATCCCTCCAGTCCAAGCAGGATCCATTGCACCAACTGGATAAAACCCCCGAACACTTACTGCAGGAAGTCAGACAACAGAGAACCGCTGGTCTAGCGGGGATTGGGGTGGTGGGGGACTAGTTGGGCGACCCAGGTGGTGGGCTTGGAGCTTTTCAAGAAGAATTCATTAAGGGTGTACACGGTGTTCCTGACAGCAGCTGTGTTTGCTTTCTCTCCAGGGTGGGGGTTGGCGGTGGGCAGGAGAGAAGGGCCAGGAGACTGGCACAGTCCTTAGCTCCTGCCTCATTTCAGCTCAGCCAAACAGCTCAGCAACCACCAGTTCTCCCAGTCTCCCTCTCCCGCCTTCCATTCACCCCTCAGCCCACCACATTCAGGTCTCTGTCCTACTCCCATCTCCAGAATTGCCCTTGTCAAGGTCACCAATCCAGGGTTACCAACCATCTCTGTTTGCCCAGGACTTTCAATGCTAGAACTGGGAGAATCCCATGCAAACTGGGCCTGTGGCCACCCTACCAATGGCTTCCTAGTTGCCAAATTCAATGATGTCTTTCAATCTTGCTCTGTGGGCACCTCCTGACTCCCCTTTCCTTTCCGACACCTCTCTTCCCCCTTGCTTCTGTCCTAACTTCTGGTCTGCTTGTTCTCTTCTTCCTTCATCAGTTTTGCTTCCTCGGCCAATTCAGTTCTGCCATGTCGGTTCTCTAGACCAGTGGTCCCCAACCTTTTTGGCACCAGGGACCAGTTTCATGGAAGACAGTTTTTTCACGGACCGGGCAGGGAGATGGTTTTAGGATGGTTAAAGCACGTTACATTTAGTGTGCACTCTATTTCTATGATTATTACATTGTAATATACAATGAAATAATTATTCAACTCACCACCATGTAGAATCAGTGGGAGCCCTGAGCTTGTTTTCCCGCAACTAGATGGTCCCATCTGGGGGTGATGGGAGACAATGACAGATCATCAGGCATTAGATTCTCATAAGGAGCACGCAACCCAGATCCCTCACACGCGCAGTTCACAATAGGCTTCGTGCTCCTCTGAGAATCTAACGCTGCCACTGATATGATAGGAGGCAGAGCTCAGGTGGGAATGTGAGTAACTGGGAGCGGCTGTAAATACAGATGAAGCTTTGCTTGCTTGCCTGCTGCTCACCTCCTGCTGTGTAGCCCAGTTCCTAACAGGCCGCCAATAGTTGGGGACCCCTGTCCTAGACCCCAGTGAGCACCTCATATATACTAGTCCTGGGCATACAAAGGCTAAAGATGTGGTCTCCAGCCTCAGGAAGCTCTCAGCCCAGTAAAGGAGGAAGACATGGAGCCCCCATGCACCGGGAGGCACACAGTGAGAGAAGTATATAGAACAGACATGCTTTCGACTGGGGAGTGATCAAGCCTGCACAGATAACATTGAGCCTGTGTGTGCCAAGGAGGCGGTGACTCTTGAGCTGGGTTTTGAAGAATGAATAGGAGTTTACTAGGTAAGTGGTGAAGGAGAGAACCTCTCCTGTAGGTGGGAACATGTACCAAGGCAGGAAGGAGTGAAACACAGCGGCGTGTACAAGAGAAGTACTCATAGTTTTATGTGGCCGGACAGAACAAGAGAGGGAGAAAATCAAGATGAGTTGACGAGGGAGGCAGGGCTGGGTTGCAGGAGATCCATATGCCACAAAGGAGTCTGTGAATGAGCACAAGGAGGCCCATAGCTTCTGAAAATGAATGGAAAATATTGTGCATATGTGTTTTGACTCCTCATATTTCATCAGATTCTAAAAGAGGGGTTGGGGACCCAAAGGCCCCCTGTTGGGGAGTTATTGGAAGCAACTGGGCAGAGGAGGAGCCACTGGCAGACTGGTCAATGGCTAAGGTTAAGGCCTCTCTGGCATCTGTCTGAAGGAGGGGTGTGGAGCCTGGAAGCTAAAGGCCAGTTGGGCCGGTGGGGCCTGCAGGGTTCGAACCTCGGCCTTCTTCTTTGGCCCTGAGCTAAGTCCTTCCCAGTCAGCCACCTCCAGAGCACCATCCGACAGGCCTCCGGAGCATTTCTAAAAGTCTTCACCAATATGTTCAACTGACTCCTCAAGTTCTACCTGGCTACGGCTAAAATCAGCACCTGTGCTTGGCCCATGGCAGATATTGAGTAACTGCTTTCGAACTGAACTGAGATCCAGCTGTCCAATGAACTCATGAGCTGGGTTTTAGGGTTTGGTTTTAGGTCCTCCTGGGGATCAATCAACTCTCTTGTGTCCAAAAGTCTCAAAATTCTTAAGGTTTGCTGAAAAGAAAATCTATGGTACCTATCCTTATCAGTTGAGAAATAATTTCATTATATTTCACTATAATCCAAGTAAGAGCCTTTGACCCCATTCTCTAGGGGTAAAGAATGGGCTTAGAAAGCCCAGGTAAACCAGCTGTCTCTCCTCCCCCACCCTGCATAGAGATCCTCTCAGCGGCCCACCCCAGCCAGTGTGGCCTGCAGCCTCACCCCAAAGACTTTCAGTCTTGTTCCTAAGGACCACTTTCCCATTTACACCAGCTTTGTGTGGTGATTCTGTTGTCATGGCAATGCGTCAACCTGAAGGGAGTGTGTGTGTGTGTGTGTGTGTGTGTGTGTGTGTAAGTTTGGAAGGCACCACTGGATGCAGTGGTGGGGTTCTAATTGGTTTGATAGTTGCTAGGGTCAACTGGTCTGTGATTGGCTGACTCTATTTATGTGTCCACCCTGTCCTAGAACCCTCTGGGGATGCAGCTGTTGCCTCATCTGAAATCTAGAATGGTGTGTGCGTGTGTGCACGCATGCGTGCATATGTGTAAACACATGCATGAGTGCACACATGCCTGTACTTTCACCGCAAATAGTGAAGGAAGGATATGACACTTGGTGCAGTGATAAAGCAGAAAGTCCCAGGCTCTCTGCTGGAATCACACTGCAATGAGGTAAATGATATTTTTCTCCTAATCATCCCCACTTCTCATAAATCACTGGAAAACAATGGCCTAGGTTTAGCCAGAGGAGGAGTAAGAGTTGGCTCAGTCTAGCCAAGTCCTGCTGTCCCAATGACTCACAGACCTCTAACTAGCTAGGCCATAATGGGTCAGTCCATCTTCAGGTCTCTGCTGCCAATCTCCCTCCTGCCTGCCAAAGGCAGGCTGTTGAGGTGAGTTTCTCTGTTCTCACTTGGCTTCTCATTTCTCATGTCTTCACTTGATTCCTGGAACCCTAAGAAGGGCCCTTTGGCCAAACACTAATGATCTCATACACATGCAGATCGTTCTACAGTGTGCAAAGCACTTTGACAGTCACCTTTGCATTTAATTCTCACATTCTGAAAGGCAGGTATTCACACTATTCCCATTTTGCTATAGAGGAAAACAGAAGCCCAGATAAACAAAGTGATTTCTGCACCTTAGGGGCAGAGTCAAGTCTCCGGCTTCCTAAAGGTCCCTGCAGGGCTTTCAGAGATTGTGCCTGCTTGGATGCAGGGCCAGAGGGGAAGGGAGCCCGTGACAATGTGCAGAAAGGAGATTCTCTGTTGGCTGAACTCTCCTTGTCTGGATGCTGTGCCTCCCAGGGGAAAGTGGGGTGGGCGTGAACTTTGGTTTTTCAAAAGCTATTCAAATGCACTGCCCACACAGTCTGTGAGGGAGAGCTGTTTCCAGTTTCCCTGCTCAGCCCTCAGGCACCCAGGGATGCCTGTCCTATCTGCAGAGCAGTGGCATGTCACTGGCAGTGGGGAGGAGAGACAGGAGCAGAGCGGGGAGTGGGCTGAGCTGCCGCTGGGGCCACCATTGTCATGCTGCTCAGGCCTGCCAGCATTACACTGCTTCACGGCTAGGGTGACCAGGGCCTCCCAGGGATGCCACAGATCCATTAGACTAGCAGAGGGGAAGGGGGCTGCAGGGCCCACAGGGGATGGGCCCCAGGGACTGGGGTGCCAGGGAAACCCCCAGCTGAGAGTCTGTTTTCTGTCCCTCTGCAAGGAGGGAGTTAATGGGCTGCAGAAAAGAGAAACAGCATTGATTGGGTGCCAAGTTTACATCTTATTAAAACCTCATAACAGCCCCATGACATAGGGACTGTTACCATCTCCATGTTATGGACAGGAAAGGAAGTCAGATACATCAGTAACTGCCCAAGGTCACACAGTTTATGTGGCTTTAAAGCTCAAAGTATTGCTTGGTAAGGCAGCAGGGAAGGAGTCCCTCCTTAGTGGAAGACCTAGGTAGTGCTGCTTCGACTGTTTTGGGCTTATTGCGAGATGCACAGAAAGAAAGTTGGCATCGGAGGGCAGGGGACACCAAGGGTGTCCAAAGAGGGAATTTTTGGAATGATACAGATGAGAAGCAGAAAAATTAGGATGACCCAAAGAGCACACATACACAGGCCACTGATGTGTATGACTGCATATCATGGGCTCCCTATCCAGCTAGGAAGCCCTGCCCAGGGTCACTCTTACCTGGCTCCCCCCCCCCACCTGCCCATCTGCACTTCCCCTTTCCTGGGGTGGCCAAAGCTTGACGTGCCATTCTCCAGGCTCCATATAGATGCCCACCTGCAGTTCATCCTCTTCCTTCAACCCTGAGAAGCAAGACGATGCTTCAAAACTGAAGCTTTCAGAGATTCTGAAGCAATCCCATGTGGTGGGGGGGGGGGGGCAGGGGGTGACGTGACAGGCTCCGAGCAGGTGGCTGGCCCTACATCATTTCAGTGCCATCTCTCCTCTGTGGAGCTGTCCCAAATTCTCCTGGGCAGAGTTAAGGGCTTCTTCCTCTGCTCAGCCCATATTGCTTTGGTAGTTGACTGTTGCTCTGAACATCTTTCTCCCCCTGAATAGTGAGCTGCATGAGAATAGGAGCTCAGACTTAAAATCATCTATCCAATGCAAGGATTCAGTATAGTCCTTGTCACAGAGCAGGTGCTCAATAAATGTTTGTTGAATGGATAAATGATGGTAATTATATTTATTATCTATTGAGTTCTGCATTATGAGCCAAGTCCTATGCTAGGCCCTTAGTATACATTACCCTAATATGTACAACCACCATACAAGATTGATTTTAGCAACTTTGTTCTACAGATGGCCTCAGGTTAGTTCGCTTGCCCAAGTTCAGAGAGCAACCTAAGGAGGTGCTGGGAATCAAGGCTCACTTAAGAAGCTCCAAGGTCCCACTCAGCCTATCACATCAGTGCTTCCAATCTTGACACTCTTGGCTCCCTTATCTTCTTTTTTTTTTTTAAGACGGAGTCTTGCTCTGTCGCCCAGGCTGGAGTGCAGTGGCCGGATCTCAGCTCACTGCAAGCTCCGCCTCCCAGGTTTACGCCATTCTCCTGCCTCAGCCTCCCCAGTAGCTGGGACTACAGGTGCCCGCACTGCGCCCGGCTAGTTTTTTGTATTTTTTTTAGTAGAGACGGGGTTTCACCGTGTTAGCCAGGATGGTCTCGATCTCCTGACCTCGTGATCTGCCCATCTCAGCCTCCCAAAGTGCTGGGATTACAGGCTTGAGCCACCGCGCCCGGCCCCCTTATCTTCTAGAATCCAATAGTCACAAGGCTCCATGACCCTTTCTCCTACCTGTCTCTCAAATCAGTACTCTCCTCTCCTCCCTGATGCCGCTGTGTGGTCTAAGCTCATTCTCATTTTCCACTAGGATCAGCCTCTAAATTGGGGGTCTTCAGGACCCAGCACCTGCCTGCCTCTACAGTGTCACCTCCACCCCAGACTTTAAGCTCTGACCTCATAGAACTGTGGGTCCATATTTTTTCACCCCTGCACTCTGCACAAGGGATTATCCCTCCTGGAAAAACAGGTAAAACCCTTCCTCCCCTCTCTTGTCCCCTCATCCTGTAACTCTCACCTCAAGCAGAACAGCTCCTCCCAGGCATCCATAACACTAAGTTCCCTCCTATAGCATCCTAACTGTTTGCTTCCCTGCCCCATTACACCATGAGCTTCTTGTGGGCAGGGACTGGGTTATATTCATCTTATGTGCCCAGAGTCCTGGCTATCATTTGGCATATAAGAGATGTTGAGAAAGTGTTTGTGGAGACCTCTTGACTTCACCCCCCTAGTTCCCTGAAACTCTACCCTTTGGCCCCACTCTCTCTAATCTGCTAGTAAAGCTAGTAAACAGTTCCTTAGCTGTAGTCCTTCTCCCTTTCCCTCCCTGCCCCTTCCAAACCTCTTCATGGCCTCCTGCTCCCCAGTCTTCCCACCACCCACTGGACTATGGAGCCAGGCAGGTTGCTGCGCACCTAAAGGCTCTGGATCCATGCACCCCCAATAACACTTGGCGGTTTCATTTTTAGGAAGTGCTTGTACCCAGGAAATCTGCATGCCCTAGCAGAGAAAGCAGAGGTAAAAAAAAGAGTTGGGAGGCCCCCTGTGAGATGTCAATTACCCACAGGTCACTTTCATGCATGGGCCCAGTGTCTTCCTTCATTCTCCTGTCTCCTGCTGAGAGTGGGACCTCAGGCCCATGTCTTCCAGAAGGAAACTGTTCTATTCTCAACAACTCACGGTCCCCAGGGAAAGGGTTCGGGTAGAAGCACATGTACACTGTGGAGCACCCCCTCCTAAGGAGACCTTCCCTGTTGGAGACCCCAGACTGCAGTAGCCAAGCCCACTGGCAGGGCAGGGGACACAGACCTTCTTGATGAGGTGCCGTAGAGCCAAGACACATCTCCTCTCCTCACAGCCCTCAGGAGGAAGCAGAGATGAGAGGGGCCTGGCGGTGGGGACTGTGCCTTGCACCTCCATCCCCAGATTTTTGTTTTGTTTTTGTGATCCTTGAAGTCAGATGATGTGGGTGCAATGGCCATTGGTCTGAGTTCTAATCATGGCTCGCCATTAATTCTGGTGGCACTTTGGGCCAGTTCAATTGCTTTGCTGGGCCTGTTTCCCCTTCTGTAAAATGAGAGTGCCACTAGCTGAACCAGCCATTCTGTAACTTTTCTTGGGTGATTCTCAAATATCCTGTGGAATTTAATTCCAAAAGGACACGTTGAATTATCCTTCGGTGAGGAAAATGGGAATGATGGCTGGTAGCAAGGGCTTCATTCAGGTCCTGGAGAGGTGGGAACTTTGTCTGGAAAGGTAAGTGACAAGTCCCACTGGATAGAGTAGAAGGGGAGCCCGAGGGCTGCTATTGTCAAGAAAATGACCACCAAAATTTGTCCATGCACATTCGTTCCTAGGGCGCTAGGTACTGGGAGGTACCTAGAAGAGGTAGGAACACTGCTTTAGAGATAGGCAGGTACTGTCAGTGTACCCCTGGCGCCTTGGTGTCCTGGGGTGATCCAGTCCAGAAGGCCTCATCCACTAGCCAAGGCTCTCAGGGCCGGCTTTAGAAACGAAACAGGAAGAGGCACTTGGACCCTGGTTCCCAGAGTGGGAGAAAGGGGTGGGCACCCGGGCAGAGGGAGCCCTGGGGATTGGTAGCGGCTGTGGGCAGGGCGGGAGGGCCGGGGGCGGAGTCAACTTGTACATGTGAAAAACTCTGGCGGGGGCCGGGCATTTTCCTTCCTCCTCCTCCTCCTCCTCCTCCTCCCTCCTCTTCCCCACCTTCCTCCACTCCCTCCCTTCCCCTCCCCTTCTACCTCCTCCTCGGCCAGCTCAGGTTGCAGCTTCTCTGGGGAACTGCTCACCTTTCCAGAGCAGGGGAAGCTGCCCCGTGCCCGGGCGGAGACCCCAGCAGGGCGCAAGGCACGGCACCTAACCCCGCGGCACCCCGGCCGTCGCGGGAGGGAGCGGGCGCACCGCAGCCCCCAGGACACGCGCGGTGAGTCCCGCGGGCGGTGCGCCGGGGAGGAAGGGGAGGTCGGAGGAAGGGGCACCGCGGCGCCGGGTGTACGGAGCAAAGGTAAGCGGAACGGCTCTTAAAGGCGCAGTTTTGCTTTTGCCCTGGGGCGGGAGGTTGGAGGGAAATACCGGAGCGGCGAGAGGAGAGCAGAGGATCACGAGGCGTGATCTGTGTGATACTGTGTTGTGTGTTGAGGGGTGGGGGGTACCCTGGAAAGACCACTCCGAAGTTCCAGGTGCTGGAGAGGGAGGGCTATTTTGCAGTCTAAGACCCTGCGCCCCCTCAGGGAGTCTCCATCTGGGATCACTTTGGCCCCTGGGCTCCCGTCTGAACCCTACAAAGCAAAGTTTTCCACCCAGTCCCGAACCAGGCGCTTTCTAAGCTCCCTTCATTCTGGGAAGGGCAAGGGGCAGGAGTCTCCAGAGACCAGAGGACCCGAGAGTGTGGGGCCACATCGCCGCCTTGAAGGGCTTCCTGGGCTCTGGTGAACTTTCCAGAGCGGCAGGCAGGGGGTGGGAGGCCGGAGCCCTGGGAAGAACGTGGAAGGACACGTGAAGCCCTGCAGGTCCCAGTTCTGGGGCAGGCAGGGGTCTGGGGAATGCTGCCTCTTCTCTCATTCCACCCCGGAAGACTAAAGGGGCAGTGCCCCCTCCACCCCTCATCGGCAGGCGCCAGAGGGTTAATGCAGCAGTGGGAAAAGAGGCGGGGGCAGGGGAGAGGGGGGGAGTAGTGGGCGGTGACCTGTTGGGCTAAGGAGATGTGCCTTGAGGATTCTGCTGTAGTTGGGGGAGACCATCAGGAATCTGAAATCCAAAATCGGGTCTGGACTGGAGGCCTCTGTTTTCGCCCTGTTGGGGGCGGGGATTCCCTGAAGGTGTCTGCAGACCTTGTGCTGGGTGGGAGTTGGGCTACAGAGACAGTGAGGGGTTTTCTGTGCTGCAGGGTCAGCGCCCTCTTAGGCACCAGCGCCGCCTCTCTTCCTTCTCTCTGGGCAGCTCCTGGCAGTCGGGGTGGGAGGATTGACACTGTGGGAGTGGGAGGCCCTGGAACCTCTTCTGCGCTGTCTGCTACTGTCTCCCCTTCCTCCCCACCCCAGCCCAGCCCTCAGCAGTTACCCGAGTGTGGCCTGGGCCCTGTGACTCGCTGACACCACTGGCTTGCCCCTCCTGTGTCAGCACCCGGTGAGCTTTGGCATGTTCGCGTGGCATTCCCCACCCGGGCATGGGCACGCGGCACATTCCTGGACACTGTCCTGAGAGGATGCCTGGAGTGCCTGGGGGACTGGCATGTCCTCAGAGATCCTCTGCCTTTAGCCTGGCCTTGGGAGGGGCCTGAGAAAATGGTGCTGAGGGTGCTGGGGGTCGGTGGAGTACAGGGCGACACTGGCTCCAGGTCTGAGTTTGCATCCTGAAGGCATTCCAGAGAGAGGGTCACCTTGCCACAGCAAAGCTACTATCTCGGGTTACCCTGTCCCAGCCACCTCCTGCGCAGCTGAGGAGCCTGTGGGGCTGACCTCCCCCACCCTTAATCTGGGGTATACTTGACCATTAGGTTCCCAGGACTCTCCCCACTGGGTCTCCAGGACTCTCCCCATACCCTGCCAGGAGAATGGAAGAAGCTCTCCACGTGCGCCAGAAGTTCTTCCCAGACTTATCGGGTGTGCCAGAGGCAGAGTAGACAAGCCTTAGTGGCCACCATTTGTTGAATATCTACTGTGTGCCAAGCAGTGTGTCACAACTTTATGAAGTAGGTATTGTTTTCATCCCCATTTTACAGGTGAAGAAACTGAGTCTCTGAGACCAGCTTTTCCAGGGTCACACAGAGGTGGGATCCAGCCCACTTCCTTCTGACCCCAAGCCTCTGCTGTCAACCCCTGCCCCATTATGGGGAGGTTACGGCCCACTCTGGGGTTATCTGGTCTGCATCAGTCCTCGGGAGAAGGAAGAATGGGGGTGGTGCTCCAAATATTGAGGCTCCCATCTGTCTGTCCTGCACTAGGCAGAGCCAGGCTTCTTCATGGGGCACAGGAGAGAAGGCACCAGATCTGAGGAGCAAGTAGGTTCTTGTTCTGAGATCTCGTGGGATCAGGCTGCCAGCCCTGCAACCCCCCACTCGGGTCTAGAGGACATGGAGCTGCCTTTCAGGGTGCATTTGCTTCCTCTACAGACCCGGACTCTGTCCTCTGCCTACTTGGGCCGTCCTGCACTCAGGGGAATGCGTCCCACACTGTAGGGCAGAGCCCAGCTTGACTCTTCCCAGTTCCTACCCTAACCAAACCTCTACTTTCTGGGATCACCCTGTTGGGACTTTTGTCCAGCATCTCCATCTACTTGTCCTCTGATTCCTTCTGTTCTTCTCTAACTGAGCTGGAGACCTAAAGGGGAGGGCAAACCTCTGGCCTTGGTGGAATCCAGCTCCAGCATATAGTAGCTATGTGTCCTTCCCTTCACTAGCACACTCATGAACTTCTCCCAGCATCTGTTCCCTCATCTGTAAAATGAGGATCATAACAGAGAGGGCCGTTATAAGATTTAAATGAAATAATGCACAGTGCCTGGCATGTAGCAGAGACTAAATAACCGGTAGCTATAGTGGTTGGTGGTGCTTGTTTGGCAAGGGAATTTCCTAGTGATTGTACCAGGCTGGTCTAGAGACCAAGGTAGATTTTCCCAGCCCCATCAGGCCAAGCCCTTAGTTAGACAGAATCTTTACTGCTCTTCTAGGTTAGGGAGGAGGGCTCTGTGTAAGAATGGTGGTGGTGGTAGGGCAATGGGTTGGATGGAAATCTTCCAGGAGCGGCCAGGAATCTGTGCTGTGGGGGCCCTACCTTCTAGCAGGTATGAATGAGACAGGCACTGGGAGCTGGAGAGGCAGGCAGCAGCCTCCTGCTCTGAGGGGCCTCTGGCAGCGCCTTCTTCCCCTGAGGTAGGAGGACCCTCCCCTGGTACTTAATTAATTGCAGTCCCTGTTCTGCTCTGTTGTTTGAAGTGAGTGGCTAGCCTGGTTCCAGGTCCACCTGATTAGGCCACCTTTGGGAATAAGTCACATTTCTCTTCCTCAGCCCTGTGTCCCACCATAACCCCTTCCGTCCCCTTCCCTGGACTTTTCACCTTTGCCCTCCAGGCATTCCCTGCTGAGTGGCCACTTTCCCATATCCAGAGGGTGGGAGCAGACCAAGGTTAATCTTGTCCTGGCTCCCACAGCTGCTTATACACACACACGTGCATGCACATGCACACACAGGCTGGGCTCACAATAGCTCAGGCCGAGGGTCTGGGACCCAGGAACACTACAGAGCTGGTAGCTGGGCCTGGCTGGAGCTGGCCAGTGGATCAGCAGCAAGTCCGGAAGAGGAAAAGCCGTGGGCGCATCTCCGCCAGACCTCCTGTCTGAAAGAGAGCCCATCTGCTCCTAGAATCTCCACAGCTATATCTGCAGAGGAGGAGGGGTAGTGAGGCAAGTGTGAGGTTTGGTTTTAAACTGAAAAGGGAGGTGGGTGGATTGCTTGAGCCCAGGAGTTCGAAACCAGACTGGGCAACATGGCAAAACCCCATCCCTACAAAAAAATACAAAAATTAGCCAGGTGTGGTGGTACATGCCTGTAGTCCCAGCTACTCGGGAGGCTGAGAGGGGAGAATCGCTTGAGCCTAGGAGATTGAGGCTGCAGTGATCCATGACTGCATCACTGCATTCCAGCCTGGGCAACAGAATGAGAACTTGTCACAAAAAAAAAATTTGAAAAGGGCCTTAGGCTGGGTGTGGTGGCTCACGCCTGTAATCCCAGCACTTTGGGAGGTCAAGGCAGGCAGATCACTTGAGGCCAGGCGTTTGAGACCAGCCTGGCCAACATGGTGAAACCCTGTTTCTCCTAAAAATACAACAATTAACTGGGCATGGTGACATGTGCCTGTAATCCCTGCTACTCGGGAGACTGAGGTAGGAGGATTGCTTGAACCCAGGAGGTGGAGGTTGCAGTGAGCCAAGATCGTACCACTGCACTCCAGCCTGGGCGAAAAAACCAGAAAAACAAAAAACAAAAAAACAAAAAAAAACGGGTCTTGAGGCAAAGCTCCCTGACAGCATGAGTAACCTGGAGAGACTGGACAGCTTGCTCTGGGACACATGGGCCAGAACTTTTGAAATGACTATGATGAGATCCTCTTCCCTGAAACTCTTGATAATGATCTCACCCTCTGAGCCTCCCTACGCCCACCATTAAATAAAAGTCTTCCCTAGAAATGGTGGAGTCGGGGTAGACAAGATGACCCAATAATGGCTGGCTGATGCACTCATGATTATTTATATGTTGAGTGTATGTCTTCTGTCCACGATGGGTGGAGGCAGTTTATGGACTTTGGGGTCAGTTCAAATTCTGCCTCCTCCACTCAGTAACTGGTTGCCTTAGGTTAAGTAATTTGCTCATCCAGGTTTCAGTTTCCTCTTTTATAAAATGGGAGGATAATACTATTATCTCATGTGCTTACGAGGACTCCAGTGAGATAATGTCCACCCAGTAGCTCTTTGCTCTACCTGATGTCATTATCGAGGAGTGGCGGCAGAGTTAGTGGGCTACATTTGGTAGTTCTCAGTGCCTTTGGCCCCACTTGATATTTTTTCTGAAGTCAGGGTCCCTGCAAACATCAGGACTCGGCCCCCAAATTGGGAAGAGAACTATTCTTAAAATGTTTCTGGCCAGGTATGGAGGCTCACGCCTGTAATCCCAGAAATTTGGGAGGCCGAGGTGGGTGGATCACCTGAGGTCAGGAGTTCAAGACCAGCCTGGCCAACATGGTGAAACCCCATCTCTACTAAAAATACAAAAATTAGCCAGGCGTGGTGGCAGGCACCTGTAATCCCAGCTACTCCAGAGGCTGAGGCACGAGAATCGCTTGAACCAGGGGAGGCAGAGGTTGCAGTGAGCCAAGATTACACCACTGCGTTCCAGTCTGGGTGACAGAGCGAGACTTTGTCTCAAAAAAAAAAAAGTCTACCCTCCCTCACTCTGAGCACTGTTCCCCATCTTATCATTATTGAGGGAAATTCAGACAGAGCTCTGGAATGATTACTGCCCTCACAACTTGCTTCCCTAAAGAAGCCTGCCCTTTTCTGCCTGGGGAGTCTTCTCAGGAACCAGACCTTCCTTTCTTCTCTGGCCCCAGCCATCCAGCACCCCAGGATGTGGGGTGACCAGCCCAGGAGGGGACAGGGCTGTCCTTCCCACATCCTGGCAGGACCCACTGCCTAGAAGCAGGTGGGCGGTAGGTGTTATGCTAGAGAGCATCACTCTTGACAGAAGCAGCGCTGGCTCCCAACTCTGCCTGCAGCATGGGATGAGCCCAGGAAAGGGGTCACAGAGCCCCTCCCTGATCTTGCCATGGAGCCCGGCTGGCAGCATCCTCTGCTGTGGCTGGGCTGGGCGCCGTGTTCTGTGTGGATGCCAAACCTGGCATGGCTCCTTCCCCAAGGAAGGTGGCCCTTGGGGAGGCTGTGACTTCCTTGGCTGTGGTACCCAGTAAAGAGAGTGCTATCTCTACGCAGACCCATGCAGTCCCTTCCAGCCCTGTACAAAGTCAGAAGCCCATAGTGTGGTTCCAGCTCTGCCCCATCACCCTCAGTGGCCTCGGGCAGATCGCTCACCTTTCTGAGTCTTGCCTTCTTTGCCTGAAACAGGGCGCAGACCAGGGGATTTCCAAAGCCCCTTCGGAGGCTGCTGGTCTGAGTCTCCAACTTTTGCCAGTGCTGCTAATGAGGTGAGCTGTGTGCTGGGGCCCCAAGAGGGACTCAGCCTCCTGTTCCTCCAAACTGTAGAGCCAGGGGCTTCCCCCAGCTGATATCTGGGTACCTGGTCCCTGCCGTGCTCAGATGGGCAAGGAAATCCTGGAATGCCTCAGCCCTGTCAACTAGGAGGAGAAGAAGTACCTCGCAGAGAAATGGATGCTGGATTCAAACACTACATAGGCACGGGATGCTCAAGGCCAGGGGTTGGCAAACCATAGCTCTTGGCCAAGTCCTGCCTGTTTGTGTATGGCCCATGAGCTAAGAATGATTTTTACATTTTTAAGTGGTCGACAAAAAGTCAAAAGAAGAAAATAAAGTTTTGTGACCCTTAAAAATTTTATAAAATTCAAATGTTAGTGTTCATAGTAAAGTTTTACTGGTGCGAGGCCAAATTCATTCATTTACATCTTGCCCATGGGTGCTTTTGTGCTACAAAAGCAGAGTTGCAGAGTTGCCACAGAGACTAGGGCCCGCAAAGCCTAAAATAGTGGCTGTCTGGCCTCTTACAGAAAAGGTTTGCTGACCCCTGCTCAAGATAATCATAGCTCTCTCCAGACTTTGCACTAAACTGCTCCAGGATCTCAATCTAAAAGTACTTTCTTTTCATTTAAAAATAAGTGTTGCTCTTTTCTTCTTATGTAAGCAATAAATGTTCATTATGGAAATATTAGAAGATGCAGATAAGCAAAAAGAAGACATTAAAATCACCCATAATTCTACCACCCAGGAATAACTACTGCTGGTGTTTTGACTTACCGCTCTCTGGGTTATCAGTGTGCTGTGTTTGTATGTGCATGCCTGTGACACATGTGTACATCCTGCATACATACAGCTTTTACAAACTGTACACGTCTGTCCTCTTCACTTAAAACACATCTCGGCCAGGTGTGGTGGCTCACACCTATAATCCTAGCACTTTGGGATGCCGAGACGGGCAGATTACCTGAGCTCAGGAGTTCGAGACCAGCCTGGGTAATATGGTGAAACCCCGTCTCTACTAAAATACAAAAAAATTAGCTGGATGTGGTGTCATCCGCCTGTAGTCCCAGCTACTCGGGAAGCTGAGGCAGGAGAATTGCTTGAACCCAGAAGGCAGAAGTTGCAGTGAGCCAAGATCGCGCCACTGCACTCCAGCCTGGGTGATTCCGTCTCCAAAAGAAAACACACACACACACACACACCCCTCAAACTGAACCCTTGGGGGACACCCAGGCAGGGTGCCCAGCAGGCAGCTGGACCCAAGCATCTGGAGCTGAGGGGCTTGGTGGGGCCACGGCTACAGATCTGGAGTCATCAGCACGCGGGTGGTGGTTTCCACTTCGGGAGGGGATGAGGTCACCCAGGAAGCATGCCCAGAGGGGAAGAGCAAAGGGCCAAAGAGGGAATTGTGGGAGTGTTGACATTCAAGAGACAGGTAGAGGAAGTGAGTCCACCAGACCCAGGAGGAAGGAAGAAGCAGGAGGAGACCCAGGCTGCCAAGGGAGTGGAATCCGAGGCCCAGGGCCCAGGACAGTGCCTGGCGCTGAGCAGGTGCTTGTGAAATGAGTGAGTGACTTTGAGGGGGCTGAACCCTGGTGAGTGAGTGACACTGATAAAGGACATTTAGAGAACAACTGAACAACTATGAGATGTTCAGAGGCCTGGGGGAGGCCATGCAGGCCAAGGAGGCCTCCTGGGCCCAGCCTGGTGGGAGGGAGACGCAGGGCAATCCAAGTGACCAGAAACTGGGAGCTGGTCAGAGGAGCCCAGTGGAGTTCTTGGCGGTGACATGAAGCTGCTTTTTAAAGCCAGTCTCTCAGATTGGAATGAGGAAGGTTGGAGATGACCAGCCAGGGGTTCCTGTCAGAATGTGGGCACTGGGTGGCGTGGGCCAGCCTGGTGGGGGTGGAGTATAAATAGGAATACGGTTTAGAGATGCTGGGAAATCCTCCCCATTCCCTCCCTCCTCATGAGACTGAGAGGTCCCCAGGGATGCCAGGCTCACAGGCCCCTGCAACTCTGTTGCCAAAGTTGGGCATGGAGAGAAACCCAGAGACGTGACTGGAGGTCCCATGACAGGCCAGCAGGAGAGCTGGACGCGGGATGTCTGGCTGAGAGAGGGCTACTGGGTGGGTGGATTTGACACTCTTCATTTCTTCTCCGATTTATTGTATAAAAGATGGTAGGCGTCAGTTTCTGTGCCAGAGCAAGTGGAGAGGAAACAGAAGCTGTTTCCTCTGGGATTTAAGGAAGACCTAAGGAAAGGTTCCAGACTTTGGGATCTCAAAAACCCAAGACAGTTGGGGGAGGACCTTCCTCAAGGGTCTTTAAAGAGGGCTGCTAAAAGGAGCAGAGAGGGCTCCTCTGGCTGGGAGAATAAGGCGGGCTTTCTCTGAAGGCAGGAGGATGTGGGAGATGGAGGCCAGGCCTATCCTGGCCCCTTACCCCTTCTCTAGTCTCTGATCTGGGATGTTCTGTATGCCCAGGACCAGAACTGACAGAAGGGCTCCTTGTCCCATCTTATCATTTGGACATCCTGAGCCTCTTCAGAGAGTGCAGACCAGCTTTAGCTGGGCCCCCAAAAAGGGTCAAAAGGAAAATACCAGAAGATGCAATATACCTCTATTCCTTGAGCCTCAGGAAGCCAGAGAGCAGCAGGGTGGACATCAGTAGGACTGAAGTGGAGCCACACAGAGGGGCTAGACGCGAGGTCGTGTGGGGTCAGGAAGGGTCATCTGTAAGAGTCAAGGCCAACATCTGAGCCTGAGTAGTACACCTGCCCTGCAAGGCTCTGAGAATCTTCCCTGAGTGACAGAGCCAGGAAGAGGGCCACAGGCCCCTCCAAACCCCATCCCCACAGCTCTGGAGGCCCTAGCTCAATGCATGTTGCAGGAGGAACTTCTCATTCGGGTTTTTCTCATTCCAGTCCACTCCTCAATGTAGGATGGCGCCTCCAGCCCCAAAACCTCCACAGACCTCACTGGGGGAGTAATTGCTGGGCAGGACACTGCCCCCACTGCCCCAGCCCATCTCCCACTGCTGTCGGGCCACATGCTGGCTAGAGGAGGAGGGTCAGGTTTCAGCTGAGGCCTAGAGTCCAGCTTTCATATATCATTTGCTAGTCATTTGAGGGCTCACTCTGTCTTAGGCCTTGGGTCAGGCTCTGGGGGTGCAGTGACGAGTCACGCCACAGTGCTTGCCCTTAAAAAGCTCACAGGCAAACTAGGGAAATGACAAGTAAACAGTTACAGGACAGGGAGCCAAGTGCCCTGTCTTGGGACGTCAGAAAGCTGTGGGAACACGGAATAGGGACCATCACCTGGCTGGGGACAGTAGAGTTTCAGGCTAGAGGAGATGCAGAGGTCCCCATGGCAGGATGAGTAGCACGTTGCTGGTCTGTCCCTAGTCCCCCCTCCATCTGCTTGGGTACCAATCCCTGTATTCCTGTTTCCTCTGAGACCCAAGAGAACTAAGGAGGAAGCATGTCCTGGGGCGTCTGGGGCTGGGTGATTAGACAGTCTAGGCTTGCTCTAGTGTGGCCAGAAAGAGGACAGTGCCAGGCCCACCCCGTTCATGCTCAAGTCCCAACTAGGACAGGAGCTGGCCTGATGAGAAGATACATCTAGAAACAGGTCCCTGGCCTGCCTGAAAGTAGAAGGAAAGGCACCAACATTTATTGCACGTGGCAGTGTGTCCTGGATCTTAAAGGTGACTATGATACGGTCTTTGTCCTTGAAGGATCTCATGTGTCTATATCTGTAGAGGAAAGAGGCTTAAACAAGTCATCATGAAACAGTGGCTCGATGGCCTCATTCAGTCACTTGTCCATGTGTTCCACAAATGCTGAGTACCTGGTGGGCTCCTTACCCTGTGTAAGGCACCAGGGAAGCAAAAATGTTAAGGCCCTGTTCTTGTCCTGAAGGATCTCACAGTGTAGTTAGGAGTGTGTGCTGGCTGCTCTGGAAGGGACAAGGAGGAAGGATCTCACTCTACCTAGAGGAAGAAGGTGTGGTCACGCACAGCCTCCCAGGGGAAGTGACCCGTGAGTTGAGTTTGGGAGTGGTTTTACCGAGGGGAAAATTGAGGAAGGGCATCCCAGGCCAAATGATTGCAAAGCCGTGGGGTGTGAGTGGAGTTTGCTCTGGGAATGCCAGGTACATCTGATAAAACCAGACCCTTTGGGGAGGGGTGACAGCTGAGACTCAAGAAGACAGGGATCCAAATACAAAGGCCTGGTCTGCCAGTCCCTGGAGTTTGGACTTTTTCCTGAAGGCGGTGTTAGCTTTGAAGGATTTTTTTTTTTTTTTTTTTTGAGATGGAGTCTCGCTGCAACACCCAGGCTGGAGTGCAGTAGTGCCATCTCAGCTCACTGCAAACTCCGCCTCCTGGGTTCAAGCAATACTCCTGTCTCAGCCTCCCAAGTAGCTGGGATTACAGGCGTGCACCTCCATGCCCAGCTGATTTTTGTATTTTTAGTAGAGACAGGGTTTCACTATATTGGCCAGGTTGGTCTTGAACTCCCTACCTCAGGTGATCTGCCCGCCTCGACCTCCCAAAGTGCTGGGATTACAGGCGTGAGCCACCACGCCAGCTGCTTTAAAGGATTTTTTTTTTTTGAGACGGAGTCTCACTCTGTTGCCCAGGCTGGAGTGCAGTGGCACGATCTCAGCTCACTGCAAGCTCTGCCTCCCGGGTTCACGCCATTCTCCTGCCTCAGCCTCCTGAGTAGCTGGGACTACAGGTGCCTGCCACGTCGCCCGGCTAGTTTTTTGTATTTTTTAGTAGAGACGGGGTTTCACCGTGTTAGCCAGGATGATCTCTATCTCCTGACCTCATGATCCGCCCGTCTCAGCCTCCCAAAGTGCTGGGATTACAGGCTTGAGCCACCGTGCCCGGCAAAGGATTTTAAATGGGCAAACGACACCATCAGAAAGCAGTTGAAAAAGTTAAGTCTAGGACGCTTATGGTGGTTGGATTGGAGGCCAAGTATTATTCTCAGTTAGCAGCAAGGAAACTGAGGCATAGGGTGTCTTCCCAGGTCACAGCTACTAAGTGGGGTTTCTTCCATGACCCCAAACTGCAGAGAATTTTGGAGAGCAGGGCTAGACACCATGTGTTCCTCACTGCAGGACATTTCTGGTTGGAGTGAGACTCTAGGAGACAACGCTGTATTTGTCTGGAGCAGAGGTGACCCTGATCCCCACTTTGCCTCCTGAGCAGACATCCAACAGGTTTGCCCAAATTGCTCCTGGAAGGCCTTCCCCGCCTACTTCCTGCATTCCAAACAGAGGCTGTGGGAATCCTCCTGGAGCTCCGGGACTGTCCAGAGCATCTGTTCATTGGCAGGGTGACTGCAGGCCTGGCTATGCTCATTTCTGACCACCCTGAAGATTTCAGGCCTGCAGCCTCTCTCATCTAGGCTGGGGCAGGGCAAGGTTGTGAGGAGGCCCCAAGGCTTCTGCTGCTGATGCCACCACAGCTGCAGGCACCTAAGCGGTGACTGGCTTCCCCTGAGGTTTGTCCCAGGCTCTTGGAGACTAAGGCCTCCAGCTGTGCAGAACAGGGTCAGCTGGAGGATGAAGGAAGAGATGGTATCTGCAGGCTCCCGGCAGGCACAGTTCTCCCTGGGAGGAGGGAATGTCTCTGAGGTCCTAGCTCATGACGACTGCAAACTTGGTCAGCCATGGCCTCTAGTTCTTTGAAATTCACCCAAAGCCCAAAGTGGCTGAGTGAGCAAGGCGGGGGCAGGGACTAGGAGACAGGGTATCATAGGGATCCTGGCTGGTGGTCAACCTTCGTGACTGAGGGGCAGACCCTGTGGGCTTCAGATAGTGGGCAGCTGCAAGTTACATCCCCCAACCCCTGCCCCTGGGCCCACAGAGACCAAGATTGAAAAGAAAAGCAAACAAAACAAAAAGAGGGACTTGGGGATGCATCTAACATGTGCCTGGAACACAGCAGATGCTCCATATGTGCCTGTAAAGCAGACATGTGCCTGCTGTATGCCACCAGCACCAGGCATAGAGACCAGTGTGCTCCAGGTGAGGGAGACAGGTGAAAAGCCATGCCCCATTGAAGGAGGGGCACCTGGTGGTCCTGGGGGTGTGGGGTGAGTTCCGGGAAGCTCCTGAAGGCCCCAGGGACTTGTACAGCATGCAGAGGACAACGAGGAGGGGCAAAGCCAGAGAGGAAGGGGCCCCAGATCTTGAAGGGCCTTTAGGTGCAGGCTGGGGAATCGGGGCTTTGTTCAAGAGGAGGGCAAAGAGGCATCTTGAAGGGGTTTGCTGAGAGGAGACTCCAGTCCTGGCCCTAGGAGCTTAAGAAGTGAAGCTGGCTTTCCCGCTCTCCAGTCTACAGCATCCCAGATTCCCAGGATGCGCCACCAACCTCCTTCTCCACTTCCATGGTCTCTGGGTCAGGGTCTCTCAGGGGTCCAGCCCCAGGGCAGGTGTTAGATCTGGGGCCTGGGACAGGTTGTCCCAGCAGTCAGTGGGCTGGGAATCTGCCCTGTCTGGACACTGGGGCCCTGGGGCTGGCCGGGCCTGCTCTGTGGAGTTTTCTTTCCTCCTAAGATAGAAGATGGAGATTGTCTGCCAGGAGCCAGGGTTCCCTGCCTTGCACGGGCCCCATCCTGAGTGGCCCTGCAGTTGTCTAAGGAGGGGGGACCCTGCCTCCTTGGCCCTTCTCCCCCTCACATCTGCCAAGAGATGATCCTGCTCCCTGTCTCCTGGCCCTCTTCTATCCTGGAATCCAAAAGCACTTTTCAATAAGGAAGTCTGCATGGATGTTTGATGAAGTTTATATGAGGACTCTTTTTGTCTGGGCAGGAACTTGAGAGACGAGAGCCAAGCTTTGCTGGACATCTTCCCTGTGCCAGCGGTGTGTTGTGTTGGCTCACCCAGCATGTCCACTCAGATACCACTGGACATTGAAAATGTCACCTGCTCAACATCCAACTCCTGGTCTTCCCACTGAAACCACTACTCCCAGAATGCCTTGTCTCCTCCAGTGACTGTTCCATCCCTCCACTCCGGCTGCTTGGCCAAAACCCTGCAGAGTCATGCTTGACTCTTTTCTCACCCCCAACATGCAATCCATCTGCAAAGCTCTTTGGCTCCACCTTCAAAACATAGCCTGAATCCAGCCACTTCTCACCACCTCCGCTGCTCCACGCTGGTCCCAGCCACCACCAAGCTCTCTCCCCTGGGCCTCAGCAGCAGCCTCCTGCCCGGGCTCCCTGCTCTCCCATTGCTCCCCTTGTCTGTTCTCAACACAGCAGCGTGTTAAAGCCTCAGTGAGATCATGTCAGTCATCTGATCAAGCCCTCCTTACCCCTCGAGGCCCAACACAGCTGCTCCGCGCTCCCATCCAGCATCCTCTCCAGCCACGTCATCATCCTGCAGTGAACCAGACTCACTTCTGCCTCAGGACCTTTGCCCCTGCTGTTCCCTTCCTGACCTGCTTCTCCCAGACCCTGCAAGACTGATCCCCTCACCTTACACCTACTCTGGATTTCTCCTGAGATGTCACCTGCTTCTCGGGGAGGCCTTCCTGACCACCCTGCTTAAACTTGCAACTGCACTTCCCACACCTTCCCTCTTTCCTGCATGAATTCCCATCATTGCACTTGTCACCATCCATCATACTGTGTATTCATTCTGTGTATTGTCTGCACCTCCCTGCCCCTGATGGAAGGTATTAGGAAAGGAATTAATATCTGTTTCATTCATCTGTGATTCTCAGGGTCTGCAACAGTGCCTGGCATGCAGCAGGTGTTCAATAATTGTTGAATGAATGATTAGAGCCAGGAGTGAGAGGGGTTTTATAATGTTATTGTGATTCCACAGCCTGCTAGTGGTAGCACCAGAGTTTGGGTTTGTTTGGCATGCAATTCAGAGTGGGAGAAAACAGTCAAGCCGAGGCCACAGGGAAGGGGCAAGGGCGGGGAGGGCTCCAGGCAGGAGAAGAAAGGAGCAATATGGTCACGTTTGTGCACTTCGCAACAACCAGGAAACTGCTGCATGATCTCGAGCAAGTCATTTCCCCTCTTGGAGCCTCAGCATCTTCACTGGGCAAGGGATGGGGATGGAGGGTGTATGAGCATCTTCCCCTGCTAACATTCTGGGAGGCCAGCCCTGCTCACTGGGTTCACAGTGGCCTCTGGCAAGTGCTGGCTTTCCTCCCAGCCTGGCTCCTCCTTCCTCCTTCTGTGCCGCTCATGGCTCTGGCACCAGCAGGAAGTTCTGGGCCGGCTGCTGTGTCCCTGGAAGGAAGCAACTGGAGCGGGCTGAGAGCTTTATGACTTACCTGGGCAGGGAGGTGGGAGGGGAGGCTGGCTGGGGTCTGCCTGCCCACTCTGCAGCTCCTCAGTGGGACTCTGCTCCTTCAACTTCCCCCACCCCCCACTGCCAGGCCAGCATCCCTGGATGCCCATTGCCCTCTTCCCCTGGCACCAGTTGCACGGGGACAGCCCCAGATGGCTCCTTGGCCTGGGGACAAAGGCTGTGCTGTGCCTGGCCCTGGGCTGGCCTCAGGCTGGTCATACTGAGTCCTTCTGTCCCCACTTGGGGGTGAGGGGCAGACAGCACTAAGGTGACAGGCCTTTTTCCTGTCTCCCTTCCCCCTCAACCCCCAAATCTGAGGAGCTGACTCTCCCAAGGGAAAAATGACAGAGGCATCTTGTGTCTTGACCTAGGGAACAACAGACTATTCACTGCCCAGTCTGCCCTGTCACACCCAAGACCCTGCTGGGTTCAATGCCCCGATTGTCCCCAGCAGAGAGAGACATCCACTCTGTTGTGGTCACCACCCCCACCGCCTGCTCCCCTGTCACCATCAGGAAGTCCATCCTACATCTGACCTCCATCCCTCCATCAGGAAGTCCATCCTACATCTGACCCCCATCCCTCGTGCTACTGACAGGCACTTCCTCTCGGGCTCCTCTCCTGCGGGTGGAGAACAGCTGGTCTCCATCGCCTGCATTGCTTGGCCCCACATTCTTGCTCCACTCAGCTGCCTCTGGCCTCACCCTCCCTCCGTCTCCCTGCGTTCACCCTACCCCAGGCACAGGCTGGTGGCTCCTTGCTCCTCACTGAAACTTGGGGAGAGCAGGTGTGACTCAGGGCTGAATCTCCTTTGTCTTGCAGAAATGGGGGGCCTCCTTCCCGGAGGCTTTTAATGAGCTCCCCTCCCCTCAGCCTACAATCGAGAGCAAGGGTGTGAGATTTATGGCTGCTACTTGTAGATTCCTGAGCTGCAAATCCAACAGGCCATCCCATAAATCCCAGACTGCAGGACGGTTTTATGGGGAAGCCCTGTTTTTAGAAAGGGGTGTGGCTGGTCTCCCTCCTGGCAGAGCTCAGACCCCAGGGAGCCAAGTGCCCGCCTCTCCCCACCCCCAGAGAACAACCATGACAAAGCACGGGGACATCGGTTGGTGCTGGCTTCCAGGACAGAGAGACTTCCTCTCCTGTGGGGGGCCTCCTGCTTCCCTCCCCTGCTCTGAGGATACCCTGCCTCAGTACAGGAGGGTAGTCTGGAAGCCTGGGCAGATAACTGTCCCTGACCTGGACCTTAGATGTTTCCTGGTCACGGCTCCAGGTGTACATCATTGGAGATGTTTTTTCAAATGCATTTCCCCAGACACCATTCTCAGAACCTCAGTTCCAGAATCTCAGGGTAAGACCTAGGAATCTGAATTTTTTTTTTTTTTTTTTGAGACGGAGTCTTTCCTGTCGCCCGGGCTGGAGTGTGGTGGCCGGATCTCAGCTCACTGCAAGCTGCAAGCTCCGCCTCCCGGGTTCACGCCATTCTCCTGCCTCAGCCTCCTGAGTAGCTGGGACTACAGGCACCAACCACCTCTCCCGGCTAGCTTTTTGTATTTTTTAGTAGAGACGGGGTTCCACCGTGTTAGCCAGGATGGTCTTGAACTCCTGACCTCGTGATCCGCCCATCTCGGCCTCCCAAAGTGCTGGGATTACAGGCTTGAGCCACCGTGCCCGGCAGAATCTGAATTTTTTTACAATGCTCCCTGGTGATTCTAACGCTCAGCTATCTTTGAAAATAGTTGGCTGAGTGCAGTGGCTCATGCCTGTAATCCCAGCATTTTGGGAGGCCGAGGCAGGCAGATCACTTGAGGTCAGGAGTTCGAGACCAGCCTGACCAACATGGTGAAACCCTGTCTCTACTGAAAACACAAAAATTACCTGGGTGTGGTGGTGCAGGCCTGTAATCCCAGCTACTCGGGAGGCTGAGGCACGAGAATTGCTTGAGCCCGGAAGGTTGCAGTGAGCCAAGATCACGCCACTGCACTCCAGCTTGGGTGACAGTGAGACTCCATCTCAAAAAAAAAAAAAAAGAAAAAAAGAAAATAATTGATCTGTAAAGGGGGCTATCTCCACTCTCCTATCTTACTTGGAAATGAGAGTCACCAGGTAGGAGTGTCTGGGTCCTCTTGTCATTGGGACCCATACCTCCCGCCACCATCATGAAGCCTCCAGTGGCCTGGATGCTATACACAAGTGTGAGGCTTGGTGGCTACCCTCTGGAAGCTTCCTGTCTGCAAGAGTCCTGCAGACAGCAGACCTGAGACATTGCACAGAGCCATGGAGGAGCAGCTGAAGATGACTGACAGGAAGGAGTTTAGGGATGGGAAGTCAGGAAAGTCCAAGGCTGGTGGGCTTTGCCAAGGAAGCCACAGAGGAAGCACTTTCAGTTACCTTCTCATCAAAGGAGGCATCACCAGCCCCTGAGTTCCTTGAGAATAGGGACCACCATTTACTTGCCTCTGAAACCCTCATGCCTGGCACAATGCTGGCACATATTAGGTGTTCAGTTTTTTGTTTGTTTGTTTGTTTTTTGAGACAGAGTCTTGCTCTGTCACCCAGGCTGGAGTGCAATGGTGCAATCTCCGCTCACTGCAACCTCCACCTCCAGGGTGCAAGTGATTCTCCTGCCTCAGTCTCCCAAGTAACTGGGATCACAGGCACGTGCCACCACGCCCCACTAATTTTTTTTGTAATTTTTTTGTATTTTTAGTAGAGACAGGATTTCGCCATGTTTGGCCAGGCTGGTCTCGAACTCCTGACCTCAAGTGATCCACCTGCCTCAGCCTCCCAAAGTGCTGGGATTATAGGCGTGAACCACCAGGCCCGGCCAGTTCGTTTGTTGAGTGGAACTGAGTGAGACTTCAGGGCCCACTGACAGAGATGGACCTTCCTAGCACTGCAAACCCGAGGACTCCACTCTGAGAGGTGCCAGCCCGCTGAAGGAATGAAGGAGAGCCTGTTCATACCCAGCCATGAATCTCGGCTGGGATCAGGGCGGCTGGAGGGCCACCACTGAGCTGTGTTTGGGGGCAGCCAGGAGCATGTGCTGCCAGACAGAGGACCCTTTCCAGGCTGGCTGAGGACAGAAGGATGTGATCATTAAGCAAAGCCAACATGTTACTGACCCATAATCCCTTAAACCAGGAGGATTCGGGAAAGGCCTGGTCGCCTTGGCAACCAGGTGCTGGCCAGTGGCAGGGCTGGGAGCATCCTCCAGGAGTGGGCTGTGCCTGGTGCATGGGTAACAGCTGGGAGCGGGTGCAGCGCAGCCCATCATAGGGCTCACCCCGTGGTGCCTTCTTGCTGGCATGGGCAGAAACCCTTGTGAGGCCTCAAGAGCAATGTGTGCAGAGCAGGATGACGGGGGGCTGCACTGAGCATGTAGGAAACCATGAAGGGAAGTGGAGGGGAGGTGGGACAGTGCTGCTCTGGGTTTTCAGGGCAGGAGGGAGAAAGGAGGGTCTGCAGGAAGAAGCAGTTGCATGGGTCTCATTGGGTGGCCAGCAGGGCGTCCTCTATGGGGGTGTCTCTGCCAAGAGGACCGAGCTGCAAGTCTAAGAGAGACAGGCATCAACTCCCCTCCCTGCCTCTCTGCCCTGAGTGAGAGGAGGGTAGCCCCCCTCCCCCAGCCCTGTGCTCCTCCCCTAAGACCAGAGGGCACGAGGAGCTGGAGAGCCTGAAGAAGAAAGCTTTCATGGTTGGGGACAGGGCCGTGGGGGTGGGCAGAAGGCTCACACTGCTCCTGCATGGTGTGTTCTCAGTAGGGGATACCCTGTCTGCTTGGAGGGCTCTGGCCTGGGAAAAGGCCAGCAGAGATCAGGCCTCATCTTCCCTAGGGCTCGACTGTATTTCTGGCAAGCTTCTGTGTTTGCCCTGAGACCTTCCACTGTTCTTGACCTCCCATATTTCAGCTGGAGAGGAGATGCAGCTGGCCAGCTCTGATGCACTCTTCCCCTCCCTCCTCCTTTTCCCCTCTTGCCTCCTGGGGTGTGCCAGATCAGAGACCTTCATGTGTCAGTATCAGAGGTGAAATGAGGTTTGGACCCAATCATGTCCCAAGGGTGTTGGCCAAGCTGACATTCAGTTTATGGGCCTTGGTCAGTAAGATTTACTGGCCGTTGACACATTCAAGCCCTTGGACACAAGTTGGTAAATTTCTCCTGGCCCAAGGACTGCCCAGTTCTGGCACCCTCCCTGCCACCCCAGCCCTTACCCCAGAACTCTCTAGACCTCTAGCAGCTAAAGGGCTCAGGTCTGGGGGGCCTTCAGGATCCTCTTTGCACATCATGCCTGCTATTATGACCAGTACTTTGCTGGACTAAGTGGTCCATAGAGAACTGCACGGGATGTGGCCGGATGGGTTGTTGGCGGGAGATGGGGGCAGTGCTGAGAGTTGCTGGGAGGAAGAGGGTAACTGGGAAGAAGAGGGTGAACACCCACCCTCGGGGGGTCAAACTTTGGAGAAGACACAACCCTGGCTCCCAGTGATGGTGGCATACAGGTCGACAGAACTTGATGGAAAGAGAGAGCTGAATTCTCAGTGGGTGGAGACCCAGACTGGATGCCTTGTTCATTTCACCTGCTCTTCTCACACCTCCCATCTCAGGACCTGGCTGCCCGGTCCCTCATGATCATGAACAAGATGAAGAACTTTAAGCGCCGTTTCTCCCTGTCAGTGCCCCGCACTGAGACCATCGAAGAATCCTTGGCTGAATTCACAGAGCAATTCAACCAGCTCCACAACCGGCGGAACGAGGGTGAGAGGTCTGGGTCCACCCAGCACCTCTCCCACTTACCAGACACTCCCCTGGCACCTCCTTCCCCTCCCTGCCCACCCCTTCCCCTCTGGTCTTAGGAGAGGAGCACAGGGCTGGGGGAGGGGGGCTACCCTCCTCTCCCTCAGGGCAGAGAGGCAGGGAGGGGAGCTGATGCCTGTCCCTCTTAGACTTGCAGCTCGGTCCTCTTGGCAGAGACCCCCCGCAGGAGTGCAGCACTTTCTCCCCAACGGACAGCGGGGAGGAGCCTGGGCAGCTGTCCCCTGGCGTGCAGTTCCAGCGGCGGCAGAACCAGCGCCGCTTCTCCATGGAGGTGAGGGCCTCTGGAACTCTGCCCGGGAAGGTGGCAGGATGCACGCACAGGGGTGTGCACAGGAGGGCAGCTGCCTTACAGCCAGACTTTGTGAGTTCAAATTCCAGCTCTGCCATTCATTAGCTCTGTGACTTTGAGCAAGTTACTCAACCTCTGTGCACCATGGTCTCCTTTGTCTTTAAAATGGTCATCATGGATTAAATGGGTTAATCTATGCCAAGTGCTTAGAACATTCCTGAACTTAGCAAGGGCTAGACAATTTGACTATTTGATCCACACACATAGGCCCAAATATATGAAAAAATATACTTACAGAATCAGTGCCTGTAAGGGCATGAGATTGATGTTGCACAGATGGTGATACTGTGGCCCAGAGAGGCGGAGAGTGACCTGGTTGTGCTAAGGTCACACAGCAGCCCCGGATGTTCATGTGTATGTCTTGAGCACACACTGGGAGCAGCTGTGAGCTTGGGGTCACAGCCTGTGATTGGGCTCTGAATGGTTGTTCTGCAGGGAACGCTAGGTCCAAAGTGAGCGTCTGGGGCCCCACAGCCCTAGCTACCCTGAAGCCAACAGTGGTGTCCCCATCTCATCCCTGTCACCACAGGACGTCAGCAAGAGGCTCTCTCTGCCCATGGATATCCGCCTGCCCCAGGAATTCCTACAGAAGCTACAGATGGAGAGCCCAGATCTGCCCAAGCCGCCCAGCCGCATGTCCCGCCGGGCCTCCCTGGTGAGTCCCAAGAGGGTCAGAGGACAGAAGGTGGGGTGATATGCCCTCCCCAGCACAGGCATATCAGTCCCAGCTGAGGCCTATATGGTGTTTCCAGGAAGATTCCTGGGCCTCTGGCGCCACCTGCTGGCTTGAGTGCATTCAACTAGATCGTCCTCCTACATCATCCATTTCCTAGATGGGTCCCACTTGGGCTAGAATGGGACTGTAAGCCCACACCAGGTCCCACGATCTCCACATGGTTAAGATCAATAGGCCAGCTGGCATGTGCCTTCCAGTCCTAGCTGCCTATCAGAGCTGTTTGGGATATCTTACAAAACACAGACTCTAAGACCCCTCCAGACGCCTATAGAATCAGCCTCTCCGGCTAGGGGGTCCGGGAATCCGTCTTGTTAAGGGTTAGATACACCCGAGCTAGAAGTGTGCTGATGAGACACACCGTCAGGTAGGTGGGTTCTGAACTGGACACTCAAGGTAAAATGGGAAAAAAGGCAGCATTCACTCTGGAGGAGCTTGTGGTCTCAGTCAGAGACACAGGTAGCCAAGATGTGCAACAATCCCAGGTGCCACAGCCCTGGGCTCCACACTCTCGGCTGTCCTGAGAGGAAGAAACTCACACTTCCATGAGCTCTGTCCTTTATCACAGGGATAAAGGGAAAACGAGCCCCTTCCACCATGGGGTCTCATCCCTTCCCTCCCAGAGGCTGGAGTTGGGGGAGGTGTCATGTCTGTGGAGCTGCTAAGGGCTTCAAGCTCATGGCATTCTGTGTCTCTCCCTCTCAGTCAGACATTGGCTTTGGGAAGCTGGAAACATACGTGAAACTGGACAAACTGGGAGAGGTAAGAGGCTGGGTATGGTCTTCTCCAAATAGCCAGGCAGGATGGCTTGGAGGAGGGGCAGACCTCCCTGGTCAGCCCTCTCTGGTTGGCCCTCTCATGGCCCCTGCCCCACAGAGGTGCACAGTCTTGGCCGTGCACTCTGGCCCAGCCTTTGGCAGGGGTTGAAGTGGGCTGAGATCCTGAAGGAGGGCATGAGGATAGAGTAGCCATGGCCCTGGGCAGAATCCAGTCTTTTTTTTTTTTTTTCTTCAAGTCCTTCTTGCCTGGGTTCAAAACCTACCTCCACCATTTACTAGCTCTGTGACCTTTGGTGAGTTACATGACCTCTCTGTGTGCCTCGGTTTCTTCCTCTGTCCAATGAGATAGTAACTGTCCTATCACATAGGGTTATTGCGAGGATTGGGCAGGTTATGTACAGCACGCACACAATGCCTGGCACATAGGAAGTGCTATATCACTTAACTATTTCTGTTGTCACTGTGCAGAGGCCTGGGGTGGGTAAAGGTTTATAGAGAGGGGAACACACAGCCCTTTCCCTCCAGGAGCCCAAAGAGGTGACCTCTGTGTGAACATCAGCATCATATAGGGAAGAAAAAACCTGGTGTTATCCTAGAGGGGCACACAGCGTGCTGGGGCTTAGAGGAAGGATGGATTCACTCCAACTGGGGATCATTAAGGATGCTTCCTGGAGGAAGTAGGCTTTGGAGGAAACAGCATGTCAGTGAAGGGAGGAAGGGCACTCAGGCCCCGGTCATAGCCCAGGCAGAGGCACAAATGGGGAGACACTGGGCAGAGGCCAGCAGCACCTGAATGTGCCTGGGACCGCTGCGGCCCTCCATCCCAGGGCACCTATGCCACAGTCTTCAAAGGGCGCAGCAAACTGACGGAGAACCTCGTGGCCCTGAAAGAGATCCGGCTGGAGCATGAGGAGGGAGCGCCCTGCACTGCCATCCGAGAGGGTACAGCGTCCTAGGCTCCCACACTCCCCCTGGGGCTTCAGGAGGAGGGGTTCACCAGCCTGCGCCCTGGTAGGAGCTGGGGGTGGAGGGTCATTGCTGGAGTGAGACTCCTGGAGCTGACCCCAAGAAAAGAGGGTATGGGGACACACGGGGTTCTGGGGACCCAGGCAGGCCCATCTCCCCACAGTGTCTCTGCTGAAGAACCTGAAGCACGCCAATATTGTGACCCTGCATGACCTCATCCACACAGATCGGTCCCTCACCCTGGTGTTTGAGTACCTGGTGAGAGTTGGGCTGGGGCTGGCAGCCTCTCCCTCTTGTGGTAGAAACAGGGTGTGGGTAGGGGAGTGGGAAGCTGAGGAAGTGGGAGAGGTGGGATGAGGGTGAACCAGGCCTTGTTCTGGAATCAGGTTCTCAGATGCTCCCCTGCAGGAGTGGGCCAAGAGCTCAGGCTTAGGGGTGGCTCAAGCCAGGGACCTGTCCCACTAGTGGGCCTGGGCCCTTCCCAGGGAGGGGCTTCCTTTCCTCAGCCTGTGTCTGGGCTTCTGGCCACGGGGTAGGACTGAGTCACGCTCTGTGTTCCAGGACAGTGACCTGAAGCAGTATCTGGATCACTGTGGGAACCTCATGAGCATGCACAACGTCAAGGTGAGGCCTCGGGGGCAGGGTCCCCCCATCTTGGCAGCCACCTGTTCAGAAGCCCAGTGCGGGGACCCACTCTCACCGCCAAGGATCCGGCTGCTGGGGTGGCTCAGACCTTCCCACCTGGGAAAGAGGGAGAGGGCAGTGCCATCAATGAGTCTAGGAACTGGGTTGAGCACTTTACCCCAGGAACAGACACACACTCTCTGCCACTGTCTAGCTGTTGGTATAAAATCCACTTCCAACTCTGAACATCAGTTTCCCCGTCTGTCAAATGGGAGTGTGAGCTACCTGCCAGAATGCAGGAGGCTTCTGGGGAAACTGGGGGTTATGAATGACCTCTGCTGGTGTTTGTTAAAGAATCAAGGCTGGGCGTGTTGGCCCATGCTTGCAATCCCAGCACTGGGAGGCCAGGGCAGGAAGATGGCTTGAACTCAGGAGTTTGAGACCAGCCTGGGCAACATGGCAAGACCTCATCTCTACTAAAAATTGAAAAATTGGCCTGGCACAGTAGCGTGCACCCATAGTCCCAGCTGCTTGAGAGGCTGAGGCAGGAGGACCACTTGAACCTGGGAGGTTGAGGCCGCAGTGAGCCATGATCACACCACTGCATTCCAGCCTGGGTGACAGAGTAAAACGCTGTCTCTAAAAGAAAAAAAAAAAAAAAAAGGATCAAGCACATATGTCTCCACATAGGCAGGTATCCTGACCCCCGTGCTCCTGACTGAGACTTCTCTGGCCTCCCCCACACTCACTGCCTCCTCTGCATCCCTGGTGTCCTCCCCTCTGGATGGGGCTCCCTGGTGTGGGTGGGGCCCAGGATGGGGGCTGCAGGGTGGGCAGGAGAATGAGGGGCTTGTGCTGACCTCACTGCCAAACCCCTGCCCCCATCCCGGTCCCAGCCTTGGAGCAGAGGCTTAGGACCACCTTCCACCTCACATTTCTCTTCCCCCTCTCCCAGATTTTCATGTTCCAGCTGCTCCGGGGCCTCGCCTACTGTCACCACCGCAAGATCCTGCACCGGGACCTGAAGCCCCAGAACCTGCTCATCAACGAGAAGGGGGAGCTGAAGCTGGCCGACTTCGGTGAGGCTGGGGCTAGGAGGGGGGTCTGATGCCACTGGGGTGCCTCAAGGTGTGGGTGCAGTGGGGGAGGGCATAGCAGTCAACCCCACAGCACCTGTGGACAGAGGTCCAGTGACATGTCTGCCCCCAGGACTGGCCAGGGCCAAGTCAGTGCCCACAAAGACCTACTCCAATGAGGTGGTGACCCTGTGGTACAGGCCCCCCGATGTGCTGCTGGGATCCACAGAGTACTCCACCCCCATTGATATGTGGTGAGTGAGCACTGTGGGACCAAGGAGGGGAGGACAGTCCTGGCCACACCTCCAGACTCTCTTTTGCTGCCCCAAGGGCCTCGGGGAAGAACTTCTTAACTTCCTTTGCCTAAAAGCCATGTGACATCCTGCTGAACTAGATGTTAAAAAATTAAGTCTGAAATATAATCGGTTAGGGTTTCCCTGGCTTAAATAGACGCTCCCCCAGGGGCCTGTGGGAGGTTACCAGAGACCCAGAGGGTCCAGGAGGGCCCCTATAGTAAATACGATGAATCTTCCCCAAGCATCAGTCCCAGTGAAAATTTTGAAAGAGAAGTACTATTTTTATGTTAAAATGAACAAGCGTATGATTTGGTGTAAAATGAAACATCAGCCCAAATTGCAAGCCGAACCGCCAGTGGTGATGAATGGCTGCTGTGACTCCGCCCCGAGGTTCCCCAGGAGAACGGATTTATGTACTTCTCTCTTCCAGTGGGGCACACAGTGGAGAGAGTTTGAGACAACACTGCTGAGAGAATTGCCACATGGGCGCTGGCTGCACAGACCCAAACCTCACAGAGCGAAAGGGGAGAGGTCGCAGCTTTCCCGAGCCCAGGGAAGCCCCCAGAGAGGGGCTGTAGTGGGGGCTGGGCAGTTCTAGGAGCCTCCACTGCCCTGGGCCACCCCTCCGCCGCCAGAGCCACGACCCCTGCAGCCAGCTGTGGCAGGTCGTCGTTGGTGCCCTGGTGGAGCAGCCCTAGGAAGGGCGGCCGCCCCTGCCTGATGCCGCCCCTGCCCCTTGCTCCCCGCAGGGGCGTGGGCTGCATCCACTACGAGATGGCCACAGGGAGGCCCCTCTTCCCGGGCTCCACAGTCAAGGAGGAGCTGCACCTCATCTTCCGCCTCCTCGGTCAGTCTCCCGCTGCTCCGCCCCTCTCACCACCAGGGGGCGCCGGAACTCCATCCAGCCCAGGCGCCGAGCGGGACCGGGAGGAGCGGCTCGCCTAGTTCTCTCCCGGGCGGGGAACCCCCTGTGGCCTCGGCCATCTTTGCTCCCACCTGCTACGTTGCATCCCTTTCAAGTCGGCCTTGGCCCTGGGCCTCACTCAGGCCCTCCCCACCCTCTCTCGTCTCCCCAGGGACCCCCACAGAAGAGACGTGGCCGGGCGTGACTGCCTTCTCCGAGTTCCGCACCTACAGCTTCCCCCGCTACCTCCCTCAGCCGCTCATCAACCATGCGCCCAGGTAGCCCCGGCGCCCGCACCGCCCCTCCTGCTGTGGCCCTGGCTCTCCCACCCCCGCTTAGGCACAGCCTGTGTCCGCGCTTTCTCCTTGCAGGTTGGATACGGATGGCATCCACCTCCTAAGCAGCCTGCTCCCGGTGAGTGACCTCCCGGCGGGGCCCAGGGAGAGGCAGGCAAAGAGCCGAAGTCCCCGTGCCCCATGCTAGGCCTACGCCCCAGCTTCTGTGGCTCGTGTGCTCACACGTCTTTGAAACATCTTCCCTGTACTCTCCACCCCAAGGCCCAGGGGAGCGCTGGCCTCCATACACATCCTCTGGAGTCTCTGCACTGCGAGCCCAAACCGTTACTAGCTGTGTAGCCTGGGCAAGTTACAGAGCTCCTCCATGTCTCCGTTTCCTCCACTGCAAAGTGGGATTAATTCCTATTTTATAAGCTGGCAGTGAGGATACATTGAGATGACGGGACACACTTAGTGTGGTGCCTGTCTTCTAAGGCACACGATGAAGGGTCGTTATCGGCACAACGCTATGTTCTCCTTCTAATCATGGTTGGTTTGCATCTGTATTTCTATCCCAAGAGAAGGTCACTGTCCTCAAGTTTCATTTCTGGTTTTTCCTGGTGGCTGGAGGCCAGGGAGCCTTCCCCTGAGTCTTGAGATGGCTTGAGGTTGGATTTGTGGTAGGGGCTAGAGGCTGACCTAGGGCTTCTCCTGTTAGTCTCAAGCCCCACCCACCTTGGTGTGCTAACCAGCACAAGAGTCCTGCTGCTCAGAGGGTTCCCTGCAGCCCTCCAGCCAGGGCCCAATAGCCCCACCCTGTACCTTTCAGTATGAATCCAAGAGTCGCATGTCAGCAGAGGCTGCCCTGAGTCACCCCTACTTCCGGTCTTTGGGAGAGCGTGTGCACCAGCTTGAAGACAGTGAGTGTTGTCCGGGCAGGGAGCAGGGCCACCCAGCACCAAGGAAAGGGGGTGGTGAGTGTGGGTAGAAGAACTAGAACAAAGAGGCCAGAAGCCCCAGGCCCAGCTGAGCAGCCCTGGGCACCTGGCCTCCCCTGCTGGGGTTCTCACTGCAAACTGAGGGGGCAAACAGTGGAAATGAGACGCTGCCTCCAGGGCTCAGTTGGTCCCGCTCCACCCAGCTCTCTCTCCACCATGTCCTCTCCCCCAGCTGCCTCCATCTTCTCCCTGAAAGAGATCCAGCTCCAGAAGGACCCAGGTTACCGAGGCTTGGCCTTCCAGCAGCCAGGTAGGGGCTTGTGCTCTCCTGGAGCCCTTCCCTTGTTAGTGGAAGCCAGGACAGGCTACCCCTCCCCAGTGGGGACTCCCATGGTCCCTCCGCCACTTTCTTCCCTTTGGAGTCTTTAGGGAGCAGAGAAGGGGTTGGTTTTTCCTGCCTAGGCTTCCTCATCCATCTCTTCCCTCTTCAACCCTCACCCCAGACAGGACATTGTGTTTGACAGTAGCCCTGGCAAAGAGGCATGCTGCCGGGCGCGGTGGCTCAAGCCTGTAATCCTAGCACTTTGGGAGGCCGAGACGGGCGGATCACGAGGTCAGGAGATCGAGACCATCCTGGCTAACATGGTGAAACCCCGTCTCTACTAAAAAATACAAAAAACTAGCCGGGCGCGGTGGCGGGCGCCTGTAGTCCCAGCTACTCGGGAGGCTGAGGCAGGAGAATGGCGTGAACCCGGGAGGCGGAGCTTGCAGTGAGCTGAGATCGGGCCACTGCACTCCAGCCTGGGTGACAGAGCGAGACTCCGTCTCAAAAAAAAAAAAAAAAAAAAAAAAAAGAGGCATGCTGTCTCTGGTGCATTCTCTCTGCAAACTCTGAGCTCTCTAGTCAGATTCCATCCTGGGAGAACGGTCCTTTGTTCCTAGAACAGTCAATGGCCTTGGACATTGACAAATGCTTCCCATGCATCCTCTCCTTTAATCCTTAAAACACCCCTTGAAGTTGGTACTACTACTGTTCCCCATTTCATAGTCAATGAAACTGAGGCTCTGGGAGGTTAAATCACAAGACATGCAGCTAGTAAGTAGCAGAGATGGGATTTGACACCAGGTCGGACCCGCTCCTGCGTGCATGCCCTTGCTTGCTCTGTCAGAGCAGCTCTGGGGGACAGCGACTGTCCCTGCTGGTCTGGGGTATGCCTTGGCCCAGCCTCCTCGCTGCAGCCCCACCTCCTCCATTCTCCAGGACGAGGGAAGAACAGGCGGCAGAGCATCTTCTGAGCCGCGCCCACCCTGCCATGACCCAAGGGACAAGAGATCACATGGACCACAAATTCGGGTAGGATAGAACCTGTGTGGCCCTCGGAAGACTGAAGAACGAGGGCTGACAGCCAGCCCAGAAGACCGTTTGGCAGCCCTGCTGGCCACGGCTGTTTCTTCTCTGTGCTTCCCACGTGCCTCCCCAGTAGTCCTCACCCGCATACCAACCCCTCCATTACCCACATCGGGGCTGGCATGAGCTGCTTCCCTGAGAAGACATGAGAGGGAGGGGGGACCTTGTACCCTCTCCCACCCTGAAGTGTTTGGGCACCTGCGTGGGATGCACATGGGCGAGAGAATTAAGGCGCCAGGATGGGCACTGTGCCCTGGATACAGGCTTTACCCTCCTCCCCCTGGGGCCTGCCTAGGGCCAGTTTGGTAGTCCCCTTTTCTGGCCCCTTGGAGCCCACAGATGTTTCATCTTTTTCCCTTCTGAGAGCAAAAAGAGACATGGCATGCTCTCTGGGACCCTGGAATCCTAGGTACCCACATGTGTGCCAAAGCCTGCCCTACCTGGCAGGTGTCCCACAGCAACAAAAGGAGTAGTAGTCCCCTTTCTTTCCATCAGCCCTACCCCACCCTCATTCCCCCGACACCCTCTGGCTTGAACCGTGGCTGAGCAGCGCTGGCATGCTTGGATGCCCAGCTATGTCCAGAGGTGGCCTGGGTCCACCAGTTGCACGCCTGCCACCTCAGCCAGCCCCCACCCAGCTCACCAGTCTGAATGGAGTTGCCTTAAATTGGCAGGTGGTAGCGTGCTCACTGCCCTTGGAGCTGTGACCGGCTCCTGCCTGTCCACCCCTTCCCCAGGTGGCTTCTGCTTATCTTATCATCCTGGGACTCTGATTAGCCAGGCCTGGTCAGGGTCCTGGGGACGGCACCCAGATATGCAGAGTCACCCTGACGCTGGTACCGGGCTGACCTCAGCTCCCGGAGGGTCGCACAGCCTCCCCATCCCTTCTTCCCGGCCCTTGTGGCTCGTGTCCACCTGATCCCAATACCAGCTTTCCCGAGCCCCTGCCACCCCAGAGGGCAGCCACGACAGGGAGAGGTATAGATGCCACCATCTGAGGTAGAGGAATGTGGACCAGGAGCAGGCTGTGATGCTGAGACACTTGCCTCAGGGGGCCGGGAGCCTGGGGGGCCAGGGCCCCTGAAGAAGGCTCCCCTCTGTATCCCCCAGGTGTCCTCAACACTGGACTGATCCTGAATGGCACAGGCCGAGGGGAGGCTAGCCTCACCTTTCTACCCAGGCCCCCTGCCCTGCCCACCTCAGGCCCCCACTCTCCACTCCTCCCCACGGTACTGTGAACATCCTGTGACTCAGCGCAGAGACAGATAATATATTTAATTCATGTTGTACAGAAAGGAGCGAGCGGTCTCATACAGAAAAGCTGATTTTGATAGATTGATGCCAAAGATGGAGAACCGAAGGCCCCTCTCCAGGCCTAATGAGTGTGGGTGTGGCGTGCTTGTGTGCGTGTGTGTGTGTGTGTGTTGTATATATATATATAAAGTGAGGAGAGAGTTTGATTTGTGTGTATCTCTGACCTCCGCCTCACCCCAGGCTGTGGGACAGGTGCCTAGCATTCACCCTGATGTATCCTGGGTGCTGCTGCATTCGGAGTGAGAAGTTGGCTTTTGCTGAGGAGCATCAGTGGTGGTTGTGGGTAGGCAGAGGATCCCCAGGCCTGGGAGTCTGACCTGTGGCCTGGCATTGGCCCAAGTTGGTGCCTGTGGGGTGGGGCTGGCCAGGAGAGCAAAGAGGGACTCCTGGGCAGGGGTCTGGGGTCTGGCCGTGCAGCTGATACCTGTGTTCCCAGCACCAAATGGCCCCCTGGCTTCTGGGGAGGGAGGAGGCAGGATCAAGATGGGGTTGACATGGGAGATGGCCAAGACCAGGGCAGCAGGCTGAGGGTGTGAGCCTTGCTATAATTCAGGCCTTGCAAGCATTACTGCAGACCTCGAATACACCTCCTGCTGTTGCCTAGACCACCTCCCCATCTTTGATCTGGACGCAACCCCCGCCCACATCACACACAGCTCCCAAAGTGCTCAGAATCCTGCTGTTGTCCAATTCAGTATCCAGGTTTGTTCTTCCCGAGACCCACCTGTCCTCATGCCTGGCCTTAAGCACTTTGCAGTTTGCCGGCATGGTTTGCAGTTACTGGAGAGGGTGGCTGCTTTCCAGAGGAGGAAGCTCATGCTGAGGCTGATGATGTCTCCCAAGGCTCTGGAAATAAGGGGCGGGCCAGGGCTCCATTCTCAGCCCAGCACCAGTTCTACCCAACGAGACCTCCTCACTTTGCTTGTAGGCAGCCAGACACCAAAGTAGGATTGTAGCTCAGACAATTAGTGCTTGAGGGGAGGAGAAGGGCTGGGAAATGCATTGGTGGGAATTGGAAACCAGACATTTATTAAGCTCCCTGCCGGGTGCCAGGCAGCCCTGTGCCCAGGCATTGTCTCACTGAATCCTCATGGAAACCCCCCTTTCTCCCCACTTTGCAGATGAGGACATGAGCCTCCCAGGGGTAGCCTGGGGTCACATACCAAATTAGAATCCCAGATGTCTGCCCCCCAGCCCTGTGGTCTTCAAGGAGTGGGAGGCGTGAGGAGGGTTAGGTGGAGACAGTGCAGAGGCCCTGGAGGGAGGAAAACACACAAGGAAGGACGTGGGCAGATGCTGCCTTGCGGAGCACTTTGCAAGGCCACCCTTGTGGCAGGCAGAGGTGGCCCGGCAAGGCTCTGCATCTTTAGGAGTCGCTGGGGGCAGCCATTCTTGCTGCTGCAGCTGTGGTCCTGCTGTGGAGGCACACACCTAGGGGCTTCTGACATCAGGCACTCTGAGCTTCTGCCCTAGAAGGCTGCCAGGGCTGGGGGTGCGGGCCAGCCTGGGGTTGTGGAACTCAGCTGGACAGGCCCACACCAGGCCTTGGATATGGTTGGTACTCAAAAAGCGATGGCTCCGGAGAAGGAAGCTGGGTTCGGGCATGAAGAGGGGCTGAGTGATTTTGGCCATGAGCTGCCACTGGGCTCCCAGGGACCAGGCTGAGCTACAATACAACCCAGTGTCCTGGAGTGTCGGTTTCCTGGGCACCCCTGCAATCATTTCCTTATGCTGGTGACTCTCAAAAACAGGAGCCTGCCCCATTCTGCAGGAATTCCCGGCCCAAAGCAGCCCTTTACAAATCATTTCCCCTTCTGGCCTCACTTTTGCCATCTGCCTGCTTCTGGGACAGGTCAGGAATATCCAGGGTGCAGATGCCTTCCCCTCCACCATGGCAACTTGGCAGGGGCATTTGAGGCATGCAGCAGCCCTGCAGCTTCAGACAAAATGTCCTATTTGCTGAACTCTACAGGGTGGGGGTGATATCAGCTCCCATGCTTGGCACTGCCCACATCATCCTATACCCCGGTGGGATCTGGAGCTGGCTCTCCCCTGCCTCACCCTCCTGTGGGCTCCCACTCACTGTTCCCCTACTGTCTGGGTCCAGTGGTCAGGGCTCATGTCTAATAGGCTACCACTCCTCTACCCTGCTAGGTCCCCTGGGCCAGCCAAGTGTCAGGCACTGTTGCAGGCCTGCTCCTTTCCTCCCTCCTTGAAGCATCCCAGCTTCCTTTGGGCCATCTCCCCACCTCTGTCTCTGCTCAGACCCTTGCTCTTGGCCGTGACACTCTACAGCACCCGCATGGAGCCCCTTTATCTCCAGAAGCAAACCATCAGCACCATGAATTGGCCACAGCTGCCTCCATGCCTGGCCCTGTGCTAGATGCCAGGACATCAAGATACATGACATTCCACCCCCACCTTCCAGAAACTCAGACCTGCCGGCAGAGATAGCCTTGATTACAACAGGTTTTATCAAGAACCTGCTGTGCACCTGGTGCTGTGCTAGGCACTGACATACATCTGTGAACAAGATGGACAACCCCTATTCTCATAGAGCTTATGTTCCAGTGGAGGGTATAAGACGTTATCCAAATCAACAGGCATATCAAGGGGGTCATAAGTGTGATGAGACAAAATAAAGCAGGGGCAGGGTTGAGGGGGAAGAATGTGATGGCATAGGGTGGGGAACTGCCTGGTCAGGGAGGGACCTCTCCATCAGAAGTGAGCTATGGGCTGGGCGTGGTGGCTCACACCTGTAATTCCGGCACTTTGGGAAGCCAAGGCAGGCAGATTGCTTGAGCCCAAGAGTTTGAGATCAGCCTGGGCAACATATCGAGACCCTATCTCTATTAAAAAAAAAAAAAATTAGCTGGGCATGATGGCTTATGCCTGTAGTCTCAGCTACTCAGGAGGCTGAGGTAGGAGGATCACCTGAACCCAGGTCGAGCTGTAGTGAGCAGTGATCATGCCACTACCGTCCAGCCTGGGCAATAGAGTAAGACCCTGTACCAAAAAAAAAAAAAAGTGAGCTAAGTTGTGTAAGGGGGCCAGGTGCACTGTCAGGGACAGAGTATTCCAACAAAGGCCCTGAGGTGAACATGCTTGAGAATGAGTGAGAGGCAGTGAGGCCAGGGCAGAGTGAGCCAGGCAGCATGGCAGGAGGGCTGGATCACGTGGGGCAGTGGCTCTGCCCATTAGATCCACCTGGGAAGTGTTTAAGATGCGCTGCCCTCCGGACCCAGCTCAGATTGATTCAGATGACCCTAACGTGTAGCCAGGGTTGGGAACCGCTCACTCTTGCGGGGGCTTGTGGGCTGTGGTGGGGGTTCTGGATTTTATTCCGAGATGGGAAGCCACTGGCCTGTGTTTTGGAAGGCTCAGAGGGTCTAATAGGAGATGTCAGTCCCTATGAGGACGATGCTGGGGCAGGGAGAGGAAGGATCTCCCGTGTGGTAGTAGAGCAGCAGCAGGTGTGGTGGGAAGGGAGAAGGGAAGCACCTGCTCTCCTGTGTTGCTGTGAGAGGGACTGTCATCCTAGTCCCAGGGAGGGTCACAGAGGCTCTACGGTGACGTAACCTGCGTGGCCACACCGGGAGTAAGGTGGACTGTCAGTTCGACCCAGCTGCCTCTGGGCAGGTGTCAGCGCTGACACGGACATCCCACCTCAGTTGTTTGCATGGAGGATGGGCATCTGGTTTCCAGGGACTGGGAAATCTTTGCCTTCTGGTCACCTAAAAGCATTGTCTGATAGGCAGCCAGTAGGCACCTGGGAGTTGGGCAAAAGTCACTGTCCCCCACCCCACCAAGTGCCCCTTGCCATCACCCAGCCCCTCTTCTGGACCCTCAGAACCTCCTGCCATCTGCCAACTAAAGGCATCATTGGGCACTGGGGCCCTGCTCCCACCCTAGCTGTGGAGGCCCGGTGGCTGGCGTCATTGCTGATGGTCAGTGCCCAGACTCCAGGCGAGTGTGTGCCAATTCTCCCAGACAGGACGGGTGGGGCCAAGGGTAGCTCTGATGAGATTGCAGGTGCCACATGGCCACTTCCACTTCCTCCCTTGTTTTCGCCTCTCCCTTCCTCCTGCTTCTTTTTCCTTCTCTCAGTGCCCCTTGGGGGCACTAGATATTACTCAGTGGGCGGCCCTGAGTAACAGTGAAATCCAGAGATCAATAATCTGACCCAGCCTCTTCTCTAAGGAAGGAGATTTTGCAGCCTCTCCCTTGAATCACCCAAGCTTCCAGATCCTGAGGTGTGTTCTCAATGCCAAGCATCAACCCTTGCTGCTGCACCCATGGGCCCTTCCTGGTGATGTGACGCAAACATGGAGAGCTGAAGCATGGACAGGGCGTGGCAGGGAGGATCCCCGCTGCCCTCCTGCGTGTGGTCAGCACTCCTGCTTGCCCCTTTCTGGGCTAGAAACTTCTAGCCCAGTTCCTCATCTTCCTGTCTCCTCCAGAGCTCCTCCCTCCCTAATTTACTCATTATGCACCAGATGGTTCCAGACTCTGTGCCGGGCTCTGTTTTCAGTACCCAGGATACAAACTTGACTCTGACTTAGACCCCACTCCTAGTAGCTTAGCGTCTCAGAGGCGGCTAGGATGTAATCTTTTATTCCTCTCAGCTTCTTAAGGTCTCAGCTACTTGGGGGAAAGACAGTTGTCCATTAGTCATTCTATTAAAATTTGCCAAGATTTTTTTTTCTTTCTTCGAGAACAATAAAATGTTTTAATGTCCTCATGTTTTCCCTGGAGGAGGGATTGGCTGAGTCTTGGGTTCCTGGGGAGAAGGAATCTTCCACAACTAGGGAAATATCACACAGGCTCCAAAATCACACAGACTTGGATTCAAATCCCAGCTCTACGGCTTGCAAGCTGTGTCAAGTTGGGAACGTTCCTTAACCGCTTTGTGCCTCAGTTTCCCTTTCTGTAAAATGGAGATAGTGATAACACCTGTTTCACAAGGTTGTGAGGATTTAAGAATGAATATTCAGGCCGGGCGCGGTGGCTCATACCTGTAATCCCAGCCCTTCTGGAGGCTGAGGCGGGTGAATCACTTGAGGCCAGGAGTTCGAGACCAGCCTGGCCAACATGGTGAAGCCCCGTCTCTACTAAAAAGACAAAAATTAGCCAAGTGTGGTGGTGGACACTTGTAATCCCAGCTACTTGGGAGACTGAGACAGGAGAATCGTTTGAACCCAGGAGGCAGAGGCTGCAGTGAGCTGAGATCGCGCCACTGCACTCCAGCCTGGGTGACAGAGTGAGACCCTGTCTCAAAAAAAAAAAAGAAAGAATATTCAGGAGGGGCCTGACCCAGAGTGCTAGGTAAGTAAGTTTCACATCCTCACTCTGCACACTCCCACCCACTTCTCCACAAGCAGGAATTCCAGCTGTCTCCCTCCTGGAAGTAAAGTGGAAGATCATATGCTTTTATTTCTTGCATTCTTCACTCTTGATAAGATCTCAATCAGCAAGAATGTATTAAGAACATCCTACTTAAAATATTTTGCAAGACTTTTAAAATGACCTCAACCCAGAGTTTTTCTCCATGGGAGCTTTAAACGTAGCTGGGGAAGTAAACATGGAAAGAGAATTTATGATAAAAGGCACTGGGTCAGTGTCACTCAAAGTGAAATCTGCCTCTTGAGGTAGTAAATGCTTTGTTCCCCAGACTGGGAAACCACTTGGGAATTCCAGGGGCACCACTGCCTCTGGTACGTCTTGCCAGGTTCCTGAGGAGGAAGCGGCCAGATCTGCACCCGACCTGACCCTATACCTTGGATCTTTCTTTTTTGCTGTGTGGAGTAGCAAAGTGTAACTGGCAGATGAGACGTTCCTCAGAGAAGCCAGATGAATGTGGCAAAGCATGATTCTGGGCTAGACAAACACCATTCTCCTTGGATTCCAGGATGCCAGGGGTATCCTCTCAGTCCTGTCACTGGCTTTGAGGCCAGACTTGGCTTTTCAGGACCTAGGACTGATTCTGGGGTGTGGGAATGAACTAATCTGGGATTTTTTTTTTTTTTTTTTTTTTTTTGGAGACACAGTCTCACTCTGTTGCCTAGGCTAGAGTGTAGTGGTATGATCTTGGCTCACTACAACCTCTGCCTTCTGGATTCAAGCAATTCTCATGCCTCAGCCTCTCAAGTAGCTGGGATTATAGGCATGTGCCACCACATCCAGTTAATTTTTGTATTTTTAGTGGAGATGGGGTTTTGCCATGTTGACCAGGTTGGCCTTGAACTCCTGACCTCAAGTGATCCACCTGCCTCAGCCTCCCAAAGTGCTGGGATTACAGTCATGAGCCACCATGCCCAACCCTCAATCTGGGATTCTTAACATTGGAGTTGATGAGAGTAGGAGGGCCACCTCAGAGAACAGGGGATGGGACAAGAGGTTAGGGCTCAGTACTGTTTCCTGCCTTGGGCAGATGGCTTGAGTGGGTACCTTCAGCCACCTGTGATTCCACACCTCCGGCCAGTGTTCCACTTGGTAATGGAATTTACTGCCTGGCTCCTCTGTAGAAGAAGAAGAGTGGGGGTGGGACAAGGTTGAGATTTACAAGCAACAGAGGCAGTGCTGTGCCAGGCTGCCTCAGCCTGAATCCTGGCACCACCACATCCTAGTTGTATGACCTTAGCCACATAGCATGGCTTCTCTCTGCCTCAGTTTCCCCACCTGCAAAATGGGGTGATCATAGGATGAGTGTGGATTAAATGAATTAGTATATGAAAAGCACACAGAGCCCAGGGGCGGTGGCTCACGCCTGTAATCCTAGCACTTTGGGAGGTCAAGGTGAGCAGCTCATGAGGTCAGGAATTCGAGAGCAGCCTGGCCAACATAGTGAAATGCTGTCTCTACTAAAAATACAAAAATTAGCCAGGCATGGTGGTGCATGCCTGTAATCCCAGCTATCCAGGAGGCTGAGGCAGGAGAATCACTTGAACCTGGGAGGCGGAGGTTGTGGTGAGCCAAGATTGTGCCACTGCACTGCAGCTTAGGCAACAGAGCAAGACTCTGTCTCAAAAAAAAAAAAAAAAAAAAAAGGAAGAAGAGGAAGGAGAAGAAGAGAAGAAGAGGAAAAAAGAGGAAGAAGAGGAAGGAGAGGAAGAAGAGGTAGAGAAAGAGGAGGAAGAGGAGGAAGAAGAGGAAGAGGAAGAAGAAGAATAATTTCTTGGTCATGTAGAAAGCACTACACAGTGTAAGCTGTTATGTCATCTTTCCCTGAGGGTAGAAGCAGGCATCACCTGCCTTCTCTGTGTCACTGTGAGGGCTGTGACCAGGAACCAAAGGTTTCTTACTAAAAGGAGGAATGGTTCCGTGGGGCACACAAGTGAATAAAACTCTTTCTGTGTGTGGAGAACTACCTGTCTTCCCAAAATGCCATTAGAGTTTGGGAATTCTGGTGTCACTTATTCTGACAGAAATAGATGTTAGGCAAAAGGCGATGAACTTAACAAACATTACCTAAATTTTAAAACTTTTTAAAAGTTAAGAGACATTTATTAAAACTTTTGGGAGCCAGGCACGGTGGCTCACGCCTGTAATCCCAGCACTTTGAGAGGCCGAGGCAGGTGGATCACCTGAGGTCAGGAGTTCAAGACCAGTCTGGCCAACATGGTAAAACCCCATTTCTATTAAAAATACAAAAATTAGCTGGGCGTGGTGGCATGCACCTGTAATCCCAGCTACTCAGGAGGCTGAGGCATGAGAATTGCTTGAACCGGGAGGCAGAGGTTGCAGTGAGCTGAGATGGTGCCACTGCCCTCTAGCCCGGGCAACAGAGTGAGACTGTCTCAAAAAACAAAGAAAAAAAGAACTCCTTGGGTCCAGGTCCAGTGACTCACACCTGTAATCCCAGTGCTTTGGGAGGCTAAAGCGGGAGGATTGAGGCAAGGAGTTCGAAACCAGGCTGGGCAATATAGCAAGACCTTGTTTCTACAAAATACTTAAAAAGTAGCTAGGCGTGGTGGTGCATGCCTGTAGTCCCAGCTACTCTGGAAGCTGAGGCAGGAAGAGCGCTTGAGCCCATGAGTTTGGGCTGCAGTTAGCTCTAATTGCACCACTGCACTCGAGCCTGGGCGACAGAGCAAACCTTGTCTCAAAAAAGAAAAAGTCTCCTTGGCTTAGACCACTCTGTGAAACACTAGAGATTCAGAAATAAATAAAGAGTGTTCTATCCTCAAGGAATTCACAGCCTGGTAAAGGAGAGAGACATCGGTTGCAGAAATAACAATGGCTTTGAAGTGGGCTTTGGTATCTGCATTTCACAGATGTGGTAGAGATTATCTCAGAGATTGTAAACAGCTGCCCAGATGACTTGCTCCTTCCACCTCCCTCCACTGCCCTTCCTCAGCTCCTGCAGTACCTACCTGGTTTGCAAGTCTCATAAACTGAGTTGGGCCTCACTGCTAGGCTCATAGCGGTGAATGAAAATATGAACATGAAATGTCTGCTGCATCAGGAACTTGCTGGAACCCACTCTTGCCCGGTCAGCTCTCCCCCTTCCCTTCCATGCAGCAGCGGGCACCTCGGGGCTACCCCTGCTGCCTTGAGCTTAGACTTCAGACTCAAGTGCTCATTTACAGTCACGGGGTACAGCCAATCTTGTTTCTAAGGTGATTCCAAACTCTATTCCCCAACCTCCACCCCTAGGTGTTCCTGAGCTGCAGAGGGGCTCCAGAGAGGCTTCAGGACATCCTGCTGACTGTCCCACTGTAACCACTAAGGGTTGAGCCTCCTCGCCAGCAAGATGCCTAAACCCCTTGTACCCTGGCTCTGACTTCTCTGCATACTCTGCAATCTTGCTACTAGACCAAGGACCCATTTTCCCTGAGGGCACCTCCTCCCTCAAGCCCTTGTGCCTGAGTCTGTCCTCTGTTTGGACTTCCTTCCTTCCTTCCAGCTCCCTGCAGCACCAGTTCCAGTTTCAGTCACTGCGCCTTGGGCAAACTCCCTCACCTGGCTGAGACCTTGGTGCTTCTGTCCCTACAATGAAGGTGGGCCCTGGATGCCCTCAGAGTCTCATTCTTGCTCCTGGATTTTACATAAACGTGTCTGCTGTCACTTTCGTGTTTTATAATCCCCCTCTTCTTCTTTCAAACATGCCTCAAACTCCCTTCCTCCAGGAAGCCTTCCTTGATCAGCCCTGTGAATACTCCCATATGTGCTCAGTTCTGTGGTAGCAAGTGGGCCTATGCCAATGCTGGTGCCAAGGGGTCCACAGGGGCCTTAGCTCCCTCATAACCTCCATTGCCTGAAAGGCCACCCGAATACCTACAACCTAAGTAAAAAATAGAGCTTAGCATAGAAACAGTGACCGCTTCTCAGTAAATTTCCCAAGCATTCTCCCAACCCCCAACCAGACTTACCCCAAGCCAGACAGTCTAGAAATTCTAGCTGTCTATAGTCTACACTCTTTTTTTTTTTTTGGAGACAGAGTCTCGCTCTGTCACCCAGGCTGGAGTGTGGTGGTGTTATCTTGGCTCACTGCCACCTCCATCTCCTGGATTGAAGCAATTCTTCTGCCTCAGCCTCCCAAGTAGGTGGGACTTACAGGCACACACCACCACACCCGGCTAATTTTTTGTATTTTAGTAGAGACAGGGTTTCACCATGTTGCCCAGGCTAGTCTTGAACTCCTTAGCTCAGGCAATCCACCCGCCTTGGCCTCCCAAAGTGAAAGGATTACAGGCGTGAGCCACCATACCCAGCCTAGTCTACACTCTTGTATCTAGGTTTTCAGCGTCTTAAGTCTTTTTGAGGTTTAAGTTGTAAGCTGCCTGGGTTGAAAAGGGCCATGCTTTCTAATTCCTGGCTGTGACCTCCCCCAGTGGCTTTGTCAGGGTAATGACACCACTTGGTGACCAAGTAATTTTTAAAATAATTATTTGGGTTTTTGTTTGTTTGTTTTTATTTTTTGAGATGGAGTTTCACTCTTGTTGCCTAGGCTGGAATGCAATGGCATGATCTCAGCTCACTATAACCTCTGCCTCCCAGGTTCAAGCAATTCTCCTGCCTCAGCCTCCCAAGTAGCTGGGATTACAGGTGCATGTCACCACGCCTGGCTAATTTTGCATTTTTAGTAGAAACAGGGTTTCACCATGTAGGTCAGCCTGGTCTCGAACTCCTGACCTCAAGTGATCCACCTGCCTCAGCCTCCCAAAGTGCTGCAGTTATAGGCATGAGCCACCGCACCTGGCTAATGTTTTTAGTAATTATGAAAATGCTTTCATGCCCAGTAGCCCTTGTTGCCTCACCTTCTGTGAGGGAGACAGAGCATGCACGATTTCCCCAATTCAGTGGATGGGGAAACTGAGGCTTTGGGATTTTGAACTCCTTGCACATGGTTGGTTAAGTGGCAACACTTGGCCTCCTATCAGGCACACCCCTGCCACAACCCTGTGTACCATAGGTCAGTGACTCTGAGCTGCTTTATTTGCCAGCTCAGGTTTTAATCCGTTTCAGCATCAGGGCAGTGAGCAGTGGCCCCAGGGCTGGCAGGAGAGCCAGAATAAGCAGATTTGACTTCTAATCTGACTCACCCAACTGGTTCAGAATGCAGCCAAGCGGGGAAATTTGGGTGAGCTCCTCCTCTTCCCCTCCCTTGCTTGCTCTCACAGTTGTCCTCTAGCCCCTCTCTCTACCCTCCCCGCCCCCCCATGTAGGGGCGGGGTCCTAGGAGGATGTGAGCCCAGGGCCACGCGGGCGGGATGTTTTTCTCCTCGGCATTGTTCTCCCTTGCCCATTGTATGCGCTGAGAGCGCACGTCACCAAGTCGCCTGGCAAGCTCTCAGCAGAGCTGG